>NC_133778.1:75582038-75896379 GCF_003597395.2 Chelonoidis abingdonii
TCAAAAAATAGCCAATTTAAACCAGTCCAGCAATTACACACATGTAAATACAACTTACAATATCAACCTATTGCTTTCCTTTGTACTCACACTTGGTAACAGAAGATTAGAAAGAAGCTTGGAGATAGAAGGAAAGATGCTCTCACCACAGCCGGGAGAAACAAAAGACCCCGAGTCTCCAATTCCCGCGCCTGACTTTTAAAAAATCCAGTTTTCTGATTGGTCCTCTGGTCAGGTGTTTGGTTCCCTTTGTTCACCCTTCTCAGGTAAAAGAAACATTAACCCTTACCTATCTATTTATGACAGCTACTAGATCACATGATCTGTCCAAATAAGTCAATGCAATTGAGGGCATAGGTATGAATTTACTGTGCATGTGTCCAGGCTTTAAACCAGGGCATGGCTTAGGAGAGCACATCATTTGTGACTTCTTATATTTATGTTCTTTGCTGCTCCTTTTGACCATTGCTGTGTGGAAGTTATTGGCAATATGTCAAAGGTAAAATAAATTGATTCTCAGAAAAGCACGGAATTGGAAATGACTATCAAAAGAGAACAATTGATCAAGCAGAAGACATAGTTTAAACATATCACAGCTAAGGAGAAACACGTAGGAAGAAGATTGGCTGTCTTAGGGCTGAGAGTGCAGAACTAGAGATGGGAATAAAGAAATAATAGCAAAGGTATTAAGGAGACAGTTTCTATCCTCCTACGAATAAAAAATATGGACATTTGCTTAAAGCTGATATCAGATTTGCACATATGAGAGAAACAGAATTCAGAAGATAAAAAATAATGTGTGGGTATTCTGAAGTGGATAAAGCATCGAGTAGAGTGTTACAGTGCTAAGGGGAGAAAAATACAGACACTGAAAATCAGTTTTATAAGTGCTTTCAGCTCAGAGTCAGGAGGAATCCTGGAAGAAGGGAGAGTGGCTAGCATTATAACATTACAACTTTGAAAATGACTTTAAAAGAATGCAACTTCTCGGCTGTGGTGTAGTAGAATCATAGAACTGGAAGGGACCTCGAGAGGTCATCTAACCCATTCCCCTGCACTCAAGGCAGGACTAAGTATTATCTAGACCAGTGGTTCTTAACCTGGGGTGCCACACACCCCCAGGGGGTGTGAGATGCCCTTTCTGAGGGTGTGAGACATGCCAGATTTCTTTAGAAGGTAAATCATCGAAAACACAATTTAAGCACAGGCACGTAAGTACAATTATTTTGTTTCATCAAACCTATGTATTTGTTAATATTATACATTTTTAACAATTCCTGTAATATACAAACAAAAAATATATCTAGGTTTAAAGAACTGACCTACTTCAGCGATTTTTGATAAGGGGTGTGAGACCATATTTTGAGAACCAAAGGAGTGCAGGCTGCAGTAAAAGTTAAGAACCACTGATCTAGACCATCTAGACCATCCCTGACAGGTGTTTGTCCAACCTACTCTTAAAAATCCCTGATGATGGAGATTCTACAACCTCCCTAGGCAATTTATTCCAGGGCTTAACCACTCTGGTAGTTAGGAAGTTTTTCCTAATGTCCAACCTAAACCACCCTTGCTACAAATTAAGCCCATTGCTTCTTGTCCTATCTTCAGAGGTTAAGAATAATTTTTATCCCTCCTCTTTGTAACAACCTTTTATGTACTTGAAAACTGTTATCATGTCCTCTCTCAGTCTTCTCTTCTCCAGACTAAACAAACCCATTTTTTTTCAATCTTCCCTCATAGGTCATGTTTTCTAGACCTTTAATCATTTTTGTTGCTCTTCTCTGGACTTCTTTCAATTTGTCCATATTCTTCCTGAAATGTTACACCCAGAACTGGACACAATACTCAAGCTAAGCCCTAATCAGCACGGAGTAGAACGGAAGAATTACTTCTTGTGTCTTGCTTACAGTGCTCCTGCTAATACATCTCAGAATGATGTTCGCCTTTTTTGCAACGTTACACTGTTGACTCATATTTAGCTTGTGATCCACTATGACTCCCAGATCGCTTTCTGCAGTACTCCTTCCTAGACAGTCATTTCCCATTTTGTATGTGTGCAACTCATTTTCCTTCCTAAATGGAATACTTTGCATTTGTCCTTTTTGAATTTCATGTTAGTCTCTAAGGTGCCACAAGTACTCCTGTTCTTTTTGCGGATACAGATTAACATGGCTGCTACTTTGAATCCTAGTAGCAAGTTGCCTGATGCAACTGCTGTGGTCATTGGTGGGGACTGCTGATTTGAAAATGTATTACATTATTATTCTTGCAGTAGCACATACAGGCCTCTCCCAGTCAGGGTCACATCATGCAGACACATGGTAAATGGCAATCCTCACCCCCAAACAACTTAAAAAACACATCTTAGCAGATGGAGCAGATAAGCAAGCTTGCAGGGTAACAAAGCTAATTGTCTGCTTTTGCACAGACAAGCAGTGTGCACAATTAATAGCCAACCACAACTCTCCACTTTTCTGGCAATTATCTGATGATGGGTTAATATCTATATACATCACAGCAGAGGTGAGTTTTGAGGAGGGTAGAGTGGTGGTTTCCAGATTTTGGACAGGAGTTTCACACATGTAAGAGGCAGTATGGGAAAATGCCCCCACCCATTCATGCTGACAAGTAGGTCATCAAAGCTGGAATTCTTGGCAGACCTAAGAAGTCATAGGCAGCAAGACAAGAACTGCAGTGGGAACAGAAACCAGGTCTTCTGAGTCACAGACTTTTGTTCAATGGCCTGAATGATGCATGGTCAAAAAGGTGCATGAGAGCTATTCACTAAGGTGGTCAAAAACTTTAATAAATGAAAACGGTTTTTTAATTAAATGGAATTTTTTTTTTGTAAAATAAAGTCTATTTTCATTTAAATATGGATTTTCACTGAAAAAGCAAAATCCGCAAAAACAATTTTTCCTTCAGTTGCCAAAAAGCATTGTGACAGGTTGGAACACAGAAACCCCCTTGGGGCTGTCAACTGATGTGCTGAGACTACCCCTGAGCCTGTTTCCCCTGGCAGCTTGGGACTTCAGTGCCCTGCCTGGTTTGAGTCAGACCCGCTAGTCTGCTGCAAACCCAGATCCTGGTCTGAACCACGCCCCCCAACAGCTGCAGGCTTAACTGAAAACAGCTTAAGAAGTGTTCCTGTCTCCAAAACTCAGATGCCCAGCTCCCAGTGGGGTCTAAACCCCAAACCCCTGTATAAAGCCTATACGGGATAAACTCATAAATTGTTCACCCTCTATAATACTGGTAGATATGCACAGCTCTTCCCCCCAACCCCCCGTTTGGTAGGAAAGTTTCATTATCCCCATTCTACGAGTACAAAATGGTGGCATACCTGCCTGGCCTGAGGTCATCACACAGGAAGGAACAGCAAAGACTCAGTCTCATGGATTCATAGATTCCTAGGCCAGAAGGGACCATTGTGATCTTCGAGGCCGACCTACTGTGTAACACTAGTCCTAGAACTTCCCTGAATTTCTGGAGCAGATCTTTTTAGAAAAGTATCCAATCTTGAATTTAAAATGGCCAGTGATGGGAAATCCTCCACGACATTTGTTCAATTTTTCCAGTTGTTAATTATTGTCACTGTTGAAAATGTATGCCTTAATTCTAGTCTGAATGTGTCTAGCTTCAACTTCCAGCTACTAGATCATGTGGTTCCTTTCTATGCTGGACTGAAGAGCCCATTATCAAATATTTGTTCCCCGGGTAATTTTTTATATACTGTAATCAAGTCATTCCTTAATCTTCTCTTTGATTGACTCAAGGAGCTCAATCTACTCAGTTATCACTAGAAGGCAGGTTTTCTACTCCTCCAATCATTCTTGTGGCTTTTCTCTGAACCCACTCCAATTTATCAACGTCCTGCTTGAATTGTGTGCACCAGAATTGGACACAGTATTCCAGCAGCGGTCACACCAGTACCAAATACAAAGGTAAAATTACCTCTCTACTGCTACTCAAGATTCCCCTATTTATGCACTCGAGGATTGCATTAGTACCTTTAGCCACATGTCACACTGAGAACTCACGTTCAGCTGATTATCCACCACCAAAGTTACTGCTTCCTATGATAGAACACTCCCATCCAAACCTGTAAACTGTTGGGGTTCCTTCCAACACCTTTTCTACTCAGCTTACCCAGAACACCTTGCCCAGTTCTGGGAGAACACTTCATCTAAAAAATTCAGTTCAATTCCAGGTTTTGTCACTCAGGTTCCTTTATTTGGCGTACAGCCAATACTACGCTGAGTGGATCAGACTCAAAGGCAGGGGGTGGAGGCAGGATATATCGCTGCTCTAAAGTTATACAGAAACTTTCTCCCTTTACATATATTTACATACCTCACTGCATTTACTGTACATCACATCACACATTTTTGGACTGGCTTGGTTACTTTGCAGGAAACAATCCCAGTGCGGCATGCTCATTTCATGCATTGTCCAGGCTTAACCTACTTCTTAGCTCATTTTTACATTCCTTATAAATGGTTCTCTGGGTGTTCTCCCTCTTATCTTAGCTGGCTCAGACATCATCTTTTTCAGCCTAATGATTTGTTTACCTCCCTAATTCTATTTTCCAAGAAATGAGGTCTCCCTCCAGATGTTAACTACTCATCTCAGGCCAGGCTTCCGCTACAGAAGCATGGCCTACATTCTTTGGTCCTAGATGGGTATGTTCACATTTACCTGTATTAAAACACTTATTGTTTGCTTGTGCCCAGTTTACTAAGCGATCCACATTGCTCTGTATTAGTGACCCGTCCTCTTTGTTATGTACCATTCCTCCTATTTTTGTGTCATCTGCAAACTTTATTAGTGATGATATTATATTTTCTTCATGGTCACTGATTAGAAATGTTCAATAGCATAAGGCCAAGAATTGATCCCCGCGGGATTCTATTAGAAACACACCTGGTCTGTGATGATTCCCCTTTACAATGTCTTTAGGAGACCTATCAGTTAACCAGTTTTTAACCCATGTAATGTGTATGAGGAAGACTCATGAATAACAGGGAGCAGATGTCTGGGAGGAAGAGTGTGATAGGTGAATGTTAGGCTATGAAGAAGTGCCCATTTGAAGGGGATAGGATGGTTGAAATGTTAGTGTATTTATGCCTTGTTTAGCTTCTGCCCGCTAAATGGATTGTGTGTGTGTGTGTGTGTGTTTCCCTACATTAGGGCCCAGGCCATCAGCAATTGAAGTGAGTATGAGTATTCCATTGTTTTCAAAGGAAGCTGGGTCAGAGCCCTAGGACTTGACCCAGTAAAGGACTTAAACATGGGCTTATCTCAGGTTCATTGGGGTTACCTGTTCCTAAAGGTAAGCACTTTCTTCAGTGGTTTGTTTGGATCAGGACCTTAATGAATTGGTATCTTTCTTCTCATTTTTAATCTTTGCATTTGAACATAGAGATCATGGTCTAAAAAAATCAACCAGAACACCATTTCCCTAACAGCCTCTGGGAGGTAATTCCAAAGGTTAGGCAGATAGCTACTTCAACCCAAGGGATTTAGATTTGAGAAAAGTAGACTTCTGGGTTGAAAGGCAGAAAAGGAAAAGAAACAATTCTGCTAAACAACAGAGAGCTAGAGAGTATAACATTTCAAATGGTAATGTAAGGATTTTAAAATCAGTGGGGTGTTTAATAGAATCAGGTACAACGCAGACAAAGTGGGCGGAAACGTGGTGATCATTGAACTGAGACTGAGCATAAAAACCTAGATACAGCACGGTTACATAATTAAAGCTAGAGGAGCAGAAGGAGAATTTCAATAATCCAACTGAGAAGTCACTCAAGTATGGACTGGTGTCTCGATAGCAGGAAAAAAAGCATTATATATATATTTAAAAAGTAGGCAGCCAATTTCTTTGAGTTAATCATTTAAAAAATAAAAGGTGGTTTAACAAAAGAGGTGATATCTGAGACTCTAAAACAAGTGACAAGAAGACAAGTTAAACAAGAATCAATCTAAGCACTGGAAATCACACACTGGGAAAATGAACTGTATCACTTTATGGAAGCCAAAAGGTTATTGGGTCAGAACTTCAGCTGGGGGAAATCCATGTAGCTTCATTAACTTTGATGGTGCTATGCTGATATACACTAGCTGAGGATATGGCCGTGGATGTGACTTTTGTTTCCACATTAAAATGGACAAGGGTCTGTTTCTGTACAGGGCTTGCTTTCTCAACCGGTTTTCTAAAATTGCCTTTGCTTGGAGTAGCTCCACTGAGGGGGTATGGATTAGTTTAATCAGTTTTGAGCACTGGCATTGCTGCTACATGTAACCCTGCCCTTCTGTCGAAGGAGGTAATGATGGAAAGAGGGTCTCCTTATGGTGACTCCTGGTCTGGAAAGAGAACAACATGCTATTGCTCCCTGACCAAAGCAGCAGGTGAGTATGTGGAGCCTTCTCAGGTTGTTTCCATTGGCAGGAGAAATAGATAAATATTTGCACAGAATGAACAAAATCCTGTTTCCCTGATGAAGTAGGAACAAACAACCAGAGAGAGTTTTCTCGCTCACGGGTTCTGCACCTGTCTTTCCAGCCAGCACATTGCCCAAAAGAAGCCCTTGTTCTTGGCTTCCCATCAGTGCCTCTTTCCCTGTCTGCTGTCTTTCTGGTTCTTTGTGCTTATGACACACAGGCCCATAGGTCAATGTCCCAACTCTGGCATTTTCCCTCAGTCCCAGGGAAACACCTTGGGCCACGTGGCTCAGCTTCCACTCAGGCCTTGCCAGTGTGGTTGTGGCCTTGGGCAGTGACTTCTGTTGTTTCAGCTACTGGTGAACAAAGGGGTATGTAACTGTTCCCTTAGTTGGCCTGAATGAAAGGTGGCTAGTACATCCATCAGCTCTGTGATTGCCCAAGGATCAAAGACACACTTGCTGGTATCCACAATACATCCATATACGCTGTCCAATCTACCTATGGCGGTTGGCTCCTTCCTACGATCATCAAAGTACCAGTATCTAGGTGCTGCTGACCTCAACTGTTAGTTGTACTGCAGGAAGTGGTTTCAGATAGAAAACGAGATACTGGATTTTGGTGTGAACACACTTCAGAGAGTACAGGAGAATGCCTTTGACGTCCTCTTTTGTTAGGATTTAAGCAGCCATAGTGGCTTTATTTCCCTGATTCCTCTCAAAGGAAGGTCTGATGATCCTGCCCAGTGCAGGGGCTGAGAGCTCCACATATAAGTACAAGGTGAAAAGTGATGAGCAGGACAGAGCACAGAGGAACCCAGTTCCGCAGCAAAGGGAGTGCTGCTGCATAGGCACAAAGTTCCTCCTGTCTAGTAAGAAGTGAGCCCAAGAAAGGAGCAGGTAGCTAAGTTATTTGTTACTATAATGATGATTGCGCTTAAGCTCCAATCTACCTGGGCATAACCATTACCTGGCCGCATCCCACACCTCTGTTACTCTGTAAACTAATGAGGAAGCAAACAGGAGGGGTGAGACTCATTACCGCTCAATGCTGAGGGCTGTGCCACTTACCCTTACTTATGCCCACTATAGTCTCTGCTGACATTCACAATGGAGCATGATACCACCTCGCAGGATCAAGGCGCATGACTCTATACGGTATACATTTCCAGCACTGAAAATGAACAATTAATCAGTTACCATGCTATTAATTTCTCTTGCCTGTTTAAGTCCTGGTGTTATAATTCCTCTCTAATGGAGCAGCTAAAATAAGCAACTGATTTCTTTCTAATACCTGCCCCTATTGTCTGACAATATTTGCCTCCATTGTCCTGTCCCTCTGTAACAGATCCCACCCTACAACAGGCAAAGAAGCTGGCATGAAGGCTGGGCCCCAGGTGGACGGGCAGTAGCAATTTGCAACTTTGCATAAGCTGCATTCATGTGTTGGTTGTTCGGCCAATGGGCTGTTGTTCTTAAGAGCTGATCTCCATCTGTTTTCCCTCTTCCTGATAAAATTTGTGTAATACATTTATCAGCTACCAAATTCATGGCACGAAACTAACAAACAAAAAAATCCCCCTATTTAGAGAGGGAGCACTTGCGTATAAACAGTTTTTAAAATTCTGCAGCTGACTCATTGTCCTGCAGCTGCTTTCTAAACATGACGTTGTTAAATGCCAAGACCAAGGTTTCTCTGTGAACTACAAAAAATAATTAAAAGTTGCTCCTATTCGTTCATCTAGTGTTATTACCTTTTTTAATCCATTCATATTAATCCTGTCATGACCTTGAAGGGTTTCTGTACAGATAGACCATAAGAGGTGCCTGGCGTTCTACTCTGCTTTGAAAGAGCAGATGTTCTTAAAGTGAAATAATCATCCGCTCAAACAAGGATGAAAACGCAGTTCCCTGACAGGCAGAAAGAGAACACTTCTGTTATGACTGACAAGGAAGAAAGAAAGAAAGAAAGAAAGAAAGTCAGTCTGGGATAAAAGTGATGAAATTAGGTTGAAAACTTTGAAAAGAGAATATGTCTTTTCATCACACCAGACAATTGCAGGTATATTCTGGGCCTCATCCTGCTGCCAATGGAAGCTTTGCCATGGATGGCAATAGGCCCTTGATGCAGAATGGGTTCTCAATGTTATTTCAAGCGCATGCTCATCACCCACATCTCATCGTAGCTGAACTACGATTGTTCTGTAGCACAGGGGGCCAGTGATACAGAGGGATTTTGCACACCCCTTGAGAATTCGTCATTAGCTGCTACATCAGGGATTGAACCAGGGCACCTCCTGAAAGGAAAGCATGTGTCACTACAGCTTGAGTTGAAGAGTTCTTTGTGGATTGGCTGCAGACTCGTAACGCACACAGACTGTCATGTTACACTAGCTCCAGTTGGCCTTGGGATGCCTCTGTTTCTCCTGAATGACCACTGATTTTCCTTCTTTAGTATCATCCGTAGGGATTGGGGAATGAACGAGAGAAATTAAAGACAAAGGTGGCAGTTAGAAGAGGTCTTGATTCTCCTTCCATTTCCTAGTCTATTTGGTTTGTGGGTGGTTGATGCTCAGGTGATAGGCATCAGTTAGAGTGAGCCAAAAAGTAGAAAACACTTTCTTGCCATTTTCATCCCACAAGTTTCAAAGTAGAAACTTTTGGCTACAGATTTTTATAGAGAATGTCCATTTTAAAAATGGTTTGGTTTCTAAGTTGTTTGTCGGTTGTTGAACTCCATTTGGGGGGGGCTCTCCCCTTTCTCTCCTCTGCTTTCTCCCTTCCACCCACATTTATCCCTCTCTACCATTTTGCCACTTGAAATGATGGGAGGAAAGGGAAGCGAATAAAAATGAAGGGGGAGAGGAAAGAAAAGAAATAAACCCAAAAGAAATACACTTTTTATTTTTATTTTCCAACTTTGGTGAAAAAAGGGGAAACTTTGAAATTTGTTTGCAAAACTTTGATTAGAAAGACAATTCTTTTAACCAAAACCTCTTATTTTCCCCCCATTCACTGTAGTGCTAATATAAGAACTTAAGTGGCTAGAAAGGACAATATTCAACTTTTAGTTTTCTGATGAGCCCTGAGGTTGCCCTGCTCTAGAAAAGTGAGCTGTCTAGGGGGCTCTGTCCTCCTCTCATAGCAAGGGTATTGGAATTGAGATGGAATAAGGGATAAGCATACAAGTGTCTTCCTTAGAAAGACGTTCTCCCCACCTTTGCTTATGTGTGTAGTTCCTTACCATCAATTTTAATAACATTACTCCTGGAGCTAAGTATTACTCAGGCTGATTATGGGCAGCAGGATCTGGATCTAAATTAGTAACTCTTTGCCAAAATTTGATCAAAGCCATATCTAACCATCTACAAAGCCAACCACACTGTCGATATCCACTGCTCTCATTTTAAGTAGACTGATTTCCCGCCCCCCCATTACATCTCTGCAGCCAACAGAAGGTATCTGAGAGTTACTTGCAGTGTTCTCCATCAGATTCTGTTCAGATTTTTTAAATTCTTCTAATCAGCTCCTTTTAATTTGATTTAGCGTATTTAGTAAATTTACCAGTCCCTTTCTGTGTGAGATTGTCTATATTTCTGGAGCAGCTCTGCCTTTTTCTTTTTTTCCTCATATCAGCTTTTCTAGCAACAATGACCTATATTCTTCTTCTTCCTGTTTTCTCTGTACAAAAATGAGCTTCACAAATATGATCAGAATGGGTTCCATGCTTCTGTTCACACTTATTATTGGTAGATTCCCCATACTCTACAAGCAGTGATTATTAGCAAACCATTAATTATAATTATATCTATGATGAATTTAGCCTCTTATTTGGTTAAAGAACTGATCCTGAATTATGTAGCTATTTTTTCTTTATTCTTAAGTATTCAACATATAATCTAGCTACATATTGTTGACCTATGTCACTGAGAATTCATCATCTGAGATGGTTATTTATTACTCATTATTCGGTGCTGTGTGATTGGCCACTTATATTGCATGGCGTTCTTTCTACTTCTTTATTGGATAACCAAAGATTTATAAACAGAAAACATTCCTGAGAGTAGGCGGACTTTTTGCTTTGATTCCACCCCCACCCCCCCAACGGCAGTAAAGAGCCAGTGTTGGGATGTTAAGAGGGCTTAAACATGGCTACAGTGTTGGCTGAAGTATACGATTTTCACAGAAGAGGTTTGGATAGGTTGTGTGGGGATGAAATGAATGTCAGGAAATCTGGGAAAGAACCAGTTTCAATAAACAATGAATGAGGTGATCAAGATTTTGCTGGTGGGTTTGGGGTTTGGATAAAGACACAAGGTGGAATTTTCAAATGTCCATTGAACTTTCATGGGGGAAGTTTTGCTGTTGACGTCAGAGGAAACAAGGTTAAGCCAGCATTGAGTGCTTTCCAACCCAGACTTGTTTTGTGCACCTTGGAGATGAGACCTGTCCACTTGCTGATTTTTCAAATGCCTGGGCCTTTCAGTAAAATGGAAACATAACTCTTGAATTTCCAGTGTCTCTTATGGGGTGTTCTAATGTTTGGTTTTGTAAAGAGAAAATGACAATATTCCCTTCAAGTCATTCTCTAATGCAAGTGCTAGGTTAGCACTTTTCTTTCTTTTTACTTGGGAGTATATTACATCTATATGAATAATGTTTAAGCTAAAAAAACAATTAAAAAGACAGGAAACAAAAGCCACCTTGAGATTATACCCCATGTTTGTTTTATAGTAGTGAGAGCTAACATCTACACTATCAGTTTTAACCTTGAATTCCATGGGTTGTGACGGTTGGTGTCAGAACATTATGATTTACATGAGGGTGCGCTTTTTTGATCCAGTTAAAAGGACATTGCTACTTAATGCCAGTATAATAAGATAGCCCCACATCCATTTTATTTATGTGTGTTTCTGTAACATTTCTTATTATGGTGAGTGACCTCAGGCCCAGTGGTAATGCAAAGGGCATCTGATGATTTGAATGCATTTAGTGTCTTTTGTCTCAATATCTCAAAGCACTTTACAAACATTAATAAATGATGCCATACAACATTGCTGTGATAGGGCACACCCTCATCCCAATCCGGAGGAGGCTAATGACCTTCTCTGGGCTCAGTGTCACTCACACTGACCAGACAAGAAGCAAAGATCCATATTCTCAGCTGGTGTAAATCGATATAGCTCTGTGGTCTACAGTGGAGCTCCCCACAGAATAATCAAGTCTCCAGATAATCGTGTGGTGTAGGTCAGTATAATTATACCCGTTTTACAGACAGGAAAATATTATGTGCACAGAATACACACAGAGAAGTTAAAGTATTTATGCTTTTAACTTTTCAGATGGTTGTAGTGCAATCTTAAAACACAGGAACCAAATAAAGAGAGAGACGAAGCAGGCTGCTCCCTAAGCTAGAGATACACAATTCACCCCACCTTGCTGTAGGCTGGCTCTTTGCAGACTGACTGCTTAAGGCCCAGATTGCATGCTTCCCTACAGAACCGTCCGGCCTTCAAGCAGGGCCAGGAAAACCCCCTCCAGACTTGAAGTGACAGCTTGTAATTTCAACATTTTCAATACACCACAGACAATTTAGGCACAGAGAGCTCAAACTACTTAATCAAGATTATAGAGTGAGTCAACAGCACAGCTGGGGGTAGATCTAATTCCTAGGAGTTCTGATCTAACCATTAAAGATGATGCCTTCTCCATTTATGTGTTACTTAGAAGGATCAGTGCTTTTACTTGAAGTGAGAAGTGAGGTCTGACAACCACTGTCATGCTTCCTCAGAAGGCCCTAGTTAGCACTTATTCATCTGGGACATTGGATGTCATAATATGTGCTTGCTGTTATACTTTTCAGCTACTAGATATAGCTGTGTGGTATATGGCAGTGGTTTTCAATCTTTTTTCATTTGTGGACCCTTAAAACATTTCGAATGGAGGTGTGGACCCCTTTGGAAATCTTAGACATTACAGTATGCGGGCCCCTGGGGGCGTATAGACTACAGATTGAAAACCACTGGTGTATGGCATCCCAAACAGGGTGTGGTCTCTGATAAACAATCCGACCAATCTGAAACTCAGACTGGATGGAAGCCTGTTTGTGTCTGTAGTTGTAGCTGCTTTCTTTAATAACGGCCCTCATGTATGAGTAAAATATGGCTGATGCTAGCCTGCCTCTTGCCTAACTTCTAAGGTACCAGCACAAAAAAGCCCATCACAGAATAAAATATCAGCTAGCCTTTTCCCCTGGTCTGCTGCTAGATGACAATATGATGAATAAGCCAGTACTTTTATTCCATTATTTGCTTGGCTGCAGAGCCATAGGTGATCATAGAAAACATAAACCTGAGATAAAAATATCTAATGTACTATTCATGCTTATTTTATTGGATGGGGTGCAGGGTTGATATGGCTGCTGTTTAAAATTCAACAGCACAATTATCACAAAATGCAGTGAGCGGCAAATCTTCAAGTCATAAATAAGAAATGCTGAAAGTAATGACTAAATCAATAACACCTATATCCCGAAGTATGTTCAGTTTGACTTATGTGAAATATCAATAGTTATTTATAATGTGAAAAGACTTATTTAACTTTCAATGGATCGCTGAAAGAAAAAGATCCTTAGACTAAATGATATACTTACCCAAATACACACAAACACACACACTCTCTCTACATTAAGAGCAGTTTGTTTTCTGCTTGCATGCAATGTACACTTTGCAGTCTCAGAGCCAAATGCACTGGTATGCTCAGGCTATTTTACATTACATCAACCACGCTAGTCATCTGATGATGTCATTTCCTGGCTTGGGATTCTTGGCTTCCTGGCTTGAGATTCTATGAATCCTGGTGTGGAGTCACCTTCTTTGTAATTTCTCCAACCTTTTCCATGTATATTTGATTTCATCACAAATCCTAGTCACACAATCCCATCTGATACCATGGGTCAGATCTGGTACCCATGTCTTGTACAATTTATGCTGAGAAAGTCTTTGGCCAGATCCTTAGACGGCAGAAATCAACAGAGCTCCATTAATTTCAATGGAGCTGTGCCAGTTTATATCAGCTGTGGATCTGGCCCATTGTGCTTGAATTGGGAATGGGAGAACAAAGCAGCCAGACATCTATCTATTCATCCGTTCATTTTATTATGCTGTGCCCACCTTGGTGGTATTTGAACTTGTCATCTCAAGCCTAAAATTCCAATGTAGAACCACTTGTATAATGTTTAATTGAAGCCAGATGCCTGCAGGGTACCAGCAGGGAAAGTACTAAGTTATACACTTGGTTTAGGGATTCATAATGTCCAGTTGCTTAATGTAATGACAAGTCACATTAGAACAGATCACATTTATTAGGCTGATCATAACACATGCAACCGCTTAGCCTAACACTTATTTTTATCTAATTTTCCGGAGAGCAGTATTGCAGAATATTTATAATGCAGTATAATTTATACATTGCAGTATAATTTATGATGTAGTACTGCCCAACGGCCCCAATCATTTAGGTTTTATTGTGTTAGGGGCTGTACATTCCAAAGCCCTTTTTACAAACAGCTGTCAACCTAAGATGACAAGTGATGTATGAAGGAGGTGGAAGAATATGGAAGCAGTCAGTTGTATACAATATTTGTGTGGTAAGATACCTTTGTTGTCATATTTTTTTAAATACATAAATCAATGTCAACAAACCCAGTCTGTCCTTCCAGTCACCTCTAATGGCTGATTTCTTGCAGGTGCCATAGCAGAAGAGAAGTTTGACTTAGAAAAGGTTAAAGGCCTTCAGAATGCGTTCAGAGCACCTAGAGAGTATTCTTTAAAAAGCAGATTGAAGAAAGGTCTGGAATTTTCTGTTCTGCAGTGACTGCTAGACAAAAATCTAGTTTATATTCGTCTTACATAACAGTTAAACCGTACATAATGGTGAAACTGTTCCTAAAACAATTATGCTCGCAGACTAACAATCTCTCATTTACGTAGTACCTGATGGATCCCAAAGCACTTTACAAATACATCCTGAAATTACAAAAGATCGTTTCAACCTTTACTTGATATCCAGACACCTCTGCCGTAAACAAAAACCTCTGTTGAACAGAATGAAACAATATAATAGTGCATAAGGGGAAGGCTGTCACAGCCAGCTGCAGTGCCACTGTCCTACCATACCTTGGGCATTTCTGATGGTCTCCCATCCAATTGCAGTACATTCCTGATGCTGTTGAGCATAGAAGGGGTGATTAGATTACAAGCCGTTCCAAGCTCTATGCTCCTTCTTCCTATTGCTCATCTTGTATCTATCACTGTGACTGCTTTACTCATGCACTACGATTTCCCATCTTAACTCTTCCTGTAGACTTTCTAGTCTCCTTTTCCCATTAGTGTCTCACCACCTGTTGTCTGTCTATCCCCCTACACTTGGAATCCGCTCGCTGATCCTAAACATCCCTTTCCTGCCACAAATCCTTTTTTGAGCAACATTTCTTTCATCTTACCACCCAACACTGATCTGAACACCCCACTCCCCACACCCTTCACTTATTGTTGTCTCTTGCTGGGTTATGTCATGGACTGGGCAATAAGCCTTGTCTTTTTAATTGTTCTCTGAGGCATCATGCGAATAACAAACAATAGTCACCTTAATAACAACAATACAAAGTATATCAATTATAGTAATTAGTGATTATAGTGGCAGTCCAGATAGCGAATCAGCTCTGTTGTCTTACACTTTCATTGTGGGGCTGATCATGTCTCCTTTTAGTAGATGGCACCAGAAAGCAGGAGAGACTGATACTTGGCTGCATGAGTTACTCCTTTTTCTCAAGTGGTAGGGTTTGCCCTGTTGTTTCTGAGGGTATGTCTGCAATGTAAACCTGGATCTGTGGAACCCGAACTTGTGGAGTCAGTAATTCCAAATCTGCACTTGAGCGTCCACATTGCATTCTAAACCTGTCCTACAATTGCTGGATCCGGGCCTCACAGCTCTGCTTATGCATCCAGGAGCGCATAGAGAATGACTATAGTGACCACAAACACAGCTGCAAGTAAGTTTGTCTTTATTATGTTTCACTAAGCAGATAATCAATGTCACAATCACCAACACACATACAAAACCATGCAATACCTAGCATTGTGTTCATACTCGCATTCCCAGAAATATCATGGAGTTGGGTGGACCTCTCAACAGCTGGTCATCAGTGGAGGGGAGGAATCTTCTGATGGGGTCTTCCCTCCCTATCTGTACTAGGGAAGCATTTTCAATCATGTGTTCTGACGATGCCTACCACCTTATGCATATGAGCACCTTTTCCCTTATCTGTACCTCAACACTCCACAAATTTTGGGGTACCCCACTTTTCATAGGTTATCCTTGTAGATCCCCTTATTTTCATTAGCAGTCTCATTAGCATCAATGTAAAGCATCCCCATGGTAACCTGACATCAGAAATTCCCATGATGTTACAAATTGGGTGTCTTACCATCTAGATGGGTACATTATGACATATTTTTTTTTCTGAACATCCCACCTTGGCACATTCCTGTAACTTTACTGGTACAGAGTTATTCCTACGTCACCTGTTTATGTCAACCCTCGTTAGGTCTCAGGCCTAGTATGGCTACGCAGGCCTTCATTACAGCCTTACTTTGCTTATATAGCTAATACGCATTCATCACTGATAAGTATGTACCAGTCGTACACTCCTATAAGCCTATCCTACTTAAACCTATCCATTACACTTTAATTAATTATAATTAACCACAACAATAAATCCCTTAATAAATTCAATAATTGACTACATTTGTGTGTGTGCAAACGGAATCAGAGCCCAGGTTTGATGTGTGGTGTAGACATACGTAGGAGTCCTGGGTTGTGTCTCCATTGATGATTATGATGTATCATTACATCATACACAATTGTGGCTCACACACATGAAGCTATCCAAAAGGTGTATCTCACTTGCTAAGAGAGGCTGGTACTTTAGGGTATAGCATGCACAGCAGAGGACTAACAGGAATTTTAACGACGGCTCCTAATGAGTGCATGGAAGGTTACTTTTAGAGTGTTCAGTCAAGAAGCTATTTGCAGTGGGCTACACCAACTTTATTGAACCTAACTTATGAACAATGGTACAGATTCTTATGTGTCCATAGATTGCATTCTTTATTAACTAGGTCTCTACAGAAATGTATAGCAGATATGTCTTTTATATAGCACTCCCACTAGTGGCTGCAGTGTCCCATCTAAAACATTTACATACAGCCACAAGACTGGATAGAGCTCAGATGAGCATGATCCTCAAAAATGCTCTCCTGATCAAAGGACTTTTATTCCACAAGATGGCTAGAACATCAAGAAGTTAAGGACTCCAAAGAAACTTCTACAAAGATAGGCCAGAGCTGCTAAAAGAATTATTTGGAAAATATTGAAAATCCAATTATAAGTTGAATGGTATTTGAACCAGAGAACCTAGAGAAGATTGTGTTCTGCATGAAAGGGAAGGCTGGGATCTTTGAAAAAATTTGGTCTTTGTTCTTAGAGTTACATGATTAATTAGAGATAAGACGTGTTTCAAAATCCTTCATTTATTTGTAATTCCCAAGAGTTACTTACTTTAACTCAGCCCTTCTGTGCAAACTTTTGGCTGCAACCATCTTCTCCTCCCCGCAACTTGAATTCCCTTTTTCCCTCTGTTACTTCTAGGAAATACGAATATTTAGACGAGAGGATCCATTTTTTCCTTTTATCTCTTATCCATATATGGCATATTGACGTTTGGTCATAAAGCATAAGCTTGTGGATATGTATCTACAATATGCAGATCTATGTTGATTTTTTTTGTTATATTGGTGTATTTCTGTAATATTTCCAACTTTCTACATGATAGATTACTAATTAGCTACCATGGTGATTGCTACTCTGGGGCTTGATCCTGCACCATTGCAATCAATGGGATTTTTTTATACAAAGTGTCAACAGTTTAATTAATGGGTTGGTTTGGAAGATAAGAGTTGAGTTTCTGTAACCAAGCTAACTAAATATCAAATAATTTTAAAATAGGCTAACTGATGTTTATTAAGATCTGTGTTTGATGTCTGACGAGCCTGCCATGATTATTTTTTCCAGTATGTGCCGGTTAAATGCTTTAATATTCCATACAAAATTAATCCATTAAAAAGATAAATCTCATTACACATGTATTGCTTACATAATTTTAAACTAATTACACCACAGCTACAATTAAGTGATTCCTACATTATCATAAAACCTGGGGAAAAAAATTTTTACTGTTCAATTGATATTTCATTATCATAAAATGCCTCGCTCAATAGATCTAAATTAAACCCTTGTAGAAAATACTACTAGGATGAATAACAGTGACTTGTAATTAAAAAGGAAACTCAAATCATTTAGGGCCAATATTTAATGCTAGGCTTGTAGTGATTAAAAAGGCAAAATTATGTCATTTCAATGGGCGCTTTGACTGCTAGAGCAGGGTTGACAAATCTTAAAGTATTTGGTTGGTTGTTTTTGATGGTGCCTGACACTGGGAATTAGGGGAATTTGAACATTTTGCTCCAACGATGGAAATACAAACTCCCCCACTGGGTTAGTGCCAGGAGAATCAAAAACTTGAAGCCCAGATTTTCTAGTATCCTCTAGATTTGGGGGTCCAAATTGAGACATGTCAATGGATCCTTATATTTTGAGGATGGATGCTCTGTGCTTTCTGAAAATCAGGCCCTTTTAATGTTTCTCGAGCTGGGATCCCAAAAATTTGAGGCGTGCTTTTGAAAATCTTGGGCTGAGAAGGTTAGAAATGTTTGACGTCACTAGGGAGAGCTAAGGGGAGGTGGCAGAAGGAGATAAGACAGGGAAAAGAAGCTGCAACAGGTGGCGTAATTGGAAATCCAGTCTAATTCTACTGACCCCTCATTTCCTTCAGCCAATTAGAATAAGCAGCTACAGATACTGGATATATGTCAATGTGATAAGGAAAGGTATAGAGAATTCCAAGAGCTGAAGATGTTGCAAGGTTTCCGCCTGTGGATCTATGGCAACTATGAGTTTAAAACCAGAAAAAGCTCCATTTTTTTTTTTTTTTGCTTCCAACTCTGTTTTGAAATAAGCCCCATTTGGTTTGCCCTCTTTACCCCTTTCAGCCACTGCTCTCAGCCTACCGCTTATGGCTGTGTCCTGGGTGAGCTGCACCGAGGAAAAGAAGAAAGGCCATATTTTAAATTCTTTCCTCTGTCCTTTCCCAGTATCTGATTTTTTCCTAACACTAATCAAACCCACTCATGGCTCTCTAAGCCTCTTGCAAAGAAGCTTCAAACAGACTTCTTCCCTGCCTGGGCCTTAATTCTGTCCCACATCTATCTATGCGTACGTCTAGACTACCCGCTGTATCGGCGGGTAGCGATCGATTTCTCGGGGATCGATATCGCGTCTCATCTAGACGCGATATATCGATCCCTGAACGCGCTCCCTTTGACTCCAGAACTCCACCAGTGCGAACGGTGGTAGCAGAATTGACAGGGGGAGCCGTGGACGCCGATCTTGTGGCATGAGGACAAGAGATAAATCGATCTAAGATACTTCGACTTCAGCTACACTATTCACGTATCTGAAGTTGCGTATCTTAGATCGATTCCCACCCCCCCAGTGTAGATCAGCACCATCTCCACTCTGCTATCCAGCTGGTTGTCCCTCTGATGACGAATCTTTCCACCTGTTACCAGCACTTCCAAGTGGTAACTTAGAGAACTACGGTGAAGGGGGTAGTATGAGGAATAGAACAGTGAGTTGCGTCCAAGGAGGAAGTGTAATATCCTGATCCAAACTATTCTAAGGGTGGTAAGAACCAGGGTTTTATTTTTGCCCAAAAAGACAGAGTAGAAGTGAAAGATTCAGGGTTTGACCTTAGATCATTTTTTCCTAAGAAAGAAAATCAAATGGATTCATGTCCTTATCTTGTATTATTTTCATTAACATTATGACTTCAGTTTCTTTCCATAAGGAAAGAGAAGCAGCTTCTCAGGAGTTGTAACCCAGCATAGCTCAACTTACTTCAGTAGAGCTGTACTGATTTACAGTCGTTAACAAGAGGACCCAAAATGTCCCTAAAACATAGAGAACAATCTCTGCAAAAGTACATTGTTGGTAACCCTCCTTTTAGAGAAAATTTAATTATTCTTAAGTCTGGCAGATGTGGTGAGTCATACAGACGTGACCCTAAATTCAAGATGGATGGAAGGTTGATCCAGCTGTTAAATATGATTTATTCTCATTGAGTGCCTCTAGATAACTAGATATCAATTTTTTGCTTTTGCTAAACAAATATAAGCTGTTTTGAAAACAGAAGCATATTTTCCCTATCATTTGTTTGCTTGTTTTTATTTTGTTACAATATTTTATGTAATTTAGCAAAATATACCACTGAAGCTTCTCTTTGCATTTCAATTTTTGACTTGGGCAATGTGGCTTCATTCTTTTGTAACCAGAATGAACATTTCTTATAGCAAATTATGTATCTTAATTTGGATTTTAAAAGGTGTGTTTTTTTCAGATTAGAGATAATATTTTAATTATGCATAGAGTTACAGGAGAACATTTGTCAGAGCTGTCATAGGAATTTTATACTTTTCCTAAATGTCTGTGACTGTGCATTTGGGAGGCTGAATTTATGAGCATAAACGGATAGATGGGTGGAGATCATTTGTACAAATTCTTTTGAACATCTAAAAGGAGAAAGGTCCTTAAAAACTGAGGTTTACAAGAGCCTGATTCAAAGCCTAGTGAATTAAATGACTCTTGTTTGCAGCTGGTTGAAGTTTTCTATTCATATGAGTCACTGCCTCTATAACCAAAGTCTTTCTTAAGCAGGAGGCAGCTATTAAAGAAAGCAGCTAAAACTACAGAGCCAACTAGACTTCCATTCAGCTCGAGTTCTAACTTTATGTTCCTGTTTACCAGGGACTCATTATGTCTGAAATTATATCCAGCACTCAGAGACATCTAGTGACTACATAGCAGGGCCGGCTCTAGCCATTTCGCCACCCCAAGCATGGCGGCACGCCACCCGGGGTGCTCTGCAGCTTGCTGGACCTGCGGCTCCAGTGGACCTCCTGCAGACGTGGCTCCAGAGGGTCCGCTGGTCCCGCGGCTCTGGTGGACCTCCCGCAGGCGTGCCACCGGAGCCACCTGCCGCCCTCCCGGCAACCGGCAGAGCGCCCCCCCCGGCATGCCGCCCCAAGCACGCGCTTGGCATGCTGGGGCCTGGAGCCGGCCCTGCTACATAGCATGTTGTAAATAAACATATCACTGCAGCATACACATTTGCAAAGAAACCAGCCAAATACACATTTGCAAAGAAACCAGCCAAATACACATTTGCAAAGAAAGCAAACAATGCATTTGTCAGCGTGCCCAACCAAAATTTGGCTTTTAATACATATCATAGTTCTGAATAATTTTCCCAAATAGTCAACCAGTTCCAGTGTTGGGCTGCAAGGTATTATCAAGCTCAGAGGTTAGATTCACTAACATTGGTGTAGAGAAGAAAAAATTATACCTTCATCCATCTTAGGTTATGTGTTCATTATTGTAATGTCTGAACACTCACCATTTTTAATGTACTTATCCTCACACCATACCTGTGAGCTAGGCAAGTGATATTATACCCTTTTAACAGATGCGGAACTGAAGCACAAAGGCCTTGTTGAGAGTTATGCGCCTAAATAGCTTCAAGGGTTTGGGCCTCAGACTATTTCTACACTGCCTATAACATTGAATGTCCCAGCCAAGGTCTGCAGACTTTGGCTTGTAAGGAATCAGACTAGCACTGTAAAAACAGCTGTGTACTCAGTGCTTTGAAGCTGCAGCTCTGGCTCTGAAGCCCACCCCTCTCCATAAGCTTCAGAGACAGAGCTCCAGCCTACACAGCAATGGGAACACAGCTCTTTTTCTGATGGCAGCAGAAGCCTGAATCTGTGGACCTCGACTGGGAGGCTTGGCGCTGCCAGTATAATTATTCCATTTTACAGACAGGGAAACTGAGGCACATGATGGTGAAGTGATGCACCCTAACTCACGCAGAGAGCCTGCAGTCGAGCAGAGACTTGAACCTGTGTCCAACCAACCAAGCTACAACTGTACCTGCTATTTTGTTCTCTGAGCATTCTGCACTTACTGTAGCCATCCCTCTACCTGCAAACTTTCAACCTGCCAACGTTGTGATAGAGAAACAAGCTGAGAAATAAAGGTAACAAGCAAAATAAACAAAACCAAAAAACAAATAGTAGCACTATTAGAACTCAGTTTTTACAATCTAAGTTCCATAATTCTGCATTCCTGATTTAACTTCAGTTGTTAGTAAAAGGGAAACTATGCCAGGTTTTGGTGGGATAGAGGTGAATGTGGATCTAAAATAAATGAGGAGCGTTGCAATATGGCCAGGCACTCCTCCCATTTTTTTTCAGTTGTCATGTTGCGTTACTAAGTACGGGATCATGTCTGCCTGTGCCAGCCACATCACATTACAGCATGTAAAGCTACAAGACTGATTTCCAGCCAGATGTCTTTAATGTGCAATCAGCTGAACAGTGACATTCTGAAACAATGTTATGGGAGGCTTTAAAGGAGAACTGAACCGATTAGCAATAAGATCTGAGGTCGTTAAATAGCTATTTACTAACTAAGGGCTAGAGTCTGACAAGGTCTCATTTGGCTGTGTAGAGGAATTGGGGAAAATAGAGATTCCCCTGGCTGTGTTAGAGTACCCCAGATCTCAACTCCAGATATTAGGGGAATGCAGGGGCTGGGTGGCAGATACTGCCCTGGCAAGGAAAAGGGAGGCAGAGTGGCCTACTGGGGAGAGCATGGTGTGAACTCAAAAGACATGCATTTGATTCCCAGTTCTGCCACTTACCTACTAGACGACCATGGACAAATCACTTCACTGTCTTGTGCTTCAGTTTCCACATCTGTAAAATGGGGATAATATTACTGACCACCCTTATAAAGCACTTTGAGATATACTGACACAAAGCACCATAGAGAGGTCAGCATTTTGATAAGATGTGTAGTGAAACTAAGATTTGCGCTTAGTTGATTCTAGTAATGGTTAAAAGCAGGACACCCAGATGGGGAAGAGACTCCCTAAATTTTAAACATAGATAAAGGATGTAATTAGATGTCTGAGTGCAGAGGAAGCCATATGTGAGAAAAGGAAAAGCTTTAGAAAACTGTAGTATGAAGTGTAGTTGAAGCTGTGTCAGTCCCAGGACATTATACAGACAAGCTGGGTGAGGTAATAGCTTGTATTGGCCCAAGTTCTGTTGGTGAAAGAGAGAGAGAGACACGTTTTCAAGCCACACAGAGCTCTTCTTCAGGCTTAGGAAAGATAGATTTTTAGTGTTTAGCAAAGTTACACATTTAAGTTCCCAGGCTCATCTTTTGAAATGTTGTGCAGGTTTCCTTTGAGGATGAGGACTGAGAAGTCAGATATAGAGTGATCACTCTGTGAAGTGTTTATCCATAGGCGGTAGGGTATTTTTGTCTTTTAACATTTTCCTGTGTGAGTTCATTTGAGAGTGTAGTGATTGTCTGATTTCACTCATGTAGTTGTTATTGGGGCATCTAGTGCACTGGATGAGGTACACCACATGTTGTGATAGGCATATGTAGGATCCATGGATCTTGAAAGATGTGTTGATCATTGTAGCAGTGGAGACATTTCTGTAGGTTTTGCATCTATTGTTCTGCCACCTTCCACATGAGCCACCTTGAAGAAGAATTTCTGGACAAACGCAGCACAAAACGACTGATCTAACTGAGATACATAGATGATATCTTCACCCTCTGGATAGACAGCTTAAACTCCCTCATAGATTTCCAGCACAACTTCAACAACTACCTCCCGTCCATTAAACTCTCTGGAATGCTCCTATACCAGCATCAACTTCCTGGATACCAAGATGAGCTTCAACAATGGAACCTACCGACTACCATATACAAGAAACCCTGGATCACCGCACCTACCTTCACGGATCCATAACTACCCCAAGCACACCAAGAAATCTATTATCTACAGCCAGGCACTCAGATACCACAGAATATGCTTTGAGGAGAAAGCCTGGGATATATACCTTAGCACATTCAAAACTGCCTTCATCAAACAAGGACACTCCAACAGAGAAGTAGATCACTCTCTGGAATGCTCCTACACCAGCATCAACTTCCTGGATACCAAGATGAGCTTCAACAATGGAACCTACTGACTACCATATACAAGAAACTCTGGATCACCACACCTACCTTCACGGATCCAGTAACTACCCCAAGCACACCAAGAAATCTATTATCTAAAATTGGCCATAATAAAAAAAAGGGTCAATTATCCACTGGCTGGGGGCGGGGGGCAATTGTAACTTAGCATCCTAAAAATATAGCATCACATATTATCTAGGATTGGGCAGTCCATCGTGACTTGCGGGAGGTGGCTCCCTCCAATAATATGGCTAAGCAGGGGCAACACTTAGCAGCTGTGGCCTATAAAGCGCCCTCAAATAATGTGTAAAAAAAAGACAGTGCCAAACTGCTCTTATAAGGTGGGTCAATACATCTGTTGGAAGGAAAGGCGTTGGGATATGCTCCCTCTGCAGCACATGTGTTTACCAGTACCTCTTCAGGTGTTTGGAAAACCACTAACCCCAAAGTGCCTTTCAATTTGCTATTAAAATCACAAACACAAAATTTTTCAGTGCATTGGCCCATCATTATGCAACAAACTGTCAATGTTTCTAACTGTATTGTGTTTCATTTTTCATAAATAATATCCAATGTGTTTCTGCCATTGACGCACATCCAAGAGCAGCTTTCGGAATTCCAGACAAATGCTTCCTCCTTCACAGTGTTACAACCCATGTTTAACCAAAAGAAAGCTGTGTTTGCCACCAACATTCTAGTGGGGCATCTATGCCAACACGGGAATATGTTAGGCTATGTTACTAATAAAGCTAACAGTCATTATTGGCTGGTGTATGCAATTGTTGCTGTCCTAACAATCTGGTGCATGCTGTATTGCTGTTTAAGTAAAAGACCAACAGTAACCCTTGCCACCGTATTGGGAGGTGGGGTGTGGAGTGGAAACCAAAGTGGTGACCCCTCCCAACAAAATGTTGATTCGGGGTCAAGGGGGGGGATGTCACACCCCAATGGCCCCCTCCCTCAGGAAGTCCCTGGGGAAGGCAGATCAGCATTGTATGTGGCTAATGCTGTTGAAGCATTTTGGGGAAGGTCAAAGGTGTGTGAGTGGGGAATGGAAGAGTCCTTTACAGAAGTACGAGAGGCCAAGGGGGTGGGGAGAGAGAAAGAGGAAGAAATGGGTTAACTCCATGCTTCTGCTAGGCCTCAAAATAAAACACTCAAGGCCACAGCACACATCTGACTCTCAGCTGCCAGCCAAGAACGAGGGGGGCCCAGAATGGAACACAGACCTGCAGAGCCAGCCCATAACAAGCGAGGCAAGCGAAGGCCAGCACAACCCCCACCAAAAAACCAACAACAACAACATCAACAAAGTCTCCTGTTTTGGGGAAAGTCGAGGAGACCACAAAAAGCTGGTTTAAACTGGCACAAAAAGCACCAGGAACAGAGGTCGTGGAACACCCCCCAAAAAGCCCAGGACTTAAAACCTTTCTAAGAGCTGGAGCAATTCAGACAGCACAGCAGATTCTCAGATGCGCTGGGCCCAGGACAGCACTCCCGTCCATCCTTCCTCCCGTCTTCTTCTTGCATTACATCCAAGCCTGGTCAGCTTCAGGGTAGTGAGTGTGTGAGTATAAAAGATCATTAGGACTTGGGGCTCTATTGCTTTCTTTCTTCCCTTGAGTGACTTGGGAGGGTTCCCAGCACTCTCTGGTGTGATTTTATTATTTTATCAATAAAGCTTTAAAATCTAGACACTTGATGCGTTTCGTCATCTCCTCCCCAAACGATCCTGCGGTGTCAGCCTGATCACCTCCAGGCAGATTGGTAACAAAAATCTGTCACACTACCCATTTTCCCGAGCTGCATAGTATCTGGTTTATTGTTTATATTATGGTAGCACCAAGAGGCCCAACTGAGCTAGACAGTGTGCACACAGACACACCCTGCCCACAAAGAGCTTACAGGCTGAAGAGACGAGAGAGGCAGAGGGCAAACAAAGGCACAGAGAGAAGTGGCCTATCTAAGGTCAACCTGCAGATTAGTGGCAAAGCAAAAAAATAAGCCAGGTCTCATGAATTCCAGTCCAGTGCTTTATGAACTAGAGACAATGCTGCCTCACACAAAGACTTGTTTAAAATGTTACATAGATCTAGAGACAGAGTCTGACCTCCTGTATAACAGATCAAAATAGTTCATCCAGTAGAGAGAATTAGTCGTCTCTTTTATGTCAGTGAAATCTATAAATTCCTACAACTTGACCTAGAACGTACCTTGTAGAAAGACCTCCGATAGTCACTTCCCCGGGTAATCTGCTCTGCTGTTTAGTTACCCAGCTGCAACTTACTTCAATTTTCTCTAACGCATCTTTCAGCTTCTGCACTTTTATCTGTGAGTTGAAAGGACCCTCTAGTGTCAAGTATCAGAGGGGTAGCCGTGTTAGTCTGGATCTGTAAAAGTGGCAAAGAGTCCTGTGGCACCTTATAGACTAACAGATGTATTGGACCATGAGCATTTGTGGGTGAATACCCACTTCATCGGATGCAAATTTCCACTACATGTATCCAATGAAGTGGGTATTCATCCACAAAAGCTCGTGCTCCAATATGTCTGTTAGTCTATAAGGTGCCACAGGACTCTTTGGCCCTCTAGTGTCAGATATCTTTTCCTTGGGCTTCTCAGTGAGGAACGAAGCGGATGAAACAGATACAAAGAGGATCACTGTCACATCTCAGTAGCCTTCAGCTCCACTTCTCCATGGCTATATGTTCTCTGGATACTTGTTTAAACATCTCAAAGAGGCCAACCCCTCCCTTCTAAAAAAAAGCCCTAACTCACCCTTACACTCTGTCTTAGCTTCTTGCCAAGCTCAATCTAAACAGCTAATAAAATAACAGTCCCTCGCCATCTGCTCAAATCTCTTATTTATGCTGGGTTATTTATTTCCTCTCCTCTCAGGAGTTCCCCTCAGACCAAGTTGCAGCTCAGCCTTCTCTGAACCTAAACTGACTCTGACTAGTACACTTTCTCTGCCTGAATTCATTCGAGATGGTCTACTGTCCTAACGGTAATAATGAAAGCTTTCCTTTTTCTCTTCTTTGACTAAAACGTACTTTAACTATTAACCATGCAGTTGCCATGCCTTCAAATCACACACATCTAGTCTATCCCTTTTCACAGGAACCTATACAGGATCTGATCCAGTGCCCACTGAACTCAAGGGAAAGACACCCTCTGACATCCACTGTTGGATCAGGCAGTTACAGAGCAACATGCAACCCTAGCACTATGGGGCTGGGCATAGGCCTATCTCCATTACATCTGGCTACCTTAGGAGAGGAGTTATGGCCTTTCTGCCTCTAAGTCACTGGTTAAAATCTGGCCTTGCTCAGCAGTGACTGAAAGTCATGACCTTCAGATGGCTGTTTGGTGGCCTACATGAAATAAGTTGCTAGTCTCACTTCCAGGTCAAAACCACAGTTACCACCATGGATGGCTGAGAGAGACCAAGGATTGGCTATATCATGGAGGATGAATTAAGCTCCCACCATCTAGAGCTGGTCCAGCTAGGTCAGGGTGGAGGCAGATTGGATAGCATCTTCCAGGCTGCCAGTATGAATTCATAAGTCTCCTACCAGAATATAGTTTAAAACAATCTACTTAAAAAACACATCCCCATCCACAGGGTGCAATAATCCCCTGACAGTGTTTAAGGGCATGTATACACTAAAAACTTAAGTTGACCTATATTAGGTCAATTTATGGCCACCACAGTAATTACTGCAGTTGTTCATGCCCACACTACTTTCCTTTGGTCAGTGGTACATGTGTGGGGAGCTGAGAACCCAGGCTGTGAACTCCACTCATAGTTCTCCAATGGGAGCCCAGATGCCCCATGGGCTCCCAGGTTCCTGCTGGGAGTGGAGCAGCCTCCCGGAATCTCGCCTTCCTGCTCGGAGCAGGATGGCCACCTGCGCTTCCAGTAGGGAGCTGGGAGTCAGGATACTTGGTGCAATCGGCTCCCAGAGGAGAGCCAGGAGAACCAGGCTCATGGCATGGAGTGGGGAACCAGGACCCCAGAAGCAGCCTGGCTCCAAGCAGGGAACCTGAGCAGTAGCCCAGCTGGGAGTGGGGATCTGGGAACATGCATTAAAATGGACAAGAATGACATTCAACAGCCAATATAAGTAACACAGGGACACTGTGTGATCCTAACTATACCGACATAACCCCTATACCTCTTGGGAGGTGACGTTATTAAGTAGGTGTAGCAGGGCACTTCCATAAGTGCGAGCAAGGCTGTAGTGTGTACAGTAAGGTCGACATAAACTGCCTTTTGTCAACTTAACTGTGTAATGTAGGCCAAGGCTAAGAGGTCAGAGTTATCTCCCTCTACACTGATAAAATAGACTGGTTTGACATTGCTACTGTTTTAGTCTAGATAATGAAATGATAAAGGGTCCTATCTGAAGGAGGAAGAGTGTAACAGGCTATTAATACTAAGGCCAAATTCTGCTGTAGAACTGGAGTATCTCCATTGGTTTCACTGGAGATACTTTGGTGATGTGCCTTTGTAACTGAGGTACAGAATTTGTCCCACATCTGCTTTGAATGCCCTCAGGTGGAAGTTCTAATTGTTGTGCAACTTCATAAAGAAATATTTATTGGATTACATTACCCAGAATCCTTATGAATGTAAACCTTCTGCCAGGTGGAGCCAGCAGCAACAAGGGCCGGGTTTGGTATGTAGGGGTTCCCTTTCACCAATACAACACAAAACCAGCTCGAACATCCATCCAGTGACCCGGGACAATTACACACCACTCTGTGGGTGACTCTGAGAGGCAATGCTTCCCCTTTCGCAAACACAGAGTCTGAGTGTAGCAAAAACTTTTAATACAAGGACGGAAGAAACTCAGCATTAATTTGGGAAAACAGCACAACTAGGGTTCATAAACATAAATAATGAGCAAAAGACCCACTCCCAAGTAAGTTGGCAGTGTCCTTTTCCCCTCAGGTTCTTAAGTCCAGCAACCCAAAAGCCCTTTTAATGTGCCCATCCCTCCTCTGTACCCCACTCACAGTTGCTGTCCTTGACCAGTGTAGCCCCAGAGTTCAGAGGTCCATCCACACAGTTCACCTGGGTGGAAGGGGGGGTGAGGAGGCACCTTACACATTCCACTGCTTGGGCACTTGCTTGTTGCCCTGTTGGCCACCTGTCATTCATCTCTGCAGGGCTCTGCTCTGGCCCTCTTCACCAGATGCCCTGCTGGTTGTGCCTCTCCACCAGCCACCCACTTGCCAAGATGTCTTCAGGGCCCACCACTTAACACAGGTCTGAGTGATTTCAGCTGTTAATAGGGGAGCCTCACTGCTGGTGCACACTGTCCCAAAGTAGGTCTAATACTTAGACCTAGGTATCAGTGATTTCAGCTCCACAGCATGTAACAAGACTCTCAATGCCGTCTAAATTAGCTAGCTCTTTTATTATACCATGGAGAGAGAAAAGCTCAAATGGTGCATAGGACCCTTAAACAGGGCCCATCCCACCAGATACCAGTACCTCTTCCCCACCATCTCTCAACTCATTGGGCTTTGGAACCCAATGAGTGCCTAGGGAGTGTCATTTGGTTGAGGTGAGTCCCTCCATTGGGGTATGCCAGGTACAGTTCTGCTGCCATCGGTTCACACAACAGCCCTTTATTACTCATGCCCCAATAACAAGGAAACTGGGGATCCAACACCAGCCACAAGTGATCATTTGGGCAAGCAATCCCATCATGCTGAGCACCTAGGCAAGGTGGG
This sequence comes from Chelonoidis abingdonii, assembly GCF_003597395.2. Lineage (NCBI taxonomy): Eukaryota > Metazoa > Chordata > Testudines > Testudinidae > Chelonoidis > Chelonoidis abingdonii. The sequence goes on from NC_133778.1 coordinate 75,611,501, forward strand.
TGTATCTATGCAAATGAGATCAGCTCCTGAAGCCCTTTTTCAAAGCTCACCACTAGATGTCAGAGGAGAGCTCATTCAGACTCTGCTTACACGTAATATCTTGGATCAGGTCACTATGAGGCCTGAACCCTCGACTTCCAGATATAAATACATGAGCCTTAACTACTTGAGCAAAAGACCACTTCAGTCAACTCAGAGGAACAAACTGACTCATAATACACTGTGGTCCAGCCACCAGGCATTTGGGTGCAAAGACCTGCACCTGCAGGTACAAAATACCACAGCAAGCTTCTGATACATGAATGAAAGTTGATGATAAATGCAACTTTGCTAATTATTTTGCAATTTTTCATCAATAGATGTATGTAACACATTGCTTCAGCATGGTACCATCAATATACAAGGCCATGTCTGTGGGGGACAATCTGAATTAATTTTTAAAATGGATTAGTTAAACTGAATGAAACTGCTGTGTGGACACTCTTTCAGAATTAAAGTGACCTTAAGTCAATTGCGCATAATTCACACTAAAGTGAATTAAGTGCAACTGAATTAAGGTAACAAATTCGGAAGAAGTATTCACATAGCAGTTTCATCCAATTTAACTAATCTATTTTAAATTTACACCTTTAGTTAATTTGGTGTAATTTCCCAGAGCATCCCTAAGGCTAGTAATAAAGAAGTGAGATACAGTGCAGCAATGAAGACTAGCATTTTTTGTCCCTGATGAATAAACAGATGCTAAGGGTGAAACCCTGGTCCCACTGAAGCTGATAGAGTTAATCTTTTGCCCTACACCTTTTAAATAAGATTGAGATATGGTTGGACCGCACTGTCACAGAGTTCATTGGATAACTTTAGGAATGTGTTTTTGAGAAAATTAAAATTAAATGATCTTAAATTATCCCTTTTTTAAAAAAAAGGTCAGTACTGGAAACCAAGCAGACTTTTACTGACTTGGTCTTGGCACCTTTTATGTCTAAGGATCATATTAGACAAAAATTCTCAAATGGATGGATCCACTGGGTTTAAATCTTGTTTTGCACCAAGGGAAAAAATTACAATGCAAACTTAACGCACCAGAGAATTAGAGCTCTAATTGTGTATGTGACAAGTATCAATGCATTTTGGAAGGGTACAGTAACTATACAAACGCTAAACAAATAAGAAGTGGCAAGATTCACATCCAGGCCCAGATTTCCAATAGCCTCAAATCTGGGAGCATTCGGATCCAGAGATTTGATCCATCCTCAAGAAAGGAGTTAACTGCAAAACTTTGGAATCTGGGCTCAGATTCCAAATCTCTTTCTCCCCAGAGTTCAGTGATGTGTGGACCCAGGAATTCTATAAATAACATGAAACATGGAACATTGTGTATCCATTGGGAGGCCAGGCGGGATGTAAAAGTCATTAAAAACTCTGTTACTACTATATACTAATTGAACTTTTATATTACAGCAGTATTGTACACAGTTTTATTAAGCCTATAAAATTGTGGCTGTTTCACCGAGATTTCAGCTGTGGCTTAGCTACATTGTCGACGTTTTGTGCAAATACAATGAGTCCTCTTGAGCTTGCTGAAGTGAGTTGACATTATCAATTCAACACGTCCCTTACTTTTAACAGCGATATAATGTTGACTTAACTGGGGTTTTTGCTGTGGATTCTGGTGTTGTTGCTGCAGATTCCATTATATGAAGCAAACACTGGAGATGAATACCTGATTTTAGACTGAATGTCATTCTAACAATTTGAAACTGATCTGAAATGCCATAGAGGTAATATAATAAAAAAGAAAATTACTCCTCTTGAAGTAGCCACGAACATTTAATAATACATCAACGTAACTATTGGAAGCACAATGTTCATAAATCAGCAGATACAGGCAGAAAAAGTAATATGGAATCCACTAATTCTTTCTGAGGTTATAGAAATCTCTTTTTTTTTGCCTCAGACAGGAGAACAGGTGACAAACTAGCTTATTTAAAGCAAGAATTAGTCTAAAGCATCCTCCAAAATAACAATATTTTGCACTTTGAACCCATAGCACATTTCAGCCAATTTCAAAGCATTTCACAGAGTATAAATAATTATTCCAAGGACCTGGTTCATGTGAACATCTGCCAGTGCTGCAACAAAAGGCATATCCAATAGAAATCAATGGACAATCTCAAATTGGTTTAAACTTGCTCCGAATTAAGTCCTGTCCAACAACTCTGGAATGGAGTTAGAACCATTGAGAACCAAAGAACCCAGGTAACAGCAGTTTAGGATGGACGTGGTTATGCCCATGAGACAAGAAAATTCAGAATGGAGTCCAGCGTATGCAGGAAATAGACTTGAGATCTACCAGAATAAGTGTTCAATATATTGGAGCTGATTAACCTTCCATAGTGATGATAAAGAGGAGCAGGTCCACTGAAATCAATAGAGGTGTGCAAGTCAACCAAGAACTGACAGGAATCTGAAGGGGATTTCAATAAACAACAGTCTCTGTTACCAAGAGTCAGGCTAACGGTAACCCTAATAATGTGAGATTTGTAGAAGCGAGGATTGTGTGAGGCAAGTGGGAAAGAACTGTGTGAGAAGCTGTTGTGACCTTGTGTAGATAAGATAGAATGTGGACTAGAGTCAAAGTAAGTGAGAAAATAAAGTTATTAGGATGACCTATGTATAAAAAAAATGCAGCTGTTGCTTGCTACTGGCTGTACAGTGTTGCTTATTATTGTCTGTAATAAAGGTATAAACGCTTGCTGAAATTGTTTATCTGCAGAGAGACCTGCCTGGGAGGAGGAAACCCTGTGTCCTAGTGCACTCTAGCCCTCTATGCAATTGCTTGAGATTATAAAGTATCTGACTTTGCTGCACCCAACCAGAGAGTGAGAACTAGGTTTTTCTCTGATAGAGGTAAGCACTATGTAAGAAGAGAATCAAGCACATTATATTGCAACAATATCAAAGAACTTTATAAGATCCTACAGATTTGTCTCTCTGAACAGCATTTTAACATTAATATAATTAACGATGAGATACTTATTCCATTTCAGTGAAAATAATTCTATGGAGCTAATTTGCAGCTTTTAAGCACAAAGATTTTTTTCTGTTATTTGCTTTCCTTCATTAGCTAAGCTGTACTTTTGTAGAAAATGGTTCGATAGGTTTAGATCCCTTTCACTGTAATCCACTTTATTAAATTATAATAAAAGCTATGCAAGTAACGCTGGAGAAAAGCTGAATCTATCCGCAACTTCCTGCTGGCAGCTCTAAACCCATCAAGGTTTCTTTTGGCATTAGCTGGGGAAGACAGTTTGAAAACAGTACATGAAAGAGATTATAAGAGGTCAGCTGCCTCCTAAGCGCTGCCCCTCGGTCAGGGGTGGCTCCTGCAGCCCCTTGTCTCTCTTCCCCTCTGCAGGGTCCCTTAAGAACGCCACACAATCTTTCTCATGGGTAACACCATCCTGCCTGGGCCTGATTTAAGAGAAGCAGTTCAAATGGATCCTCAAGCTCCCCAAATAAAGTCCACCACCATAACACAAATGTTCATACTCAGCTTTGGCATCTTCTAGCTGGAAGCTCTGTTCTGTCCCAGTCTGTTCTCCACTGAGCCAGCTGGAGTTCAGCCATCCCTTTTTCCAGGCCCAATTCATTCCCTAGTCAGAAGTCTCCTGCAGAAGCCTCCTGCTCAGTGCAGCTCTTCTCCTGTCTCTGTTACAGCTTTCTCTTTTGTAAGGCCCCAGGTGCCTTCCTCTGAGCCCAGTTGGGCAACTGGTAATCAGTCACTGCTGTCCTAAAGGGGCCAGTCACCCTGTGACAGAGACCAATATCTCCTCCCGTTAGTTACCAAGACATCATCCAACCCTTACGTTACCCCCACAGGTAAACTCAAATCATTATAATTGTTTAGATTGTTCTAAGTGGTTATAAGCAGGAGCAATGGGGTGAAACTCAGTAAAGGAAAAAAATAAGGGGGTTGACTGAGGAAAGTTCTTGATGATGAGAGCTACTGAACTATCAAAGAGTCTTCCAAAGGAAGTAGTAAAAGTCTTATTAAGGCCAAGAAAGGAAGAATAGTCTTGTGGTTAAGGCACTGGCCTGGAACTCAGCAGATGTGGCTTTTATTTCCAGTTCTGCCAGTAACTTTGTGCGACCTAGCTCAAGTCACTTGTAGCCATATAGTAATTATAGCAGTAATCATAAGATAAAGGTGTAAGGAATTGACAGCAGAAATACAAGAGACCTATAGGACTAGACCTAAAAGTAGGACCCTACCAGATTCAGTCCATTTTTGTAAATTTCAGTCATAGCATTTTAAAAATCTTGAATTTTAGTTTCAGATATTTAAATCTTTAGTATCTTGGGGTTGTGACAAAGCATTAATATGTATTTAAAAACTGTGAAATATAAACATGTAAAGCCCTTAAGACTCAGCATTTCTCAAACTGGGGGTCCTGACGCAAAGCTAATGGGTTCACAGTATTGTCACTCTTACTTCTGCACTGCCTACTGCGCTGGGCGGGTGGAGAGCAGTGGCTGCTGGCTGGGCACCCAGGTGTGAAGGCAGTGCCACTGCTAGGAGCAGCACAGATATAAGGGTGGTAATACCATCTCATCCCAACTCTTTCTCTCCTTGTTTTCCCTTTCATGACCAATCTAGTGTCTGATCAGAGAATATTTCAGACAGCTAAGATGATGTTATAGCAAATGCAGGCCAACATTTTCAAAAGTATCAAGTTATTCTGAGGACACTTTAAAGGGACCTGACTTTTCAGCGGGTGGATTCTCAACACTTTGGGAAAGTCAGACCCTAGGAGGACTCTCTCAGGTTGCTTACCTGAAAATTGAAGTGCTCAGAATCATTAGTCAGTTTTCACAAGCTGGCCACAGTTCTGTTCTTGGGTTGGGATCTTTCATGGCTGCTGAACTGGTAAGGTCACTGTAAATTCAACACAAGGTTCACCCTATTACCCTACAGAGAGTGCACCACTGTTCCTTATCGGACACTGATTAGAGGGTCAGCAAACTTCTGATTCCTCATGACCCCCTAGGGCACAGTCACCACTGGAACCCAGCCAGGTTCTCTCATCTGACACGCTCCAGGATATAGGGTTTTAATCACAAAACTGCAAAGCTATCTCATTTAAGGAAAAAAAAAAAAGTCCAATGATGCTAATTGACCTTAATCTAATGTGACGTGTCGTACACTCAGCACGCAACTGTGGGAGGGAAGTAATGGAAGAATAAAAATACCTCTTAAATCTAAATTATATTTGAAATAGCAGATTAGATTATTTCCAATGTTCTCAGACAAACCTCTACCCGCTGAAATTTACCTTGAGATTTCCAAATGCATTAGGGGATTGCGACATGACAACAGTAATGTTTTATAAGATAATCTACCTTGAATACTCCGCAGAAAAGGTATTCAGTCACACTTGCATTTTCATTATTGATATACTGTACTATATTCCTTATGCCTGCAGGGGAATGGTATGTTGTGACATGCCAGCAATGATGTCTTTTGAGAGGGTTTCACTAATTTGCTAAGAGGCGTCTTTAGTTTCAGACCCAATCTGCCTCATGGTATGTATCATAGCGCCTTCGTAAATGAATCATTTTAAACCACTATTCCTTATTCTATCCATGGTCCAAATGACGTGTGTTTTGATTTCCTATGCTTGGATAGAAGGATCTATCTGATGTGCTAGGCACAGAAGTATAATATAAAGAAGTCCTGAGTTCTAGATATGACTCTTTTACCTAACCTGCTTGATGAGACCTACATCAGGACCGGGATATTGAATGCAGGTGTGCCAGCTCCCTAGATGGCGCCACTTGCCTCTGTGCCACAGTATGGCACTAAACCAGCACCTCTCACCAACAGCCTTACTCTTGAAGGTTTACAGCCCCACGACAGTCATGCCCCTGGCTCCTGATTTGCTTGACACACAGCATTCTCATTGGGTACCTATATAAAGACCCAAACAGGAAACAGAAGCTGTCTGAGCAACAAGCCATTGCCTGCTGGTTGCCACCTTGTCGACCTATTCTGCCAATCCACCTCACTGCACTGGATCTCCTGCCTACTGGCCCTCTGTGGGAACTCTAACTGCTGTTCTATACGGCCCCCAACTCATGTCAGCCCCTGGGTGTTACAATCTAGAAGAGAGGACATTGGACTGGACGTCAGGAGATCTGAATTCTAGTCTTGGCTCTCAATTTACTTCCCTGTGCCTCTGTTTCGTCTCCCACCTTTCAACTGTCTTGTCTATTTAGAATGTAAGCTCTTCAGGGCAGGGACTTTTTGTATGGACATTCTTATACTACACCTAGCATAATCAACTCTGATTATGATTACAGACTCTGGTGTTAGTATAATACAAACCATAAATAGCAATAACACTGACCACGGTGCTGCTGAGGTTAAGAATGAGTACACGTTATTTTTTTATTGGTATTGCAGTAGTCCTTGAGTCCTCGATCACGGATTGGGACCCCATTGCATGAGACATTGTTCATAAATATAATAAAAAGATTGGTTCTCCTCTAAAGAGCTGACGACCTATGTATAAGACAAGAGATCTATACCACAATAAAGACGATCAAGATGGTGAATATTGACTCTCTCATTGTGAACATCATGGAGGAAGTGAGTTTTATATCAGAACAGAAATTCATACATTGAATTTATGGTTTTGATCATAGGTCTCTGTTTTTCCCCAACAATACACGTTCCCCTGAAACAGGCAGTATATATGCATCTGAATCAATACTGCATCCAAAACCCTGTGAGTGGAACCAACAGATGCATAATCCATTTCGTCTCTAAACAAATTGATTTTCAACACTTTTCTGCTAGCTTCAGTAGCTTTCATCTACAAAATTATTTCTTGCCTGCTGGCTCCAACAGCTTTGCATTTACATGCTGACATCTTCCCTTGGTTTTCAAGACTGGACGTATCTAATGACCCAAATAGCTCTGATTTGCATTAATGCATTTAACATTTAGTTCAAGCAGTATAACTGAACTCAGCAGATCTGAAAACCACATGTTGCTACAGTGATCAGCGACCTTTTATTACCAGTAGATAGTTAAGTATATTGGTATAAATAACATTTATTTACACAGGTATAAAAAGAGAAGAAAACCCACTGGCCTGATTTTCAGAGCCACTGAGCATCTAGAATTGCCCTGGAAGTCAACAGAAGCTGCAGCTGCTTTGAAAATCAGGCAAGTGTGAAACTTTCAACAAGCCAGTATCAAGAACAAGTGCCAGAGCCCTATGATTCCATCACTGCTGCAGGAAAGGGGCATTTCTTTTACAGGAACTCAATGTTGTTCAATGGAGCATCTCCTGCAGTACAAGCAATTGCCATCATATTCGTGGAATTTTAAAGGCTCCAAGGATAAAATCCTGCCTATTGATGGCAATAGGGGCAGAAATAGACTTTAGTACACATAAGGTATGTGTCTCTCTGGGGAGGAGGGTAAACCTATTCCCCAAAGACAAAGGACAAGCTAACTCCTCTAGCCAGGTGTTCTCAAACTTGATGAGAAATCACCTGTCAAGCAACCATTCTTTGGCAAGGAAGGAGGCAGGAAAGGGTCCATCTACATTTTAGCTAGGAACCACATGGAGCCTCTTTCACTACAGGACATCTTGTCTCCATCCACACAGTGGGAAGGACCTTTGTCTAGGGGTAACCCTGATTAAGACACATTTCAGAGGGTGACAGGACTCTAGGAGTCCACCGATGTAATATACGCCATCATATGCCAGCAATGCCCCTCTGCTATGTACATCGGCCAAACTGGACAGTCACTACGGAAAAGGATAAATGGACACAAATCAGATATCAGGAATGGCAATATACAAAAACCTGTAGGAGAGCACTTCAACCTCCCTGGCCACACTATAGCAGACCTTAAGGTGGCCATCCTGCAGCAAAAAAACTTCAGGACCAGACTTCAAAGAGAAACTGCTGAGCTTCAGTTCATCTGCAAATTTGACACCATCAGCTCTGGACTAAACAAAGACTGTGAATGGCTTGCCAATTACAGAACCAGTTTCTCCTCCCTTGGTTTTCACACCTCTACTGCTAGAACAGGGCCTCACCCTCCCTGATTGAACTAACCTCGTTATCTCTAGCTTGCTTGCTAGCATATATATACCTGCCCCTGGAAATTTCCACTACCTGCGTCTGAAGAAGTGGGTATTCACCCACGAAAGCTCATGATCCAAAACGTCTGTTAGTCTATAAGGTGCCACAGGATTCTCTGCTGCTTTTACAAGAAGAAATGGTTCTCTCTTTGCTGTTCAAACTTGCACAAGGGCTAGAGCTAAGAAACAAAAGGGTCAGAATGGGTTAGCCCTAAAAGCCATTCAGTACTGACAGATTACTGCATCGCTGTCACCTTTGGGCACCATAGACTGTAACTCATTTGTGCTTATACGTTCCCCGCTTTAAGCTGGGCATAATTCTAGCATTTCTTTTTTCTAGTTAATAAATCCTTGGTTAGCTACTATAGGATTGGCTACCAGTGTTTGTCTTTGGTGTAAGATCCAAGGTACGAATTGACCTGGGGTAAGTGACTGGTCTCTTGGGACTGGGAAAAACCTGAATATTTTGTGATCTTTGGGGTAAGTGACCCTTTATCGGTACGTCCAGCTTGAACTGGGGAGCAAGAGAGACTGGAGTGGCTGAGGGGACTGACTCATGGTAAGATTGCAACAGGAGTTCCCATTTGTTACTGGATTGGTGAAATCTAGTTACAGCAGATACCACCAGTTTGGGGTCTCTGCCCTGCTTTGATAGTCTGCCCTGAGGTTGGCACTCAGTCATGACCCACTCCAGACAGCATGACATGCTGGCGCTGTATAGCAGAGAAGGGATCTGCGCCATTGTGTCATGTGGGGCTAATTGCCCTTCTCTTGCTAAATTGCTGCTGCGTGACCTTTAAATATCACAGGGCTAAATTGTAAAAGAGAATGATAACAATGATATTTTAATTTATTTGTGAATTATTTAACAGGGCAACTGATCCTTGCCAACTTGACCCCTTTGTTACTGGAAGGAATCACAACACAATCTAGATTTGCTATATTCTATTTTGCACTTTTCAGTCTAATATGCTCCTGCTTTTAACTTGTCCCTTGTCATAGAAAGGATAGATTGAAACAGAGTTGCTGCCATTTTCATTAAGATTCATTCACACAGGGTGAAGGTCACCCCGATGCACAAAGCCACTCCGAGGTCTACTGAGCAACTTTAGCTGCATGGGGGAGAGCAGCCAGAGAAGGAAAACTGTATTCCACTGGGAACGGCAAAAAGGTTTGTGCTCCAGCACTTCATAGGCCAATACAGAAACCCATGAACAGGACAAGGCAGGAGAGAGGACCAGTGACTGGGGAGCAGGGAATCTGCATATGCAGAGATCCAGTAGTCTCAACACCAAATGCTTCTGGCTGGAGCAGAGGCGCTGGAACATTTTTATTAGTGGGGGCGCTGAAAGCCAGCCTCCTTACCCCTGTTCACACCGCCCCTCTCAGAGCTGAGGCCAGGAGCAAAGCCCCGGGTGTGGGGCAGCAGATCCCCAGGCATGGGGTGGCCTCAGAGCCCTAGGCATAGGGCCGGCAGCCAGGACCCTGTCATGGAGTGGCCTCAGAGCCCTGGGTGTGGGGTCAGCAGCTGAGACCCCCTTGGGCGGAGCTGGCAGCCGGGATCCCAAGAGTGCTGCAGCACCCCTAGTTCCCACGCCTATGGACTAGAGAAGCAGTAGCTGCTTTTCCAATAGCTACACCAGGAGTGCTGGACATTTTTTTTATAGTGAGGGTGCTGATGATGGAAACCATGTATTTGGTGTTTGTTATTACCACTTCGAGCCAGGGGGTGTGGCAGCACCCGCAGCACCCCTAGTTCCAGCACCCCTGACAGCAGTTGGATGAAAGTGGGTCCTAGCCCTGTGTTAAAGGTTTGGATTTGACTACCACAATCCACCTCTACTCTAGCCATTTAGATCAGATTTCTTGTTAGTTCAGCTACATAAAGTTAGCTAACACAGCAGGTGCGCTCTTAACTGAGGCAGAAGCTGTTTCAATCCAGACACTTCAAATTCAATCTCTCCCCCACTCTCCACCAAGGGCTCACCCAGGCATTGTGTTATTACCTATGGATAGAGTGGATTTCACCCACAATGATTAGAGCTGCAAATTCACCTTGTTCATCATACTGCAGTATATTACAAGATGCCTGACCAGTATGGACCCAGTAACCAGGAACAACATTGCCTAAATGTATTCCCTTGCTCTTCTGCAGAATATCGTTATGTTTCATTGGACATTCGCTGTGGTTTATTCAACAGAGACAGGGCAAGGCCAGAAAAGTGCCAGCCAGGATTCAAGCCTGCCTCCGACTCACTGTATGATTCGAGGTCAGATGTTTAACCTCTCCGTGTTGTAGTCTGCCCATCTGCAAAACAGGGGCACTGTTGTTAAGTTCCTTCCAGGGATCTAAGCATGCCCAGTATGGTACATAAGGCGAACCATGGCAAAGAAATAACAGAGCCCCTGCCCTGATGAACTGGCCGCGTAAAGGCAAACACAAAACAGGCCTATTCAAGGGATTAAAGGTGCAGTAGTTGGTGTATTCAGACTCTTCACCTGACCCATTCACAGACAGATGCTGCATTACTTAGGCTACATCTACCCTTGGAGCTGAGGAGGTGACTCCCAACTCACATAGACGCAGCTGTGCTAGCTCTGTTGGATCCAGCAGGCTAAAAATAGCAGAGTAACATGGCAGACCATGCATCCAGGTATGTACCCAGGAGGTCCAGGCTGGTACATACTTGGGGCAGCTAGCCCAAACTGACAGCTGTGCTATCTCAGCTAAATGGCTATTTTTAGTGTGCTAGCTTGGGCAGATGTGTCTACGTGAGTAGGAATCACACCCCCTCCAAACACACACACCAGTTTCAATAGAACTGTAGTCTTAGCAAAGCAGTGTGGTCTGATGTTCTTTTGCTTAGAGTAGCACACTGAGGAAACATTGGTTCTAGTCCCAGCAGTCACTGATTTCCTGTTTGATCCCAAGGAAACTGTTTCCCTCCCACCTTTTATCTGTCTTGTGTTTTAGACTGTAAACTCCTCAGGGCCAGGCCTGGCTTTTGCTGTTTGTTTGTACAGGGCCCAACTCAATAAAGCCCTGGTCTCAGGTGAGGCCTCCAGACATTGCTGTAAGATAGATAATAATTTGTATGCCCAAAGCTGCTGTTGAAACTGGAAGTTCTGGGTGGACAAGGAATGCAGGATCAAACCCTTACTTCTCTAGGGTGACCAGATGCCCCGATTTTATAGGGACAGTCCGGATTTTTGGATCTTTTTCTTATATAGGCTTCTATTACCCCCTCACCCCTCATCCCAATTTTTTACACTTCTTCTCTGATCACCCTATACTCATCTCACTTACCCAATATACTCTCCCTAGCCATTTGCCCCTTAATGTTCCTAATCCCACTGTAGCTTGGCTTGGAAGCTTGGATCATTACATTATTTTAAATAGCCATGTACTTTTTTAACGGCTGTCATTTCTTTAGTTGTCTATAACTCAATTTAAGTGTTCAATGGAAGCAGTGCCTCTGTTTCTTTAAGACAACTATTAAATTAATCTGTATCTAACAACAGAAACCTAGCAGACAATCTGAGAAGCTTGAAGCATAATCAATAAACCTGGAATGCAAGGAATGGAAATTGGATTTGGAAGATTAACAAATCTTGGCATTGAAAGGTTGATTCTTGCATAAGTGTTTGGCTTAATAGGGAGACCCAAGGAGGCCGTGCAATGGTAATTAGCAGTATTGGTTAGAAAGAAATATTAAGATAGATAAGTGATAGTTATTGAGATCAGAGGGCGGGGGGGGACATTCTCGGTCTTGCTTTGTCAATGGGCAGTAGGTCTTCCCCCAAACTTCATGGATCCAGATGAATGAGAGGCCCTTTGGCGGCATCCCAGCTCCAGGGATCTGTTTCTTCTTCTGCCCCACTAGAAAGGGCGAGTGGCCAGAAGACAGTCATGACTCTTGATCCAGGCTTATTGCTGGAGAGTAGGGTGGGCTCAGAAGGGAAGGCCATCCATGGTAGTGGATATGGGCAGTAAGATCCCAACAGGGCCGCCCAGAGGATTCCGGGGATGTGACGATGTGGTTCTGGCGGGACCCAACTGAGAGTGCCAAATCAGGACCAATTGCTCAAACAGAGCAGTCACAGCCCAAGGCTGGGGTTTTTCCACCTCTAAGGCAAACCAAACCAGCCAGACAAAAATGATTTTGGTGTCACCCCTCCGGCTAACCACAAGTCACACAAGCAATTTCCTTAGACACTCCAGTCTCCCAGTATCACTACCAGTTCCACACGTCCTGGGGATGAATGGTTATGAAAACCAACACCCCAGTAAAAGAAAAAGGTTCTCTCGATCCCAAAGGACCAAAGCCCCAGACCCAGGTCATACACACATCAGATCTTACCCACAAATCACGCTGTTGCCATCCTTTAGAATCTTAAAATCTAAAGTTATCCATAAAGAAAAAGATAGAGATGAGAGCTAGAATTGTTATAATGAAATCAATTACATAAAGTATGGCAAATTCCTTAGTTGCAGGCTTGTAGCAGTGAGGAATAAACTGCAGGTTTAAATCAGTCTCTGAGTACATCCCAGCTGGATGGGTCATCAGCCCTTTGTAGAGCTTCAGCTTGTTAGCAAAATCCCTCCAGAGGTAAGAGCAGGATGAGACAAGATGGAATAAGGCCTCCCCCTATATAGGCTTTCCAGGTGTAAGAACACTCCTTTGTTCCTACTGTGGAAAAGTTTACAGCACAAATGGAGTTGCAGTCACATGGGCAGTTTTCTGCACACCCTGCTGAGTACACAGGTGTGTAACTGCCTTTCTTTCGATGGTCAATTGTGTATCTAAGGGTCCTTAAGGGCCATCAAGCAGGCTAAGCTGAAGCTGACACTCAACATTGTCCTGGAACTTCCCAGTAACACAGCACAAGTTTTGAAATAATAGACAAGTACACAAGAGCCAATATTCATAATCTATACTACATAATATATGTTTATACTATGACAATACAGACAGCATAATCATAACCAGTAACCCATAACCTGGTCTTAGACACCTTATATGACCCCCTTTACATAAGATTTGGTGCCACTACAGGACCTTGGTTGCAACCCATGTTCTATATGGTCCCAGTTTATATCAATAACGTCACAGGGGACCTGGGGTCTTTGGCATCAAAAGGCCCCCGTTTCGGTGGTAATTTGGTGGTAGGGGGTCCTTCCACTCCGGGACCCACTGCCGAAGTGCCCCGAAGACCTGCGGCAGGGGACCCCCCCACTGCCAAATTACCATCAAAGCGAGACCCACCGCCGAAGTGCAGCTGGGACTTTGGCAGTAATTCGACGGCGTGGGGCCCCTTCAGTGGGTCTTCGGGGCACTTCAGCAGCGGGTCCTGGAACGGAAGGACCCCCTGCAGGTGAAGACCGGGAGTGGAAGAAGCTCTGGGGGCCCGGGCCCCGCGAGAGTTTTCCAGGGCTCCCAGAGCGAGTTAAAGACCCCGCGCCAGGGGCCCCGAAAAACTCTCATGGGCGCCCCTGCGGGGCCTGGGGCAAATTGCCCCACTTGCCTCCCCCTCTGGGTGGCCCTGGAGCCCAAATTCCCATCAGCTGTTCTTGCTCTGCAGATGTTGAAAGCTGCATCTTATGCCCCTTTGATGTGCAGTGACGACACTAGGCATAAGCAGACTAAGCAATTGCTGAGGGTCCCATTCAGCTCCCAGGGGACTGGGGGAGGGGTTCCCTTTTAGCTTTATCCCAAAAATACCATTCATCTTGTTTAAGGTGGACTTGATAACAAGTGCATTAGTACGTGTTGTGCTGATATATATATATATATATATATTTCATTTGTGGAAATAATGCAATTATTATTGTTTAGGGACCAGGTGTGGAGCAAAGGGACACCAAAATATACCCGATTCCAAAAAATCAGATTTAATAGTTTGGCTGCACAGTTTGCTAGCATTGCCAACAGCTAGGACTTTGGGGAAGGGAGAAAAAGAGAGAGTCTGTGTGGTTTAAGTTCAATAGTCAAGCAAATGAGGCAGCTTGGGAGTTAGAGTCATACTTGTTTGCCTAAAGCAAACCAGGGTGCACCTTATTCACCCATACTATAAATGAGCACTTTGGGAGTTCTACTGGGAGCAATACAATTTTCTTTATTTAGCTGCCGTCAGTGTCAACAGAAACTGAATTATGCATGGAGGTAATGATACTGTGTTATTCACTTTTAGGGACTTTATTAAAAAAATGGAGAGAAATCAATATGAGCTGAAGTACAGAAAAAGCACTGGGCAGCCTGGTGATCTGAGAAAGCAGCCAAAGTCATTTTAATAAGACCTCAGCATCAGATTTGATTTTGAAGATTAAGTGAGCTCATGCTTCGGAAACTTGATTCTTCAGGAACTCTTGATCTGTGTTAAAAAGTTAGGGAAGAGACTTTGAAAACTCTTCTTACTTTTTCTCCCTGTTTTCATTGCGGCTCAGTTACCTCGTGCTGTGACCTTGTCAGATTCCACAAGCTCAGCCCCGATTGGTCCCTTGGATGGGACATCTGAAAGAAGACGCAAGGTGCTGCAGGAAGTGTTGCTGGTGCTTCAGTATATGACACAGTGTCAATACCAATCCCATGTTTCACCCATTAAGTCAAAGAAAGCTGCAAATTCAGAGAGCCACTGAAAAAATCAGGTCCTAGACATTTGAAGCTGAACACTCCAAAATTGAAGCCTATGTAAAATGAATCTTGTTTCTAGATGAAGACTGTGAGATTAGTGGAGACTAGGGGTAAAATTGTCACTGCTACCTAAAGGTTTTACACATCCGATTCCTGCAATACATTATTGAGAATTTCATACCTAGACCCACGAGGAAATTTTGAAGAATCCCACCCCAGAAGCAATGGGAAAAACTGGATTCAGGATGGGGAGAGACGCTAGAGAAGTGATTGCCCAAGGGAGGTCTGTGTGTGTTGGGGGAGGGGAGATGGAGTTAGGGCATCAAAAAAGGAAGAAAATGGGCTTGGGTTAGGAGAGATAGGAGACAAGGAAGAGTGTGCGAAGAGGTGTTCACCCCACCTGATGAGATTAAGGTGAGCCAGTTAACCACATAGACTGTAGCTGGAGAAGGAGCCAGGGGGCAATAAGGACTCATCATAGGATAAATTCTTTTCGCTGATACAGACTAACACGGCTACCACTCAGAAACTCATCACAGGATGACACTCACATGGATGGGAACAGGTGGGGCTTGTATAAAGCTAGGTAGCTGAGGGAAGAAAGGGGCTGCAAGGAGGAGGCCTGCAGTCACTCTCTGAGGCAACGGACAGCAGGGACCTGAGCCCAGTGGGAAGGTCATACCTGGAGAAGGAGAAAAAAAGAGCCTGGTAGATGCAATATAGGAAGCAGTCCTGGGGAAAAGCTGCAAGGTGTGGGACAATGTAGACCTTAGCCACTGGTTGTAGGGTCCCTGGGCTTGAACCTGGAGAAGAGGGCCTGGGACGGGTTGGTTCAGATAGTACACAAACTCCCGAGACAGGGAAAATTACAGTGACCTCGCTGGAGGGCCAAGCCACAAAGAGGGAGCAGTTGAGTTCTGATGGAGATAGAGAGAGACAGATTTGAGCACTTGCAGGAAGGGGATAAGACTGTCAGAGCCAATCGCCAGCTGTGGCCACAGGAGGGTGTCCTAGCACTGAGTGAACCCCGTGACAGGCAGGTTGAAGAGAGGACTGCAAAAGTATCAGCTTTGATTTTTTTTCAAGTGGTAGGACTAGGTGGTGGATGTTAGGATACTCAATTGATTGGAAGGGAAAAAGATGGATTTGGTTGAAGAGATGGAAATACGGAAACGAGAGGAGGATGGGAGTATAAGAAAGATACATTATGTTGGAAGATGATTCTTTTTTGGTTTTTTAATTCAAACCTCTTAGATTTGAGGGCCTATTCAAACCAGCCCACTGAGCCTTTTGAGTTTCAATCATCACTAATAAACTGAATTGAAATTATTGTCCTTTAGTCTTTTTTTTTTTTTTTAATAATGATCCTTCCTTGAAATGCAGATGATTGAATTTGCTAGAGGGATCCTTTCTATTGGAGCACGTATTACACTGCTGTAATGCAGCACAATGGGTCAAATATTAATTATCTGGATTTCTCCCTGTTGTCTTTTGCACCGTAATAATGCCTTCAGTGTTATCCGGATGTGACTGACCTTGTGTAATTTGGCTCCTGTCTAAATCAATACAATATCTTGTGTTGTTAGTTTTCTTTGAGCGTCCTTCGCTTTATCAGCTTATCATGCATTTCTCCAAATACGAAATAATGAATTTATGGACTTAAGCAAACTCCTTTTATTAAGTACCAATTATTGCATTAAGATCTGAGCTTTATAAGAAATGATGGATTATGAGGCTCTTGGTCAATGAGTGCTTAAGAAGGCATTTATCAGAAACATTTCATGAAAACTAAACTGGACCTACATTAAAGGCCTCATCCAAAGCCCATTGAAGTAAATTGGAGTCTTTTCCTTGACTTCAGTGGGTCTCTATACTACTCTTAATTAATTAACTCTTAGTTAATTAAGAAGAGCCACCTTTGTTTATTTGACTAATTTTTCATCTCAGTTTTGCCCTAATTTTCAAAAGTGAGTTGCAGGAGCTCAGGATCCCTGAAAACCTTGTAGTGGGCTACAATAGCAACTGTCCATATTCACTCCCCAGGAGCAGACCAGGAAGCAGATTGTGACTCAGAGATGCTGTTACTGACCTGGATTCTCCACTTCATTACACCATTTTTATTCCAGGGTAACTCACTGGCTTCAGTGGAGAAGTCCTGTTGTTTTATAACTCCTCTAACAGAAGAGAACACTTCTAAAAAGACGCTGCTTCTGGAAATAACCTCTGTCTTAGGGTTTTTATACAGCCACCCAACAACATAATATTTGAGCATCACAACACCAACCAGAGTTGCCTTAGACCTTGAACACCTTCTTGGAGACATATGAAAGGAAGGATTCTTATATGTTTATGGCATGGTTCTGGGACTTGGCAGAAGTAAGTTCTATTCCTACTTTTCCATAATCTATAGCCTAAGGCAAGATATAGGTTTATGCCTCCTCTCCCCATCTGCATGATAAGTAATCCCTATCTGCCTCCCATGGGTATTTTGAGGATTAACTCATTAATATTTGTAAGACATCTTAATATTCTTGACTGGAAGATGTGATACCAACATTTTGTTATCAACAATCAAGCCAAATCTTCTACCAATGATAATATTTTACATGGTAACCATCACTATTCCGGAGGTAGACTGAATGCGTGTTAGCAGCAACGTTAGCAGAGTAATGAAAGCAGCAGAGAATCCTGTGGCACCTTATAGACTAACGGACGTTTTGGAGCATGAGCTTTCATGGGTGCATCTGATGAAGTGGGTATTCACCCACGAAAGCTCATGCTCCAAAACGTCTGTTAGTCTATAAGGATTCTCTGCTGCTTTTACAGATCCAGACTAACACGGCTACCCCTCTGATACCAGAGTAATGAAAGGATCTTGGATGGTAACATACAAACTGATACACTCAGTGCAAAGAAAGTGAAATGTTTTGCATCATTATTACTAGCATTGCAGTAGCAGGTACCAGCCCCAAGCATGGACCAGGAGACAATAGGACTAGAGGGCTGAACAATACCTTCTAAAGTTTAGCATTTAACGCTGTATTCAGGCACCTAAATACATAGCCCGATTCCCCAGAAATACTGACTGCCTTTTGTGACTGCTATGGCAATTTCCTACAATATCTTTGGGAGATCTCACTGCTTTAAATTTATGTATCATTGTGGGCCAAGGATTGAACGCAATTCCATGGGAGAGGGTAGCCAGAGCCCCTCCAAGCACTAAGCAATGCAGGGAAATTAGGCAAATTCACTCAAGTTGTAACACCTGCAAGAGAGGCACCACCTCCTGGAAAGGCTCTCACATACTGGTTCAAATGGGATTTTCTAAAGGCCAACAGGCAAAGAAAGGACTTTTGGATAAACGCCCTGTGTCTAAGCAGACTCAGGTCCTTCTCTCTGATCCAGTGACTGGATGGGACTTTCTGCCCAAGGAGAGGGTCCAAGCCTTAAGGAAGGGTTGGAAGTACATTTTATACGAATTTTCACACAGTTGCATCAAATTCAGAAATGGTCATTGATTTTGGAAACTTTTTTTGTCAAATTAATGAATCGGGTCTTTCCCTTCTCCGAGCTATAGTTTTTATTAATGGATGCCAAACTGAACTGAAGAATGATTTTGTAACTCGGAGGAAAACCTAACGTTAGCCAGCATCACAATTATTAATTATTGTTATTATTATTATTATTATGCCTAGCAACTCCAATGAAGAACCAAGACACTATTGGGCTAGCACCCTCCAGACAAGTAACAAAGAAGATAGACCCTGCCTCAGAGAGCTTACGGTCTAGACATTAGACAGACTGCAGCAGGTGGACCAGACAGACGGATTGAGAACGGATGGTAGGATTTAAGTTTTTCATTACAATTTTTATATTGCTGTGAATGAGACTTATATCTCAAGCACAATATATCTTGGAGCCCAGCTGTTCTGATTAATATTTGCTCTATGCAGGGGGAAAAATGTCATTCTCATATCTCCAGGTCTCTTGGTCGATGAACTCAAGTAAATATGTCAGTCAGAAATAGAAAATAATGGAGAAGCTTGTTTTCTTCATGCACAGCATGAATGTGTTGATCCATAAAACGTTTTAATGAACAAGAATAGCACTTACCTTGAAATTCTTCAGTAGATCAGCAATTGCATGAATAAACAAAGGAAATAAGCATAACTTTAAGCACTATAGCTGAACAGAGGCATGACCTTTTAATTTCCCTGCCCTTCAGATCGTCAGGTAATTTGCATCACCACCACATCACTGCCTTTAGGATTCTGTTCTTTACTTTGAAATTTTGCTGTTTTGTATCTGTGAAGTACGTTCGGCTGTATTTTTAAAAATATAAATCACTTGCGAAATTGATTCCATCTGTGAATTTCCCTCACCCCCTTGTTGTACCATAGCCTGTTACAATCACCACATCACAAAGTACTGACTCTTGCAGTAGTCGGTTTAAGGAAACATAATGATGATATATGAAGGTCTGGCATCAGGTGCGCTAAAGATCTGTATCTGTGGCTGATTTCACAGTCATGTTCCCGCACTGGAGTGAATTAGTGCAGTTTAGTTAGCTGGGTCATGCTGGGTTAGTATCTGCAGTGGGTTCATGTGTTTGCAATGTTCAAATATCTTGACTTGGCTAATTTAATGCAGATTATTTGAGTAAAATAACAAAGAATCAATTATAAGAGGAAGCTGTTTCATTTAAACGTGTTGAAAAACAGAGAGCGAGATCTTTTGCTGGTGTAGATTAGCACAGCTCCGCTGAAGTCCAGGGAGCTACAGCAGAACCTCAGAGTTATGAACACCTCGGGAATGGAGATTGTTCATAATTCTGAAAATGTTCATAACTCAGAATAAAACGTTGCGGTTGTTCTTTCAGAAGTTTACAATTGAATGTTGACTTAACAGAGCTTTGAAATTTTACTATGCAGAAGAAAAATGCTGCTTTCCTTTTTTTTTAGTAGTTTACATTTAACATGGGACTGTACTGTATTTGCCTCTTTTTTTTTTTTTTTTTTTCTGGGTCTCTGCTGCTGACTGTGTACTTCCAGTTCCAAATGAGGTGTGTGGTTGACCGGTCAGTTTGTAACTCTAGTGTTCGCAGCTCTGAGATTCTACTCTCTGTTAATGTAAGGAATCAGCCCTCTGATATATTATTCATCATTCAGCAGATGTTCTGGTCTGGATGAAATCTTGGCTTCATTGAAGTTAGTGACAAAACTGCCATTGGTTTCACTGAGGCCAGGATACTTTTTTTGTTTCAAGCTAATTGGCCAGATTCTCTGTTGCCCTTCACCTTGTCAGATTCCATTTACACCAGTGCAAAGTGAGACTAAAACTTCACTGAACCAGACGGATTGCATTTTACCCTCAGTTTGCATGGGTGTAAGCAACTGCAGAATATGCAGGACCATGTAGAATCAGGCCCAATATATATTTTATATCTAACATAGCAGGTGGCCATCAGGTCACTCCTGAGGCCCAGACAAACCACTATCGAGTCCTCAGTCATATATAAATCAAAGGGTTCTTATTCAGCTGTTACCCTCTTCAGGCACTGCAGCTGCCTGCCCCAGTAGTCAATAGACCAATAGTCCCGCATCAGGCCTACCTTCCCTCAAAGAGGCTCCGGCCAGTGACAGGCTCCCAAGCAATTCCTGGGCCCCAGTCAGGTCTCTCACAGAATAAGAGCTACAGATTTGCTCTCTCTCTCTCTCAGTCAGCCACCAACTGAGCTGGGCTTTTCCCCCTTCATCTCCTTCTGCCATGCCAGACACCTACTCCAGGTCTAGAAGTGTGGGGCAGATTGAACTCACAGCAGCTTGTTCACCCTTTCATACCCGGTAATGGGATTGTATACCCCCTCTCCTGCTTCAATGATAATACATCAGTAATAGTAATTCACAAGCTGGACACTCATAGACTCATAGACTTTAAGGTCAGAAGGAACCAATATGATCATTTAGTCTGACCTCCTGCACAAAGCAGGCCACAGAATCCTACCCATCCACTTCTATAACAAACCCCTAACCTATGTCTGAGTTATTGAAGTCTTCAAATTGTGGTTTGAAGATCTCAAGCTGCAGAGAATCCACCAGCAAGTGACCATGCCCCATAGCTGCAGTGGAGCAAAAACCTCCAGGGCCTCTGCCAATCTGCCCCGGAAGGAAATCTTTCCCGGACCCAAATGATTGGTGATTCAGCTAAACCCTGAGCATATGTGGGCAAGACTCACCAGCCAGCACTCAGGGAAAGAAATTCTCTGCAGTAACTCAGATCCATCCCATCTAACATCCATCACAGACCACTGGGCATACTTTAGCTGCTGAATAATCAACGATCATTGCCAAAATAATTAAGGTATCCCATCATACCATCCCTTCCAATAAACTTATCAAGTTTAGCCTTAAAGCCAGATATGTCTTTTGCCCCCAGCTCCCACTTGTGAAGGCGTTCCAGAACTTCACTTCCTCTAATGGTTAGACCTTCATCTAATTCAAGTCTGATCCTAGTGTCCAGTTTGACCCATTTGTTCTGAGGTGTCTACATTGGTACTAAGCTTAATAATTCCTCTCCCTCCTAATTTAATCCCTCTGATATATTTATAAAGAGCCATCATATCGCCCCCTCACCTTCTTTGGTTAGGCCTCTAAACAAGCCAAGCTCTTTGAGTCTCCTTTCATTAAGACAGGTTTCCATTCTTCCAGATCATCCTGTAGCCCTTTCCTGTACTGTTTTCAGTTTGGAAATTCATTCTTTCTTAAACATGGGAGACCAGAACTGCACACAGTATTCCAGATGAGGTCTCACCCAGTTGCCTTGTATACGGTACTTAACACCTCCTTATCTTTGCTGGAAAATACCTCGCCTGTGCATCCTAAAACGCATTAGCTTTTTTTAATGGCCAATATCACATTGGCAGCCTCGATAGTCAATCCTGTGATCATCCAATAGCTCCGAGGTCTTTCTCCTCCTCTGTACTTCCAACTGATGGTAGTCCCCAATTAAACTAAAATCTTATTATTAATCCCTAATACATGACCTTTGCCACTTTTCACTATTAAATTTCATCCTATTACTATTACTCCAGTTTACAAGGTCATCCAGATCTTCCTGTATGATATCCTGGTCCTTCTCTGTGTTAGCAATACCCCCCAGCTTTGTGTCATCTGCAAACTTTATTAGCACATTCTCGTTTTTTGTGCCAAGGTCAGTAATGTACTGCATGCAAAGGAATGACATATTATAGCAGGTAACTGAGGAAGACGTATGTGAAGAATGCCCATCTCCAAGTCATCGATGAAATGTGAGACCTGTATTGTAAATCTAGGGGGGAAATCACATTTTCGCTACTGTATGCCATCACCTTCTAATGTTAATAAAGCACTTTAGCCGATCTTATTTGTGTAGCTACTAACCATGCTGATCAGATTAATTGTGCATGGTATTTATTGAGAATTTAACCTCTTTTCCATTCGGATCCTGAATTTTAGGAATGAATTAGATATTTGACAGTTTATGTAAAAAAAATTAGCCTAATGTATTGTCCATTAACTACCTCCCTTTGAGACCTGATGCATGCAATTCAGCGGAAAGATTCAGTAGGTTTGGATGAGGCTCTATTTATTACATGTGAACTGATACAGCAGGTACATGGTATAATCTTCCACTCTCTGACTAGGGACTTGTTTCATGTGTCCTTGTGCTGTCTCTAAGCAGACCAGGAACCCATGTGACTGTTGCCCCTAACTCCCTAACTCTCTTCTAGGAAAGTTTCACAAGTATAGGGGTCTGATCCATCATCGTTGGCCAGTATTCCTTTGCCCCAGATGCTGTGCATCATTTCTCCGCTTCCAAAAGATGACGGCATTTACAGGTTGCTCTATGTCTGACATTTGTAAAGAGCTTTGTAACCCTTACAAGTAAATGCTATTGTACAGTGGAAGTTATGATGATGATTATTAACATATAGAGGCCTTCCAGACTTGGTGTTACTGAGAACGTTAGTTTTGTAGCTTTCCCACTTATACCCTATCCACAGTGATGAGAGAGCTGCACAACTAATGTGATTCCATTCAAACATTATGTTCATGGCCACTCTGGTTATCGTCTTTCGACTGCTATTTTATTCATATTTCTCAGTCAACTTCAGAAAAAGCAAAGAGGCTCCTCATCTCTTGTATTACCCATTCAGTGCTGACAATCAGACAGAAGTCTATTCGTAAACAAACAAAGATGCCCAATTCTCCTTATCCTTGGGATAACCGTAGCTTTCTTCTATTATGGAAGGTCAGATATTTAATAATTTCTATTTCATATTTCACTCTGAATGTCAAGTGTACGTCTCCAAAAAACTTTACCCTGCCTACAGCGAAGGCTGTCTATTTTTTGAGTTGTCTGTATAAACAACTTCTCAGAAGCACAGGGCCTTTGGATTACTGATTGTGTTATGGGCTGTGTTTAAGGACAAGAATCAGTACAAAGTCCCTGACCAATCCATTCCTGCAAATGTGTGGGGAAGGAGGCCGTGGGAGAGGATTTCCACACCAGGAAACCACCTTCCAATCCACATTATACCATCAGTTTTTGCAGTGCTATTTCCAGAGCTAAAGTTAAAACAAGCTGATCTGCACAGCAGTCCCTTTCAAGGGATGCTTGAAGTCCACACCCACTACTCCAGTGCTTCCAGTGGGTTATATCAGTCATGGAACAGCAAGTACTTGTGCTGTCCTGGCATACTGAGATGAGTTGCATTAAGATGAAGAAAGTGAATAGGGAAATGTTAATTTGCCTGATCACATCACAAAAGAAACAGGGGTCACCCAGTGAAATTAATAGGCAGCAGACTTAAAACAAACAAAAGGAAGTGCTTCTTCACACAACACACAGTCAACCTGTGGAACCTGTTGCTAAGAGATGTTGTGAAGGACAAAAGTGTAACTGGCTTCAAAAGAGAATTAGCTAAATTCAAGAAGGACAAGTCTATCAATGGTTATTGGCCAAGATGATTAAACCCAGGCTTCGAGTGTCCCTAAATCTCCGACTGCCGGAAGCTGGGATTGGATGACAGGGGATGGTCATTTGATAATTGCCCTAGTCCATTCATTCCCTCTGAAGCCCCTGGCACTGGCCACTGTCGGAAGACAGGATACTGTGCTAGATGGACCATTGATCTGACCCAGTACATTCACTATTGTGTTCTTAGGTGCAGGGCCATCTCTAGACCAAATGATGCCCTAGGCAAGAAGCATCTTCAGCACCGCCCACCTCCATTTGTTAAACTTTTGAGAACCTTACTGCACCCCGAGCCCAGCGCCCCCCAATTCTAGCATCGCAAGTGGTTGTCTGCCCCTAAGTCTGGCCCTGCTTAGATGTTTTCAAAATTGATGGCCAGACTTGGTTTAAGTGAGCGTAACTCCAGTGAGCAGAGGGATGATCTTACTGGCTATTGTTCCTGTATCTTCTCTTCTAGGACCTTAGTGACAGTGGTTAGAAAGCAATTATATTTAGCAGGTGATTAGTAAATAGTGCTTTATTATTCCCCCCATGTTCACTGCAAAGATGACTGAACACCACGGGGATAGATTTGGCACAGGTATGACCTGATCTTACAATATACTTGGCAACATTATATCAAAGTGAGAAAGAGCGAGACATGTCCACATCTTCTGAAAGTTCTCATGTCCACTATGCAAAGCTACTCAGTAAGGGTTTAAAGATTAGAGCTGTGCGTCTGCCTTCTCACCTCCGGTTCTGGAGGAAGCAAGATCATTTTGGCTCTTGCCTTGAATTTGTGGTGAAATAAAGCACAGCTTCTGCAAGATGCTGAGCAACCTCTGGAGGTGCTCAGCGCCCACAGCAATCTGCAAGAATTGAGGGTGTTCTGCACATTACGGATTAAGGTCCCCAGAAATGAACCCATCATTGATGTGCTTTCTTCTTGCACAGAACTCGTGCATGGCACACCTTCCTGTACTCATCCTAACATCTATTCCCTCGTTGTTCTCTTCCACTTGTTTGTGACATCCACTTACTGCACCGGGCATCTGGTTGAGGCAGCAATGCTTATGAAAGAATAAACAACAATGGAGCTGCCAGTAAGGGCCCTCCTAGGAACAATACAGCTACTGAACTGGAACAGAAAGGAATGACGTAGCTGGCAAAATGCAATGAGGAGAGGGCGAGCATATGACTGGGAAACGTGTGCAGGAAGAGAGGAAGGAAAGAGGACCAGGTGACAGAAAGGGAGCATGTACTGGGAAAGCTGAGGGGAGGAGAGAGACAGAGAGAGAGTGAACCTGATTTTCGTTTACACTAAGGGATCTTTACTTCACTCAGGCTGTGCGGAGGGGCCTTAAAGTGACAGTATCTTACATTGCCACCCATTTTCACGCCCCTTTACACTGCCAGAGCCCTTTCCAGTGGCACAGCGGTGCAAAAGAGCCATGGTGTCAGTGAGAATCAGGCCCACTGTGATTCACTTTTTCCCCCAAGAAAGTCTCATCCCACTGAAAACTAAAGATACACAGAGACTTTCCGCATGTTACTGTTCTGCAGGAGCCAGCCAGGATGTTCTGCGATCACAAGTGGGTCTGTGTGATGACAAGTGAGAGGGGAAGGATCCAGAAGAGTCTCTATTTTAGATGTCTATCACAGTCGTATCTGAGCGCCTATGTTTGTACAGCACCTAGCACTGTGGCATCCTGGTCCATTACTGGGACTCCTAGGCAGTGTGAGAATACAAATAAATAACATGTAGCGGCATGGCTAGAGAAGCATCCCCGTGGACCTTCCAGGCACCCTGCCACTACCACTGTTCTCCCCAAGAGGAAGAAGTCTCTGTATCTGGTGTCTACTGAGGCAGGCTCCGGCCAACCGGCAAATTGTTTCTTCAATCCGAGAGGCTTTACCCTCAAAATGTTCTGAAACAAAAAGCAAACCCAGCTCAGTGTGGTGCTATCCATCGCTCTTCCCGTGAGGCATCCCTGCCCTTTCCTTGGTTTCCAAACAATGTCTTACTCGTGCTTCGCTCGCTCTTTGGGGTTTAACTGCTCCTCCAACTAGCAGGCCTGATTTCTGCAACTCCATAGGCTCAGCTTCCTCAAGACGGAGCAGCAGAAATCCATCTTCCTTCCTGGCCAATCAGCCCTGAACTGAGCCAGACTCTCCTTTTATTCCCCCTCTGATCTTGGTACTGGTGGCAGCTATAACAGGGAGGGACTAGGTAGGCCCAAAGGCTCCTCTTAACCCCTTCTCTACTGGTATGGTGCCTCCTTGTCCATTGCCTAGCCCCATTTTGCAGGTGGGGAAACTGAAGCACAGAACAACTGCAGATGAAGTTTTCAAAAGCATCTAACTGACTAGCCTAGGGTCACCCAGGAAATCTGTGGCAGGAGGGAATGCAACCCTACCCTTCCAAGCCCCCAGCCTGGCATCCTAACTACTGATACAGCCTCCTTCTCGCTCCATGCCACACTGTGGTAAAGACTCCCTCCAGAAGAATTCAGTTTAAAGAATGACCAAGAAGTGTCAGCGCCTGAAGCCTGAAGCCTTCTAACTGCACAACTACTGCATTTTGTCACACAGCTAAAAACTGTACATGTAAGGGAAACAGCATGCCACCAACCTGTCTCTGCTGGACCAGAAAATGCATCGCTACCGTCACATATTCCACTTTGGTTCCTTTGTGGATGGGTTTTTTTTGGAGTTTGCAGCTTGTGAAGATCTGAAAGGTAAGCATCAAGGCTTTCTTGCTTCTGAAGGACAACTGCAGCTCAAAGAGACAATTTTCTACAAAGCAGCCTTTGGAGAGTCAATTCTAGACAGATCAGGGTTTGAGATGAAGATGGTTGTATTTTGTTTCGGTTTAGTGAATAAGCCGACTTACAGTCAGTAGCACAGATGTGTTGCTGTGTCATCACTCAGCATGCAAAACTTTTTCATTGCAGCAGTTACAGGCTAGTTTGTCACTTTCTTTCTACTCCTGGCTAAGGGGCTGCACAAAGGGGCACCAGCCCAGGGACAAACCTTCCAGCAGAGTCATATTTCCTTCTCTGGATCCTGCCTTCTTCCAAGAGGGAAGCAATCTGATACAGTCTTTGACCAACAAGTGGATTACATTCCCCTCCACATTGGCGCAGCTATGCTGGCTGTCACTTTAGGGTGGAGGGCAAGGCAAAACTCAAGGCTGCATCCAGTCCTGGCCTATCTGGGCATGGGTGGGAAGTAGTTATCTCATGTAGCTTGCTTGCCACCCACATTCAGGATTGCAGTTCAGATAGTCAAAAAGAGGCAATTTATGCCTCCTTTGTTTTCTTATGCAGGTGTGTCAGGCAAGTGACAATCTTGCCTTTGGAGCTGCATGCGCTTGCGCACACTTGAATTTATGTAGACGCTTATTGACTTGACATTGTTATTTAGTGGGCCTGACCAGCACTGACTTCAATGGACATTGGATCAGGCACTGTCTAGTCTGTAAGAGATTTTGGTCATAGCCAATTGATTGTATAATTTTCATTTTAAAAAAAATGCAAAATAATAGTTTGGATTTGCAAGAAGTACTTACAAAAACACCCTATAAGAGTAATTATTGCATTATAAAAGGGGGCACTGGCAATGCTGCAGTTTATACGGAATAAATGAAAGTGAATATTTGTACAGCACCTTGCACAATGAAGCTTTGAATTTGACTGGGGCCTCTACATGTTACTGCAATACAAACAATCAATAATAATAAAAATGTGTACTTCTGATCTAGGATAACTTCTCAGCTCATAAGTGATCTATGTGCGTTATGGTCTTGTTAAGTTAGTGCTTTGGTTCTGTTAATACCACTTCTCTGTTGCTGCTATTAAATCCCAAACCCATGACGGGTTATTTTTACTCATTTTTAAAAATCACAAATGTCCTAGTGATGTTGGCTTTCCACTCTTAAGAGTCCCCTCTATTTATTTTGCAGTTTATATCCTGACAGCTCAAAGTGGATCTGCAGTATAGATAGTGAAATATGCATTATTTGTAGATGAAGTGGTAAATGCTGAGCTATCTCGATCATCTACCGAGTCATTATATGTGGAATGGAAATGCTGATATCTGCTTGAATGAGTGCTGATAATGCTCAATTTCATTTGGTGACCCTCACATTATGCCTCGTATCTCCATAATCCGTGTGAGCCATTTAGATGCTTCAGGTGGGCAGAGAGAAAAAAGTACACTTGAAAAACTCCAGGCACAACAAATCTAAACCATTTCTTCATGATTTTGCTGTACCCCAGCCTAGTGAGTGTGACCATGTCTCCCTCTAGTGGATGGTCCCAGCAACGATTCAGACTGCCACTCTTAATGATAGGAGAGATTTCCTATAGCTCGAGTGCTAGAGGCTTCTGTTTCGGGTGCTGAGTTCCGTCACCCACTGATGAGCATACTGTGTTTGTGAGCAGTTGGGAAAGGCCCATGACACTGTGATGTTCATAAGAGTCAATACCCCACAGGAAGGGAATAAAAGAGAATTGTCCCAGTTCAAAGCAACTGGAGAATGGTAACGGCACTTTGCTATTTATGGACATCTTTTGTATCTTTCAAAATCTTTGTGTTTGCTGATTTGGCTTCTAAATTTACCATAATTTTTTGTCCAAACTGGAGTGAGAAAGATAATTTAGGATCCTCCACCACTTGATAATCCTTTCATTAAATGGATTCACAGATTCCAAGGCCGGAAGGAAACATTGTGATCATCTAGTCTAACCTCCTGTATAACACAGGCCAAATAATTCCTACAGCAGACCTTTTAGAAAAGCATCCAATCTTGATTTTAAAATAGTCAGTGATGGAGAACCCACCACAACCCTTGGTAAATTATTCCAGTGGTCAGTTTCTCATTGTTAAAAATGTATGGCTTATTTCTGGTCTGAATTTGTCAACTTCTAGTCTGTGGATCGTGTTATAGTTTTCTCTGTTAGACTGAAGACCCCATTACTAAATATTTGTTCCTTATGTAGATATTTAGACTGTAATCAAGTCATCTCTTAACCTTCTCTTTTTTAAACTAAATTGACTGAGCTTTTTAAGACTATCACTATAAGGCGTGTTTTCTAATCCTTTAATCACAGTCATGAATCCTTTAATCATTTCTCTCAGTGAGGTGCAGCCTGTCATTGTTACCTTTCTCCAGGACTGGATTAAGCCACAGACATTGACAGTCTCTGCCAATGGTCTGGTGTCCTGAAGGTTTACAATGATGTCAGATTCAAAGCTTCTTTCCGCAGTCCACCAATTGTTGCTAGCCTTCTAGGTTAGGAGGAAAAACTAGAAAGCATGATCTGAGGCCTGGTCTATACTGTGTGTGTGGGTGTGTGGAATTGATCTAAGTTATGCAACTTCAGCTATGTGAATAACATAGCTGAAGTCAACGTACTTAGATCTACTTACCGCGGTGTCTTCACTGTGGTAAGTCGAGTGCTGACGCTCCCCTGTCGACTCCGCCTGCGCTTCTTGCGCCGGTGGAGTACCGGAGTCGACTGGCTAGCGTCAACAGTCGATATATCGCGTTTTCACTAGATGCAATAAATCGACCCCATTGGATCGATCGCTCCAGAGGTAAGTGTAGATATGCCCTGAGTGTAACTGATCTAGTGATGTTTGCTTGAGTCTGCAGACAGCTTAGTAGAGTAGCCGTGAGAGATGTGAACTGTCCATATCGTGTGTTATGAATAATTGCCAACAAATCAAAAAAAGCAATTTCAAAAAGTTTTTAAAAAAATCAAAAGTTCAAAACCAAATTGTTTTGATTTTAAGCATTTTTAAATATTTACTTTTAAAAAATAAAATTAAATGAAATTTCCAGATGAAATGTGATTTTGAACTGAAAAATCAAAACCCTTTGTTTCAAAAAAGGTTAAGATGAAACATTGATTTTTTTAATTTTTTTGTGGATTCTTTTTTATTTTGTTTTTGTTTTAAGTGAACAATTCAGCAAAACTGACACAAATTCATGAAACATTTTGGTGTCACTGAATCTTCATTTTTCACCTAAAAAGCATTTGGGGCAAAAAAGAATTGTCCAGATCCTATTAACTCTGAAATTCACACCTCTGGAGGGATCTTGCTGATGCCATCTAAGCAGAGAGTACCTGTCATAATATGAGGGCAGCAACTTCGGTAAGACAACGCTTGAAGTGATGCCGTTAGTGACCTGGCTTGATTTGCAACCCTTTGTGGCCCAGCTCCCATCCTCGCCTACATTTTAAACACTGTGTATAATAGTCTCTGGGGCAGTGCTGGGAACCCAACAGCCCATAAGGGTAATTTGCTAGTGGGCACGAGACAGTTTGTTTACATTCATGGTCTGCAGGCACGTCCACCTGCAGCCCCCAGTGGCCACGGTTCGCTGTTCCTGGCCAATGGGAGCTGCCCACCACGGCTCTGGGGGAAATCTTGAACAGCCTCCTGCTTGGGTGCAGAGGTCCCTGGCCATGGCAGAACTGGTGTGATTCTCCATGCAGAGAAGACAGAATGACAGATTGTGCAAGGGGCTGTACAAAGACAGTCCCTGCTATGTAGGTCCTCCTTTTGTGCTGATGCTGGGGATTGAGGGTCAAGATCACAGCAGGGGAAGAAAACTGACAGACCATACAGATCCGCAGGCTGTTTATTGTGCGGGGGTGGAATTAAAAGATACTGTAGGCTTAGCAACAGCAGAGTGGTTCCAGTACGGCCCCGTGGCTGGGGGGGAAGCCTAGGGTTGGCAACTTTGTAATATTTAAAAACCAAACACTCGAGCAGGAGAGTCAGAACCTCCCACATCCTGCATCTTTCCCCTGAGGGCCCACTTCTGCCCCACCCCTTCCTCCATGGCCCTGCCCTGTTCCTTCCTTTTCCCCCTTCTCCCCATCACTTGCTGCTCTTCTTCTCC
Source organism: Chelonoidis abingdonii (assembly GCF_003597395.2). NCBI lineage: Eukaryota > Metazoa > Chordata > Testudines > Testudinidae > Chelonoidis > Chelonoidis abingdonii. Next base: position 75,642,205 of record NC_133778.1, read on the forward strand.
CCCTGTGTCCAGGTTGGGAAGCACTCACCTGTGGAGCCAGGGGTAGGAGCTGCTGCCTTGTGACGCAAGTAGGAGGCAGTCCTGGCTGAGTAGGGACTGGCACAGGTGATGAACTAGTACCTCCCGCCTGCCCCACCTGCAGTAACTGGACTTTGGGCGTCCAGTCAGTAGATCTGACAGGACACTGTCAGGTCCCCTTTGCGACCGGACTTTGTGATAGAAAACCGGGCACATGGCCCCTAGGAAGACCTAACACGCACTGTGTTCCCTGAGGCGCTCTTCTGACCCAAAACGGCTCAGGCTTGGCATACGGGATGTGATTTTCTCCTAAGGACTCAGACTAAGATATACATACACACTTTAGTCTGAGTCCTCTATAAGATAGGGCTCTCCCGGTAAAGGTTACAGCAAAGTTCTGCCTTGAGGAGAACATGAATTTAAATTGGGGACTCTCACTTGATCCCTCACTCAGACTGGGGAGCCTCCTATAGCTTTTGGGGTGTCTGTCAGCATTCCTCCTCGTAAGGCAACAGATCTCACGTTGTCCGGACCTCCCCTATGGCCATGTCCCTGTCATCTCTTTATGGAAGCCATTTCCAAGAAAGTAGCAACCCCAGAAGTACTGACTCAAGTGATCAGTTTGCAGAGCACTTTGGGAATGTAAAGTGCTATGCAAGTGCTAAGTATTATTATTATTAAGAACAGCAAGATGTAGGACTATGGAAAAAAATTCAGCAGCTGGGACAGGTCGGGTCAGGAGATAAGCTAAAGCCAAATTGCTCTTGTGTGTCGCAGGGCCACTGGAAATGCGATGCAATTTCACACTCAGCATCTCCCAGTTAGAGGCACTCAGTTTCTGTCAACGAAGGCAGAACTGGCAGTTTGACTCTTGCTCTCTGTGGCTAATTTATGTCCACAGCCTCATGTCTGTGTACACACACACACACACACACACACTAGGGTAAGTCAGAAAATTCCAAATGAAATCAAATATGGGTGAGAAGCACATTATTTTTGTATATTGTTTGAGGGGCTGGGGCTTTAGATAGGTATAACTGATATGGGAAGAGGGCTGCTCTCATGCTCTCGTTTTAACTATTTGACAAATTTGCATTTATTCTACCCAGCTGCCTTGATTTAAAATTAGTATTTATCATATATTTATTTGATTGTGGGCTATAGACCGAGACTAAAATGCTACATTCATATACTCGACTTGGTCAGATAATGAGGGGTGTTTCCTCAAAAAAAAACCCGCTATTGAATCAAACAAGAAAAAAAAAATCACATTTTCCATCGAAAAATATTTCCAAGGAAAATTTTTGACCAGCCCTATATTTAACCTTCCTTGTGAGTTGCAAACAAAGATGCCTCCGAAAGCTTGCAAACTAAGTATAAGTCAAGACCCAAGAGGAGGTGTCATGCAGTCACCAGGTGATGCTCTTGAACAACACCTGTACCTCGATATAACGCTGTCTTTAGGAGCCAAAAATTTTTACCGCATTATAGGTGAGACCGTGTTATATCAAATTTGCTTTGATCTATGGCATGCACAGCCCTGTTCCCCTGGAGCGCTGCTTTACCGTGTTATATCCAAATTCATGTTCTATCGAGTGGCGTTATATTGAGGTACCCGAGTACTCTGTATGAAGCCAGCAGGACTCCAGGGGAGCATGCTTACTCTCTCCGAGCACACTATTGCCAGGGCAAGAAGCTTACACATATTCGACCTTCCTGAGTCTGACCTTAGAACATTCAGCATCCCCTTGCAGGGCTCCTGGGGAAGCTAGAGGGCCCTGCACCCCAACTCCACAGTCAACAGCTAGCGTAACACGGAAGGTTTATTAGTCGACAGGAACACAGCACAGAACAGAACTTGTTAGAACAGGAATCATTGGCTTTCAGGCAAGTCCATCTTGGGGGAATCCCGGGCCAGATGCCCTGGACCTCTCCCCTCCAGTCCCCTAGAACAGACAGCCCAGCTTCCAGCAACCCAACCTTAGACAAACCCCATTGCTCCTGCGCCTGGTTTTTGTCTTGTTTCCCAGGCGAATGTCACCTGGTTGTCACTTGGTTGCATTCCCCTCCTGGGTCTCAGGTAATGAAGGGCACCAGTGATAGCCTCCACGCAGGCAGCTGGAGCAGCCTCATCTGCCCCTGAGGGTCTCAGCCAAAGTCACACACCCTTATTCCTGCAACCTAGGCATTGGTGCAACACACAGGGAAACTGAGGCACACAGTATTCATGCAAAATAGTAAGACTCACATAGGCTCACATACAATGTAACAAGGGAGAATCCCTACTTCATCACAAGAGGAGACACATACATACACAAGACCTTAAGGAAACAACTAGGCCATATTGGTATGCATGATCGACTGTTGTCTTTATGAGATGTTTAATGTGTCATCACCTTTCATGAAAATATAGCACCTTTGTGTGATCATTTTAATAGCGATATTCAATATTTCAGGGCCCAGATGCTTTCTATATCATAGAATAGGCTTGATAAAGAACACTTCATCCATACTTTCAGAACTTTGATTGTCTGTTCCACACATTCCTGATTAATGGACTGTAATAGTAGCCCTAATTGTGAAGGAAAGATCATTACTGACTTCCTTGTCTTTGCTTATTAATTAATGGGATAAATCCGTGAGGAACAGTTGTTCCTGCCCCATCAGTATTAAAATAAAATAAAGGAAACAGTAGACTCTGATGTAAAGTGACCATTAAGATACACAGTGAAGCTAAGCGGCTTTGAGTGGCTGATCCTTTGCTAATATATTTACAGTGTAACTTACAAAATAAGAATCCTGCCCTTACATCTGTGTGAGTGGCCCTGTCTCTGCCCATGGATTTCAGGGGGAGGTCCATGTATTCAGGGCTCTGCCCATGTAGGAGAAGTGGCTTCAAATTCCCCAGTATCTTTATATATGGTTTATTATTAGACTACATAGAGAATGAGATGGAGTGTGATGTTTACACCAAAATCTGATTTTGATACCGCTGGGAAGATTGAACAACAGTAAAGCCCAGTATTCCTTAATATTAACTGGATTTAGGAAGTGAGGAATATATAACTATTCAGGATAGATAATTGAGCTGCCCAGTGTCCATTCTGTAGCCACCCTTTTCAATTACAACCGTTCAAAGCAGAGCTGTTTGCTGATGCAGTTATTCCAAGATATCCCACCGCATTATTGTGGTAGAGCCCAGATTCTCCAGTCATGATCGGGTTTCCATTGCACTTGGGGCTGTACAATCACACCTGCCCCAAAGAGTTTCGAGTGTATGGCCCTGATCCTGCAAACACGTATGTACGTTGTCCCATTGCATTCAAGAGACAACTCATGCCTAACATTCCTTTCTTGCATAAGGGTTCACAGGATTGGGGCTCAAGGGATCCATAGAGCTAATCACCTCAAGAGCCTGGAAGATGACAAATGCTATGTGAAGTTTTTGTAGTGGGAGGCACCAGGTGGCGCTGTCACTCATAACATGTTTTTCCTTAGCACACAAAGCTAATGAAGAAATGCTGTTGTGAATTTGTGACGCAATTTCTGCGTAGGGAAGCTGTTTCAAACAGCAAGAAAGTTTGCTTACTGCCTTTAACTAGAGTGGGTTCTGGGTACAGCGTAGCTTTCTGGGATCCACACATTGCTTTTTGGTCCGAGATTTCTGAGAGGGAGGACTGGCTGCCTGCTGTTTTGGCTGCTTCTCTTTAAGGCCTGGTGCATATAGCATAATTAAACAAGAGGCATTAAGGAATTACCCAGACACCACACCAATGCTGCCTTCTGCAACAGAATACTGACTTGCAAGGCCTCGAATGCTACCACTTGGCCAAGGGGTGACAGTGTTATCTGGTTACAGGGTCAATGATGCTGAGCCTTAACCGTGGCATAGTAGTTTAAGGGGTATTCCGTTTATTGTACTCACTAGCTGGAAGCAGTGACTAATGGGATAGAAACAGAAAGAACAGAGCCACAAACCTCGGTGTTTTTAACCAGAGCTATGTGCATCATCAGATTAAGAGGCCAGCACAAGAGGGACATGTGGAGGAACAAGCCTGTACCTCTCCTTCAGTGGCAAAATGGGAAAATAGGGGGAAAGGGTGCAGAAGGAAGCAAAAGGGGAGAAAAGATGAAATATGTCACAAATGTAAATTTTTAAACCTGTGGAACAAACATAATTATGACATTTAAAAAATCATGAAAAATCTGTCCTATTTTAACTAGCTCTGCTTCAAGGGCAATACAGTTCAGCAGGATGCAATGACCTAAGATGGCACCAAAAGCCAGACATGGGCTAGTTTCATTTAGCAAAGGGGCCTTTACAGCAAATATCAGCAAAGCCTTCACTCTCACTGGACAACAAAACAGTCAGGTGGACAGGAGAGCGGGGCGCACATTTAGATTTCAGACACTCAAAGATAAGGGGGCGTTTGCACCTAGGGCTATTTCTACATTACCACTTATGTCGGTATAATTTGCGTTGCTCCGGAGTGTGAATATTCCAGCCCTCCTGAGTGACATAGTTACACCGACATAAGTGCCAGTGTGCAGTGGGATAGCTTCTTCCGCCAATAGAAGCTTCTGCCGCTCGCAGAGGTGGTTTTTTTATGTCGACGGGACAGCTCTCTCTCATTGGCATTGAACGTCGTCACCACACGTGGTGCAGCCGTGCAGCTGTACTGGTTCAGCTGGAGACGTGACCTAGAGTTTTGGCCAACTCTAGAAAGGATCAGTGATAAAACGTGGATCTAAATCTGGGCTCAGATTCCAAGTCCCCTTAAAAGCCTAGGGCAGTGTTTTCCAAACTTGGGACCACCACTTGTGCAGGGAAAGCCCCTGGCGGGCCGGGCCGGTTTGTTTACCTGCCGTGTCTGCAGGTCCGGCCGATCGTGGCTCCCACTGGCTGCAGCTCACTGCTCCAGGCCAATGGGAGGTGCTGGAAGCGGCACGGGCTGAGAGACTTACTGGCCGCCGCTTTCTCTGCACAAGTGGTGTCCCAAGTTTGGGAAACACTGTTCTAGGGGATTCATGAACAGTCAGTTCTTTGGAAGAAACAATGTTTGAAAGCAATGGAGCTTTGCTGATTTACAAATCAGCTGATGCAGAGGAACTGGCTTATTGGGGCTAAATGAGACACAGGAAGGAGGACGCCTATCCGCTGAAAAGCAGTGATGTCGGAAAAGTCTCTTTGAAACTCTGGATTGGGGTTGATATGAGGGAAAAGTTTGAGCCTTACAATAGCCTATTGTTACCTCTGTATTCAGAAAACCTTTGGCGATTAATGTGATGAGTAGGTCAGTGATTCAGAGTCATTTCCCACTGCAACAAGGAAAGTTTTATTGGTCTGCGTTTCTGGCAGCCTCAGCCTCGGCAGCTAATCAGCAGGTAGAAAATATACAGCACCCAAGGGCAGGAGTGGGTGAGAGGATGGGAAGGGGAGACACGCCATTTATAATCCAGGGCATCTGCATACAAAGAGAGGGTACTGCAGCTACAGGAATAGTGCTTTATAGCACACAGGCAAAATCCTCAGGAAGGAATAACCTGCTCTGTGCCCTGAATGGCTCATTAGACATTTACAGTGGAGTATTTACTGCTTGAATTTACCTGCCAATAGTTCCCAGAGCCCCACAGGGCTGACCAAATGACCTGCTCCAGAGGACACCTGTGAGTGCCCTTTATCTGTGAGGACAACTGGAAGTAGCTTCCCAAGCGTCTCACTGCCCATGCAAGAGCTGGTCACAGTTACAGCGTCGGTGCTTGGATAAATACAGGGAATGCTCTCGCTGGACACCCTTCTGGAGCCATCACACACATACACACACTCTGTCTCTCTCTCTATAGAGAAACAGTAAATAGATCTATCGCTCACATATCCTAGGATTTTTCAAACCAGTTGTGGTATTAATTATTTGGTAGTTTAAATTGAACACAGATAAATTTTTGAATAAAATTTCAATCTCCGCCCTTCCTGTGGGATTTATACTATATCTTTCCATTCAGGGTTAGTGCCTACTACACTATCCCAGCTAATCCCTGAAGAGTTGATGGAACTCCCAGCAAGAAATTCCCTTCCACGGGTTTGAGGATTCAAGGGAGAAATTCTCACATGTCAGCTGAGTCTTATTTCACGAGCCTGTTCTCTTGGCTTATAAAACCAGAGAAATGTAGGGCTGGAAGGGACCTCTAGCGATCATCAAGTCCAGCCTACTGTGCTGAGACCATCCCTGACAGGTGTTTGTCCAACCTGTTCTTAAAAACCTCCTGTGATGGGGATTCCACACCCTCCCTTGGAAGCCTATTACAGAGCTTAACTACCCTTAAAGTTAGAAAGTTATTTCCTAACATCGAACAAACTCAGATTAAGCCCATTACTTCTTACCCTCAGTGGATATGGAGACCAATTGATCACGGTCCTCTTTATGTCCCCACTATTTTTGAAGACCGTTATCAGGTCCTCCCTCAGTGTTCTTTTCTGAAGACTAAACATGCCTAATTTGTTTTTAAATTCTCCTGATTGAGCGAAGGTTTACAAAACCTGGACCTCTTTTCTTGCTCTCCTCTGGACTCCTCTGAGTTTCTCCACAGCTTTCCTAAAGTGTGGTGCCCTGAGATGGACACACTACTCCAGCTGAAGCCTCTCCAGTGCAGAGCAGAGTGGGACCATTACCTCCCATGTCTGACATATGACACTCTTGTTAATACACTCCAGAAGGATCTTAACATTTTTTTGCAACTGCACCACTTTGTTGAGTCATTTTCAATCTGAAATCCACTAGAACTCCCAAGTCCTTTTCAGTCATACTACTGCCTAGCCAGCAATGCCCCATTGTATAGTTGTATATTTCAGTGGCTCTCAACCTCCCCAGATGACTGTACCCTTTTCAGGAGGCCAATTTGTCATGCATACCCCCAAGTTTAACCTCACTTCAAAACTATTTGCTTGCAAAATCAGACAAGAAAATACTAAAGTGTCACTGCACACTATTACTGGAAAAATTGCCTATTTTCTCATTTTTACCTGTGACAAAGTTCCTCCTCTACCTTGGTGGGTCCTGCGCTTATTGGCAGATTTGCTCGCCTCACAGATTCACCCTATGGGTCAGGAAACAGCCCATAGATCTTCCCTTCTGAGAGAAGCCACAGTCCAGGTCAATTCCTCTTGTGTTTGATCAGGAGTTGGGAAGTTTGGGGGGAACTCGGGCCTGCCCTCTACTCCGGGTTCCAGCCCAAGGACCTGTGGACTGCAGCTGTCTAGAGTGCCTCCTGGTACAGTTGTACAACAGCTACAACTCCCTGGGCTACTTCCCCATGGCCTCCTTCCAACACCATTGTCCTCACCACTGGACCTTCCTCCTGATGTCTGATAACACGTGTACTTCTCAGTCCTCCAGCAGCATGCCTGCTCAATCTCAGCTTCTTGCACACCTCTTGCTCCCAGTTCCTTGCATGCACTTCCTCTCCTCTGGCTTCCTTTGGCCTAACAGGAGTGAGCCCTTTTATAGCATCAGAGGGACCTTAATTAGAGTCAGGTGCTTAACTGCCTCACCTGACTCTTAGCAGGTTAATTGGAGTCAGGTGTTCTCATTAGCCTGGAGCAGCCCCTGCTCTGGTCACTCAGGGAACAGAAAACTGCTTATCCAGTGGCCAGTATATCTCCCTTCTACTCTGCTGTTCCCAGCTAGCCGGGTCTATCAAATACCATGTAATTATAAAATAAATCAACTGGAATATAAACACTGTACTTACATTTCAGTGTATAATATATAGAGCAGTATAAACAACTCATTGTCTGTAGGAAATTTTCATTTGTACTGACTTCGCTAATGCTTTTTATGTAGCCTGTTGTAAAACTAGGGAAATATCTAGTTGAGCTGATGTACCCTCAGAAGATCTCTGCATACCCCAGGAGTGCATGTACTCCTCCTTCAGACCCACTGGCATATCTGATTTTTCCTTCCTAAGTGAAGTACTTTGCACTTGTCTTTATTGAATTTTCATCTTGGTGCTTTCAGACCAGTTCTCCAATTTGCCAAGGTTGTTTTGAATTCTAATCCTGTCCTCCAGAGTTTTTTTTCTAGGGGTTTGGGGGGGCACACAAATTCTGGTCCCTGCAGTTTGGAAACCCTGTGTTTACTGACCTACTGAGAGATGCTTTAAAATCTAGAAAGTTGTGGTAGCAATTGGAGCTGCTTAGGGGGAGGGGAAAACACACCCTCCTCCAATTTTTGCCTTTACTCAAAGTTCCATATACTGCAGAGTTGGGGGGTGGGGCATGGCCCGACCACTTTCAAGTGGTGGTCCCATACTAAATCATTACAGCTGCTGCCAGAGCATCGCTACGGCTGTGTGGTCATAACGCCACTGAAATTTGACCCAGCTGCCCTTCTATCCGGAGGGAAGAGTGTCTGGCCAAATGGTGCTGCGACCTGCTTCACGTGAAGTCTGTTCTGGTACAGCAAAATGCAGGGCAGTTTGCTGAGAACTCAACTCCTGGAAGCAGCAGCTCAGGTGCTGTGTGGGTAAAAAAGAGGGGAGACTCCTTGGCTAAAGAGACCTGGGGTCCCTGCAGAAGGAGGGAGGGGACAAGCAGGAACTGGAACAGGGTCCCTCCCAGGGGGAGGGAAGGAAGGCAGAGACCAGAATTTGCCCTCCACCCCCCACAAAGAAATATATGAATTGGTGCCACTGCTAGACTGTGCCCACAAATCCAGGAGACAAGCACGCAGTGATGCAGGAAATGAAGGGAGTCCATTGAATTTTAAATGTTCTCCATACATCACTTGTCCAAGGTTGCAGCACAATTTTTCAGCTGCAAGGAGAAGACGAAAAGAAATCTTGCAAAATACTGATAAGAGACTGGATGCACTTTGCCAATGAGGAGTTTGCGAATTCTATCAGAAACCACACATGGAGCTTGCCTGCAGCAGTGTGTTTTAGTGTTACTGTATTCTAGACGGATATGGGCCTGGGTCTCAGTGTTTGGACAGGGATGCAACCTAAAAGCCCACTGAAGCACATGGCAAAATTCCATTGGGTTCAGGACTGATGTCAGAGTTCAAGGCTGAATCCCGCTGGGTATGAATGATGAATTATTCTCATGAGATTTCAGGCCCAGATGGTTGTAATCTCATGACATCAACTGACCTTGCAAGTTGTCTGCTGAGCTGACCATGGGAAATCTTACAAGATCAGCCCTTCTTGAGAATGCTCCAGCATCCTGTGTTGCTTCCAGATAGAACCATTATAGTTTTTCAAGCAATTCCAAATGCAAAACTGTGTGGGGCACATTCAGTTTGTGGGGCAAATTCAGAGGTTAAAATCCAGTCCCTTTCTCCCCAGACTTCACAGTTACCCAGTGGTGGACATGCTCCCAATGGTTCAGAGGTCAGGAGCAGTTGGAATAAGCCCCCAAAAATATGGATGCTGATCTCAAGCTTGTCCATACTATCTTTCCTGATCTCTGCAGTTCAAGCCCCTGCTTCACTCTAAGTCTCTCCCCAGGCCTCTCCCTTATCTACTGCAGAGTTCCAAAGGGGTCACATGACCTTCATTTTCCCTACCTGAGAAGGAGAGTTGGCTGTGTCATAGGTGTGGGTGAGACCTATTTCCCCTTAAAGGACCAGCCACCTCGTCACCAGACATCTCTGTAACATTCTGCAAGATTACAATGTTATGAATACATCAGCCTTTAAAGGGACATTCTTACTATATTACTGGCGTTTAGGCAAAATGGATATAATTACTACTTTTCTAACTAATCGGTAGTCCCTTCATTGGGTCCTAATTGGTACTGTAATCAACAGTGAATGATCAATGCCCTGATAAACCAATGGCAGAAATGAGGCAATCCACAATTCAAATGATATATACTGTGATCTGTCTTCCAACACGTCAGCATGAGGTTTCTGGGATTACCATAAAGGCTGGATCATGACTTGGTTGCATATCCATGCTAGGGACTAAGAAATTCCCTCACACCTTGCCATGGGCTAGCTGGACCTTGGATCTTGGCAACAAGAGTAAGTTCGGTGTCCAGTGGGTGCTCCGCGTTTAAAGTGCTTGTGACAAAAATCTGCTTTAGTGCATGGCTAGCTCCCACTGTAGCTGGCTGTGCATAACAACAGCAAGAGTTTCACAGGTCCCCAACCAGACGCTCCATTTGACGAGTTCAGTGGTTTAGGGCCGAATCCCCAGTATTACGGTAAGAAGGGATATCAAGAGAAGCTGGGGAATGGCTCTGCTCTTTATCTAGTTGTTGGTGAGCACGGCTGAGCCAGCCTGCAGGGAAGGGATAATAATTTGCTGCTAGTACAAGACAGTTGCAAACTACTACACTCCATCCTCTTCTCCAGGAATCAGATTGAGGTGAGCGAGGTCCTGTGGCTTGGAGGGGTGTCTGAGGCCTGATGTCTTCTGGGCTAGTCCTGGGTTGGTCCAATACACGCCCAGTCCCTTGCTTAGGGAAATCATAATCCAGCTCTAAAGATGCCCTGAGGCAGTGGTCTCCAAAGTGGGGTGCGTGGCAGGAGAACCACCGCCGGAGCAGCGCCACTTTATTTCTTTCCCCTTTGGCAGTTTGGCCGGGAGTCCGAGCAGCTTTTTCTTTATTTAATTTTTTTTTGCTTCAACAGTTCGGCCAGGAGCAGGGGTGCGTGCTCAAAAATTTGTTACTGATGGGGTGCGCGATCAAAAAAGTTTGGAGACCACTGCCCTAATGGATCTAGAGGTAAGTGAATATTAAACCATATTATATGGATGACACAAGCCTCTTAAAACCTCCTGCCATCGAATTAAATTATAACTAGAACTGAAATTCTAGACCAGATCATTTCCTCTGCTGTGCTGCATCAACAGGGTAAACAAGAGGTGGGGGGAAGCCAGTACAAATTACTGGGGCCCGGCGGTCCAGAAGAGGGTCCGGGGCCCAGCTTCATCAGCCCTGTTTAGCTGATCCACCCTTGCTGGAGGGCCTGAAATTTCTTTTCACCAGGGCCTGAACCCGCTGTCATTCGCCCTGTGCATGAAAGCAGCCATATCCTAGCCCAGTCCCCCAAAGATTGTCAGAAAATGTCTGCAGAAAGCACTATGCATCCTGTTGCCCCTTTGCCAAGTAGTAGTAGATGTCAGGTCAGCTTCCCATTGGAGGAGAAAATCAGTGACGCAAAGCCTAGTTCTATAGATATGTAGTACAATGTATGTACTTACATTATATACACCTGGAACAGCAGTACCCATAAAACAGGACATAGACAATCATCTCTTTCAAAACTCTTATCCTAAATACCAGTGCCAACCTAAGAACAGTCATACTGGGTCAGACCAAAGATCCATCTAGCTCAGTATCCTGTATTCTGACAAAGGCCAATGCCAGGGGCTTCAGAGGGAATGAACAGAACATGTAATCAACAAGTGATCCATTCTCTGTCACCCATTCCCAGCTTCTGGCAAACAGAGGCTAGGGACACCATCCCTGCCCATTCTGGCTAATAGCCATTGATGGACCTACTCTCTGTGAGTCGACAACTCTCCACCAAGAATTAACTCTAATTAGAGAGATTAAGGAAGAAAGCAAATTACTTTGCTGCAAGCCACAACTCCCCAAACAGAAATTGAATCACAAAACCAACACCAGTACAACCATTTCTTTAAAGATTTAACAATGCTCACATTCCAATTTTGTAAAGCTGTGTGAGGGTCGCTGGAGATTGACAATGCAATGTAAATAACCCTATTGAAATCAGTGAGGTAACTCCCAGTGAATGCAGAATCAGGTCCATCGCATCTGCTGGCTGGAGCACATTAGGTTGATCATACTTGTACATGTCTATGAAGCACTCTGACAGGACACTTATGGACGCTTTAGCAGCAATAAATAATACGAATAGTTCGAGCCTCAAACTATGTCCTGGAATAGCCTCTCCCCCGCCCCCGATCCATGCTATTGAATCAGTTCTCTCAAACGTCCAAATGGTTCCTTCCCCCTCCCCACCATCTGTAAAGCATTGATTTGTGACAGAGGGAGTTTTAAAGCCACCTTGCTGTTTGGAAGAAAGAGCCTCCCACTACAAACAGATCTTATTATAAAAGCCATAAATGCGTTTGGGGCCTGTTGTTTCTTTATGATAGGGCTGCCGGGTCATGCTGGAGGTGCTCTGGTACCTGCCAAATGCTATGCTTCCGCAGGCTGTGAATTTTTATTTTCAAACCCACCTGTGTTTATACTAAAAGGCTAATGGAGTGTGTAAAGTTGGCTATTGGGAGACGCAGGGAGGAAAATTATATATATATATATATATGAAGGGAGAACAAGAGATGCTAGACTGTACCTTACATATGCTTCCATGATCAACACAGTCTCCCCCAGCGGGCTCCTGGACTGAAATTATGGCTTCAGTTATAATGGCTCCCTCCCGGTCTCCCATCATGCAGATGGCCTATGGATGACCATTTAAAATGTAGTGTCTGAAATGTTACCCTCCCAGTCTGACAATGAACATTTTCTTCAGGATACTAATAATGCAGTATGAAATCTTAAAGCTCTGGATGGCAACTCAGGAGGTCTACATCCAGTTCCCAACTCTGCCGCAGACTCCATCTATGGCCTTGGCAAGTCACATAATCTCTCCATGCTTCAGGTCCCAATCTTCTGCTTCTACACTGCAACTGTTTGGTATATCTACTTGCATTGTAGGCTTTTTCGGGTAGGGGCTGCTTCTTGCTATGTATCTGTATGGTGCTGATCTTGGTTGGAGAAGCTAGGTCAGTGTTTCTCAAACTGGGGTCGCTGCTTGTGTAGGAAAAGCCCCTGGCGGGCCGGGCCAGTTTGTTTACCTGCCCCATCCGCAGGTCCGGCTGATCGCGGCTCCCACTGGCTGGAGTCCCTTGGCCTGCGCTGCTTCCAGCAGCTCCCATTGGCCTGGAGCAGCGAACTGTGGCCAGTGGAAGCCATGATTGGCCAGAACTGCGGATGGCGCAGGTAGCCCGGCCCACCAGGGGCTTTCCCTACACAAGTGGCGACCCCAGTTTGAGAAACACTGTGCTAGGTGCTACTGCAATACAAATTATAAAATGAAAATGATGATTCTATGGAGCTGTTATTGACTCTCAATGCTGGGTACAAGAACACCATCATCGGGTGATGCCTGATCAGGTTGGATTCACACCTATCCTGGCTCTACCAAAAAAACAAAATCTATTTGAAACAGTCCTTTCAAATAATATTGGTTATGGATTTCATCCTAATCATCTTCCACCAGGCCAGGTGAACCCATGTTCCTGTGTGGAATAGCATTGACATCATCGGGATTCCAGATGGGTCTGAAAGCATGGATCCAAATGTAGGATGGCAACTTTAGCTAGCAAATTGTTTGTCACAGAACCAAAATGTCAATTATTTGTCGTACTCTATTCACAGTTTAAAAAAAAATAAGAAAAAGTTGTCTTGGAGCCAATAAAATTTGATTTTTTTTTTCCTTTTGAATTTTTAGTATATTGAAAAAAATTCCATTTGTGGCCAGTTTCAGAGTGGGGATTTGAAGCTAAGTGTCCTACATTACAGGTGAATGACTTAACTATTGGGATATTGATTATACAGGGAATGGGATGGGAAAGGGGGTTGCACCACTGATCCCACCTCTTCTGGCCATTTTGTGCATGGCCAAAGTTATTCATGTCAAACTCACAAATAGTTTTGGGCTGACTGAAACCACATTTTTTGTTAAAAACTATTAATCTGAACATTTGTGCCCAGCTCTGTTTGTGAACTGACTTTGATTTTCTTCAAATGCAGTCATTATTCATAAATATTAGCCAAATCAATTGAACAAACAATTATCAGCTGATGGATTGTTTGTAAACTGTTCACTTCAGCTGTGCTATTCATTTTTTGTGCAATATGTACACTTTACAAAAGTCACATGGTATTGTTCCTACTTCCTGGTTGGATGGTCATAATTTTTAAAACAAGAAAATAGCTGCTCGTTCATGATGTCTAAGAGATAATGCACTTTCCAGGCATGAATTTTCTGATTCATTCAACTTTTGGAAGTGGTGAATGTTTTCACCAGTAAACCAGCAGTTGTCCAAATGCCGAACATAAATAATACAACTCTATAAATAACAGTAAACACATCACTTTCATTCACTAAAATACCTGCGAACTTTTTATTATTATTATTCAGCTAGTTCCTCTTGTTACTGTTAAAATGACCTATGTTAGAGAACTCCATATCAGCAGTCCCAAAGGTAGTCGTAACACTATTATATGCTGTAGTTTTTGGAGACATTACAGTAAAAATATCATATCTATATATAATGAGAGACAAGAACATTCCTTTTTATTATTTTTTTTGCAACAGGGTCAGAATGAATTCATAAAAAGATGGAAATTGCATGCAACTTTATATCAAGCATGAAAATCTGACATTTCCTGTAGTTAACAATGAATTATTCTTGATGTTTGCCCATTTGAAAAAAGCTGATATGTGAGCCAAGCCTACAATATCCTTAAGTTACATCAGATATAATGGCCCACACAAAGAATTGTATGATAGAGTATGTATCCTGAAGACCTTTATATACCGTAGTGGGAAGAGTGAAATGTCAGACCGTTAAAGATGGAGAAACTTCACGTACCAAGAAGTTGTGTTATGATGAATTATTAGTTTTATACTTGTTCTTGTGCTGCACTTTCTTAATCTCCCATCTCCCCGCAGCTCAATACAAGAACAAGATTCAAGCTGGGGATGGGTGACTACCAGACCCGAACCAGTGCCATCACTCATTGACAGCAGAGGCGATAGGCAACTGGATATCATTAGTAATCACCCACTGACAACTCGGCAGGGTGCTGTGGTGAGGTATGATTTCCGGTTCATGGCTCCAGGAACAAGATGGTCTTTGCAAAGTAATTATTTTCCAATCAGACTAGTTTTTTTCTGCTAATTGAAAGTGCCACTTGCAGCCCAATCTCTGTTTTTCTTAGGAAGAGGAATTGCCACTATTATTTCTGTTAGTGCCTAAACTAGAAGCCTCAGCTATGGACCAGGACTGTGTTGTGCAAGGGGCTGTACAAACCAGAACAAAAAACTGTCTCCCTGCTTCAAAGAGCTGACAATCCAAGTGTAAGACAAGAGAGACAATAGACAAAAACAGACAGATGGGGGAGTACAGGAAAGAGTCAGCCTTGGTCAGCCTGGCAGGCATTGGTCTCCGCACACCAGCAGCCTACCAGTTGTCAGGTTTTTTGTAGGCATCCAAGCAAAGGAGAGTTTTAAGGAGGCACTTGAAGGAAAATGATGAGATAGCTACCATGCTTCCATCTGAATACTGTTATATTCAGAGACCTTAACTGTTAAGTAGCCATGTGGAAGTGTGAGAGAAACAAGTATTTAAATGTTAGCAGCTTCGACATCATAAGGGCTGCTAGTTTTTATGTTCTTTTCCTTGCAGCTCCCAGAGATTCTGGGCTGGACACCTTAGAATGGAACTGAACCTTCACAAGAACAGTAAAAACAACAGCTCCAGCCCACCTCCGCTAACATTGTCTTCCCTCCGTCCCCCAAAAAAGACAGTCGTTACCATCTTTGACACCATCTCAAAGACTTTTAAATGTGGGGGAGGGGGATCTTTCTAAAAACTTTTTTCCAGCGAAAAGGAAAGGCAACAAGAGATGTTGTTAAAATGAAAGCCTTAGCGAATAGTTTTTCGTTGCACATGCTTTACCCGGTTTTCCTTCTCATTTCATATCTTTAATACAGAATGTTAAAATGATTTAAAGGGGGGGGGTTGCTGTGGTGATAAGCAAACTGATGTCTCTGCATGCCAAACCCCAAACTCTTTAACGCTGGTCAGTGACAGGCTCTCATGATACTCTTTGAGCGTATAAACCCCACACTAGAACTGAAGGGGTTAAGTAGCAGCTCTGGGCCAAGGCTACTCCACCACTGCAGAGGTGGAGGAATAAGTACAAAGGGAGCCGGACAGTTCAGAAGGGGGCAGACGGAGAAGGGAGAAGACCTCTTCTTGAGCTCCAGAAGAAGGGTGCTGCAGAAGCCTTTTGCTGGGATGAAGAGACTGCCTGCTGAGCCTTGCGGGGCGGAAGGTTCAGTTATTCTTTCCCCCCTTTGTTGCCTAGTGTAGTGAGGTGGTGTGGCTCCTCTCCTCCCCAGGGATGGTCGAGCCCCGCCAGACACCTAAAGGGGCGGGGCCACAGGGCAGTGAACCCGCCCCTCAGAGGGTCAGGAGGTGACCGGAAGTATAAAAGCCGTCCGGCAGCGCTCACTTGGAGCCCAGCCGCCGTCGGGAGCAGACCTGCCAGAGGGTGCTCGTGACTGGGAAGCTGCTGAGGCCCAGGGCAGTTGCCCGGACTGACTGGAGCTTCCCCGCGCTCGCTACAACGAAGAGCTGCTGGATTCGCCCCGTCCCTGCTGTTACCCCGAGGAACCCCCGGACCAGGCCTGGCCGGACTTCCCAGAGGTACTGCCAGACCTACCGCCCGGCCCCGGCCGAGAGGGGACCATGCTACTGGACTTCCCGGGGGCCGACGCCACAGATCAGGTAGACCCAGAGGGGGAGATTGGAAGTAGCCCGGGGGCAGCTGACTGCAGTCAGGCTGCAAATATACCTGAACCCATGTCAGTGTGTTGCGGTCAGGAACCCCACTGACTCTTAGGGGTGATAGACGCTACTAGGGCCCCGGGCTGGAACGCAGTGGAGTGGGAGGGCCTGCGTTCCCCCTGCCACCCGTACTCGGGTGGCAGACCTCCCCCATCCCTGGCCTGGGGAGGCCATCAAGTCTAGTGAACTGTTGTCTGCTCAGCCCTGAGCCAAGAGGGTCTGAGCCTTTGTAACTGTGTGTTTGGTGCCCCGCCCAAACCAAGGGCTGGACCCCTTTAAACCGTGTCACTGCTCGGTCCGGCACCAAAGGGCTCGAGCTGCCCGAACATTGGGGGCCCTCAGCCCCGAGACTGAGGGCCTGAGGTCCCGAGCTGACTTTCTTGTTGTTCCGCCCTGCAGCAGAAGGCTGGAGCCCAGAGCGACTGTGCAGCGTCGCTCAGCCCTGAAGAAAGGGCAGACTCAAATGACATGCAACGAGGCCGGTCTGGCTCCCCTCCTCCCCAGGGAGGGTCGAGCCCCGGCCGAGCCCCGTTACACCTTGTATCAGACTTTGGGGAGGAAGTGGATGGTGCGAAGTGGCCCAGGAAAGCAGCCTCAAGGCACTCCAGGGTGCTGGCCTTGTTGCCTCTCGCCCATCTTCGTTAGGGAAAGGAGAAAACCCTCACTTCTGCATTCCAGAAGTGAGGAGTGGGTAGAGACTCTGAAAGCAGCCCAGCTGGGAAGGTCCACCCACAGGGATGTAGCTTTGTAGTTTGTTTAGAGTGAATTTAGTAATGTTGTATTGCACAACTGCAGGTTCAGCTCTGGTGGCTACTGTTTCCAGCTCAGAGTGAAGGTCACCTCTGATACCTGTTTCAGAGTTAGAGCCTCTAGGAACACATAAAGACCAAGGGTAGTGACCAACCATACATTCACAAGTTCAAGGAGTAGTCTGGTTTACTAGTTTTATTAAAGTTACAATTAAGGTTGTGATTACCGATGCATATAGAAATTCTATAAAGACCTATGCAGAAGTTAGAGTGATAGTCACGCTCACATCCTTAAAGATATTCTTAAGGTCTGATGGCTGCCTTGCCAATTGATCACAGTAGAGGAATGGTTCCTGCTGGAGTTTTCCCATAGGGAACTCATTTTACCCAATCTGGGAGCCCTCTTTTCTCTTGTGATTCTGACTACACCTAACACTCTGCGTAGGTGCATGAAGTGTCCACCCTTTTTTTCCTTATTTATATAGTGTCGCCCAAGATATTGTGGTACCCCATTTTTCATGTTTATGTTCCATTTATTCTTATTAAGATTTAGGCACAGCATGTGTCTACCTTGCAGTTAGGACATGTGTTATAGAAAATATGACTACTGGGTATCCTGTAAGCAAAATATTACTCTTGCGGTTATTTTTTTTAATGTCACCTATTGGTCAGATTTTTTATTGTATTTCATAATTTTGAGGCATAGGGTCATTATTTTGTCTCTTATATCAAGGATTTCTTAAGCCTATAGCCTACTATAGTTAAACTGACATCTTACAGGCTTCAGCCTGTAGGCCTTGCATTTCAGGCCTACTTACTTAGGGTAATGAATACTTATCCCTTCTAACTACTAATCAATCTTATACTTGTATAATCCTACATCTTAAAGCTATTCAATATACAATGATTATATATGACATATTAGTTAATCATAACATCACACACCACACAATAAATGAATGACAAAACGAATCAATTGGCTACTGGGGTCAGTAGACAGGCTGAAGGCCCTACTAATCATAAGGGTTTGGGACCCTTGTGACTCCATTACCCTGGAGAGGAGCAATGCTAAATCAGTGACTCTACTGGAGGAGCGAGTTGACAGCTCCCAAAAGTCTGACCACTGTGGGAATAATAATTGTCCATGAGAGACATTGGAGGAGGGGCATGTGGCAATCCAGTGTCCTAACCACTAGGTGATGCCATCAGTGACCCCAGCCCATCACAAGCCCATTTATTCCATTGAAATTAATGCAACAGGGGTGATGTGGTCAAAGTGATGGGTCTTAGCAGCAGTATTCTGAATGGATGTGGGTGGGGCCAGACTGTTTTTGTCAAGGCCAGGGAAAAGGATGCTACAGTCACGGAGAGACAAGATGATGGCATGGGTGAGATTTGTAGGTGTATCGATGGCTAGGAAAGGCCGTATTTTGGAGCCGTTATGCAGAAAGAACCAGCAAGATGTAGACATAGTTTGGATGTGAGAAGATAAAGAGAGGTCTGAGTTGAAGATGATGCCCAGGTTATGGACCGGAGTGATGAGCGTGGTGGTGGTGTAGTCCATAGTGAAAAAGACAGACAGTAGGGGAAAGGTTTGGAGGAGAAGATTAAAATCTGTTTTAGCCATGTTGACCAGATCTTCAATCAACAGGAGCTAGGCACCTAAATCCCTTTGAGGATCAGGGAGGCTGAGTTGGAGCTGATTGAACAGAGCTGATTGCACAAGATGCAGGCCCCAGGAGCAACTGTGTATTCTGAGGAAGAATTGGCCCAGCATACCTTCTGGGCCAGTGCATCTCAGCTCCCCACCATCCTACAGAGCGCAGTGGTATTACGGAAGGAAGGTTTAGTGGGTAGGACTAACTTGGGAGTGAGGAAACCTGAGTACAATCCACAACTCTGCCACGTACTTGCTGTGTGGCTATGGGCAAGTCAATTAACTTCTGTGTGCGTTGGTTTCCATGGGGATAATAGCTTTCCCCGAGCTTACAAGGGTGTCTTAAGGATAAATATATTAAAGGCTGAGATACTAGAGTAATGAGGGCCATATAAAGACCTAAACCAGAAAGAAAGATAAAGTCACAATCTCTCACCTTGCACTCCATCTTTGTCCTTCTTCTATATTGTCACAAATAAAAGGCTAGGGATGGTTAATTTCCTTTTAGTTCTGGCAACATTTCATGCTATAATGCTCATACCCTAGCACAATGTTTAGGGGAAATGTGCAAATTGAGCAAAAGAAAATCCCTTAACTGATTTTTTCTTTTCCTTCATAAATTAATGAAAATATATTCCCTACATTCTGTGAACCTCTCCTTTTACAAATCCTACCCAGATTCATAGATTCCAAAGGCCAGATAAAAGCATTGTGATATCTCAGTTGCACTCTTGTGTAATAGAGGCCATAGACTTTCCCCAAAATAATTCCTAAAGCAGATCTTTTAGGGGTAAAAATAGCTTATCTTGATTTTAAAATTGCCCGTGCTGCAGAATCCACCACGATCCTTGGTAATTTGTTCCTGCTTGTTAAAAATTGACGCCTTATTTCCAGTCTGAAATTGGTCTAGCTTCAATTTCCAACCATTGGATCGTGTTATACCTTTCTCTGCTAGATTGAAGAGGCCAAGTACATATAGACTGAAGGAAACAGCCTCCCCCGTGATACCATCTCTTCTGATTAATATTGTTATGAGTTGGAAAGATAAGGTTAAAGAGAATCTTAGGTTCATCTTTAAAGCAATGCCTTGATACACAGACTGGTAATGTTATAGGATATGGTATAGACTAGCAGATGACACAAATCATAAAATAATTATGTATTGGCTGAGACAGCTAAATAAAAGTTGAAGATCAATAATTTGGGTTAAAAGGTCGATATTTTTCTTATAATGATTACAATATTTTATTCCATTGTATAAAATAACCCCTGAGGAACTTGAAACTACATTACTACTTATAGCTTTACACCATAGCTTTACATGGCAGTTTACAGAAGAAATTGGATTGATAGTTAAAGAAATGGGATTTTCCTCAACTGACGTAAATGAAAAGCCAGTATTTCATTAAACTGGGGTGAATCCAGGGTAACATCACTGATCCCATGGAGTTGCTTCAGATTTATACTGCCATAACTCAGATTGGCATCTAACCCGTGATCCTGGCATTATTATCTAATGGTTATAAAGGATTATAGTTAAGCATGGTGCTTTACGGACCAATGAAGACATAAAAAATCAAAGTCTGATCTTATTTACGCCGGTATAAATCCAGAATAATTCCACTGACTTCTGCCAGTCCAAAGGAACTCCACCAGATTGGCCAGTGCTGTAAATCTATCATCCATGAAGTCTTTAAATCAAGATTGGATGCTTTTGCTAAACGCAGTGCTCTCGTCCAGCCATTCCTGCACTTAGCCTGCTGGATGAAATTCTGCTGTGCAGGACATCAGACTAGCTAATCACAATGTCTTAAAATCTATTAACTATATTTATCCAGACCTTCAGCTAAGCTGGTCATCTTGTTGTTTTTGTCCAGCTACATGAATCAACCTGAGGAACACTGACATCTTAAGAGAGAAGTTCAACCCAACATACATTTCTGCACCAAATGAGTGAGGAAGGATATGGGGCGTGAGGCGATAACGCCCCATTTGGCATGCTTTATTATTTAATTGTGAGAGAGCTTCTTCCCATTGTTTCAGCAAAGTGTCATTATCAGTAGCCATTTGGAGGAAGTAAGAAGGAAATCATGTCATCTGCTGCTGCATGCAGCTGGTAATTCATACTCAGAGATAGAACAGCCTGGACCGTGCTGTTAATTTGTATATAAATGTAAATCAGTCCCCTTATTTGCACAGCAGGAGGTTAAATAGCATCACTGCACAAATAAATCTGACATTTAAAAAAAAAACTGACACTGCATAGCAGAGTGCTGTCTTCAATGATACCTTTCATTCTACAGAAACAGCTCCAGAAACAGTCATCCCTCTGGATAAAGACACCGATGGAGACAACAAGTGTAAACTGTCATAGATCCTCTGACTGCAATAGAGAAGCCGAGGATCTGACCCAAGGACAAAAAGGGAAAATAAGGGGTGAAAGCCCTTCAGTTAGATGGGAGGGAAATTTATTTCTAAACTAGCATGTTAAATGTTTCCTTATGGGTAAGAGATTCCCCCCAGAGAAAGCAGCAACCCTGGTGAAACTCAGACATGGAGTTTATCACGGCTCTGCTTGCTGGTGTGTTGTCTTAAATGACTGGCTAAAGCCTATTTCTAAATTCACTTACTTCATTGATCCCTCATCTGCCTGAGACACAAGTCTACCAGCTACTTCTTAAATGCTGCCTTCTAGATGTATTGTGTGTGTCAATAATGCATGGACAGGTTTGCACTTCAAAAAAATAGAACTAGTTTTATGCTGCAACATGAAATGGCAGGAAGAGGGTTAATGTTAACTCTCCCTTAGCACTAAGGAGTCAGAGGCATTTTTCAGAAGTTTGGAGTTCCTGCCTTCACCCATGAATTAAATCGATGGCTCTATATTTTTAAAGTTGTCTAGGGATGTTGAGTGCTTTCAGGTGTGGCACATTAAAGGGGCATGACTTTCAGAGAGTCAGACACACAATTTGTGAAAATCAGGCCACTGCAAGATGTCTCAAGCTGACCATCTAAAAACTGAGATTTCCCTCAAATCACTTTGTCACTTTTGAAAATCTATGCCACAAGCAGTCTTGCCAACTCCAAGCATTAAAACCCCATGAATAAGGTTCTCCAGAACTCATGACCGGCTTAAAAATGATTAGATGAAAAAAACAGCTTTTTTATTTGCCCTCTGGTTGTTGATTAAGGGTCACATCACTAAGTTTTTGTTCACCACGTTGAGGGCTAGAAAATTACTATTGTTAAACAGAAAGCTGAGAGCCTCACATAATCACATGACTCCAGGAGCTGGGGCCTTAAGAAAAACTATGATTGTAAGACTGGTAATAAAATCACCAGAGCTGGCAACGTTGCATGAGATTCTAGTAATAAACATGTGTTCTGCCTATAGAGAAACTTTTTTTTAAACAAAAACAAATTAAGCATAACCTTGTGTCATAAACAGATAGTTAAGGGTTAATGTCTCTTTTACCTGTAAAGGGTTAAGAAGCTCAGTAATCCTGGCTGACACCTGACCAGAGGACCAATGAGGGGACAAGATACTTTCAAATCTTGGTGGAGGGAAGTTTTCTGTTTGTGCTCTTTGTTTTGGGGGTTGTTCGCTCTTGGGACTAAGAGGGACCAGACGTCAATCCAGGCTCTCCAAATCTTTCTGAATCAGTCTCTCATGTTTCAGACTTGTAAGAAATAGCCAGGCAAGGCGTGTTAGTCTTATTTTTGTTTTCTCAACTTGTAAATGTTCCTTTTTTGCTGAGAGGATTTTACCTCTGTTTGCTGTAACTTTGAACCTAAGGGTAGAGGAGATTCCTCTGGGCTATATGAATCTGATTACCCTGTAAAGTATTTTCCATCCGGATTTTACAGAGATGATTTTTACTTTTCTTTCTTTAATTCAAAGCTTTCTTTTTAAGAACCTGATTAATTTTTCCTTGTTTTAAGATCCAAGGGAATTGGATCCAGACTCACCAGGAACTGGTGATGATTTAGTTGGTGTTGGTCCTGCTTTGAGCAGCGGGTTGGACTAGATGACCTCCTGAGGTCTCTTCCAACCTTAATTTTCTATGATTAAGTTAATTAAGACACAAAAGGTAAGGGGAGTTGAAGATGATACAATAGGAGTTATGGGGGTCAGCTGTGTCCCTTTCTTAATGTTTAGGGTATAGCTGGAAATTGACAAAAGTGCATGTCAAATTAAAAATCCTCAGCAACAAAGGGCTCAAAATCAGAGCCACCATCCATAATGAATCCATGACAAAGATGATAGCTCTGATGCTGATCCCTTTGTCACTGAGGAGTTTTAATTTAGGATGCACTTTTGTACACTTCCATCTTTCAGGAGATAGATTAGATGTTGCACTTTAAAAAAGAAGAGAAAGTTTCAGGAGCTCGTTAAGAGCTCCAGGACCATCTTCCCTGAGTTCAAGGCTTACAGGATTTACAGGATCAATTTAAAAAAAAAAAATGAAGATTGAGCTCCTTGTTATACTCAGTCTCCATGTAAGAAATTGTCTTTACCTTGACTCCTATCTCCAGTTGCCCTGCATTTCCCCAGCCTCTAAGTTTCTACAACGTACACTTCTCCTGGCTGTTCTAAATCTCTTTGCCTAGAATGGAAGCTGAACATCTAATTGTATTTTGTCCTGAAATATATTTCACTTCCTTCTACCACCCCTAGCAAGGCACAAGACTGCAATAATTGTGTAAATAAACCACTACTCAGTGACACACTCAAGCAGACTTATTATTTCGTTCTTTCAGATAGTTCATAGGGAGATTTTAAAGTAGCTGAAGGCACCAAAATGTCTCCCCCTGTTTTGCTAGGCAGGGAGACCATTTTACCAGCAGCCTAATATAAGATTTGTGTAAAACCAATTTAAAGCCCACTACCCCATCAAGAGTAAAGCTCTTACCACAGAGTCAAATTCCATCCCCTTTCAATAGGAATGGAATATATATATATATATATATTTTACAAATGCTTCCCTCATCATTCCCAGCTCTATGCTCCCCTTCTCTGAAGCCACCACAGCCCTTCACTAGGAAAGGTTTCTTTTTCAGCTTTTTTTTCAGCTTTCTCAGAGTCACCTTTTGGCAACATTCCTTCTGCCCAACAACTGGCAAAGTCTCCAAACCCACCACAATCTTTTTGTCCTAATACTGACAACTCATTCTGCTCAGAAGCTCCCTTCTTGCTCTCTATGCTCAAGTTAAAGGTTTGGATTGATCCCTAGCTGTTAGTGGATCACAGTCTAACCATTGTGCATTTCTTTAAACCCCCTTTTCACTTCTCTCGTACCCTCTGTTGTTCCTTTATAAAGATCTGAGGAAAGTCAACCAACTGGTTATCCAAGATTTTTCACATCAAGTAGGCAGGTGAATCAGATTCAACAACTCTGATCAAACAAACAAACCCTAAATATTAAAACTAAGCCCCACCTTGCATGGTATTAGACCAGTGGACAGATTTAAAGGTAAATCAGACATTAACCACTGCAACATGGACCACTAGCACTTGACTTAAGAGGCCAGGGTCCAGGTCTTTAATGGTATTTTGGTGCCTTCAAAGGCACTTAATTATAGACATATAATTGGGATTTTCAAAAGCACCTAGGCACCTATCTTCCATTGACATAAATGAGAGATAGGCACCTAGATACCTTGAAAATTTGAGCCGAAGTCCATTTGCTGGGAGCAAATGGGAGCAATTCATTTGCGGTTGAGTC
Source organism: Chelonoidis abingdonii (assembly GCF_003597395.2). Taxonomy (NCBI): domain Eukaryota; kingdom Metazoa; phylum Chordata; order Testudines; family Testudinidae; genus Chelonoidis; species Chelonoidis abingdonii. The sequence continues at coordinate 75,666,975 of NC_133778.1, forward strand.
ACAGAAGGAGTATAAGCAACACACTGAACAGCAGGTTTAAATTATAGGATAAAAAAGGGGGATTAGTGAATTCAAAGTAGATTTGTGAGGTTGAAAAAGTTCATAAAATGCTGAACTTTCTGAAGCTTGTCTCGCTAAAAAAGCTCAAACAGTCATGGCTGGTGTATGAAAATGTAAGAAAAACAGGATTCAGATCATTTAAAAAAAATAAACATGAAACGGATTGAAAATAACAAGCCCAATTCTTGACATTTACCGAGGTGGAACAAAGCCAGCCAACCAACCAACCAAAACAAACTATATACTCCAATCTGAGCAATGAAAAGGGGGAAAAAAGCTACAGAGAAACTAGAGCATTGCACAAAGGGAAGTAAACATAAAAGATAAGTCACCCGCATGAGCTTTCAAGTAAAGAGCAGCAGTCAATGTAAGAAACAGCTGGATTTTTTTTAAGACAAAGTACAGAAAGCCCTGGATGAATCGGAAGGGGGAAGAAAGGCAAAGCAGTAGGAGACATGAGATGACCCAGTGACCTACTATTGTTCTTTATAAGTTCTTATGCGTTTATAGTGCCCAAGATTTGGTCTACTCCCTGTTTATGGAAACCTGACAAGTATTCATGATGCTGCTTTTTAATGCCTGGCCTTCGCTTACATGACATTAGCTCGTTTAATAAGTCACTATTTATGTTGTCTCCTTCCCAATGCCGTGGTACATCTCCAGTGTGAGCTGCTGTCAGCTGCCAGATAGAGACTAGAAGATATGCTCACTGGAGGGTAGATGGCACATTATTCTTGCTGTTAAAAAGCAGTACGCAATGGCCTCAAACTTTATGTGCTAGTGGTCAGATTAATGCAACATTAATCTTATTGGCTATAGATACGCACACAAATCAAATAGATGTGGCATACATACACGATAGTGGCACAAGCTATGGCCCCATAGTTCAGGCTGAACTGAGTTTTGCCCTTGCAGCAAGAATTCACCTTCTGTGTTATGTATGAAGAATACAGCATTTTCTCGCCCAAAATGTTAACTGCTTGTTGTTTGAGCACAGAATTCCGTGTCTGAGAATTTGCAGGTAAATCTGTTCATTTGTGAGTTAAAATGAATGAAAAATCTGGTCCGTTAAGAAATTGATCGCCCAGTGTGTCAGACCATTTTTTTTTGTCCCAAATGTTCTTGGTAATGAAAACATTCTCCCTCGAACGAACACTGGAAATCCAGGAGATTCAGAATTAAAGTGCAACTCAGCAGAAATCCAAGCACGCGAAGGTCTGGAAATGCTCAGATCAGGCACCCAAACCACCTTAACTCAGGCTGGTAGTGACTCTGTACAATTATGGTTAGTGCATTTTAGTTCATGGTCCAAGAAACTGTTTTGTAAAGACATTACATATGTTCATATATTTTTCCTCATGATGTTGCAGTTACAATCAGCACTGTTCAGAACAACTGCAATGTAGGTGGCACGAATGCAGCCTGCTGAACCCTGTCCTCCCCCGCAATTTTCTTGAATCCTCTATTGAATGGTCAACCTTTACCCCGAGAAGGAAATTCAGATGCCTTTGCCGCTCTGCTGAGGGCACAAGCTTCAGAGTTGTTTTTTGTGAATTGGATTGAAAATTCCCAAGCCATTTCAACACACCTTTCAAGATCCAGTAGTCCTACGCATGCCTATCACAACATGTGGTGCACCCTATCCCATTCACTAAATGCTGCCAATAGCAACTATCTAGGTGAAACCAAGTAATCACTCTGCTCTCAAATGAACTCACACAGGAAAAGTATGAAAACCAAAAACACTCCGCCACTTGTGGGTGAACACTTTTCAGCAAGCAATCACTCTATAGCTGACCTATCAGTCCTCCTCCTCAGTGGAAACCTGCACAACACTTCCAACAGACGAGGCAGGGAGCTTAAATTCATAACTTTGTTTGACACTAAAAATCACGGGCTAAACAGAGGCACTGGATTTATGGCTTGTTACAACAATGTGTAACCCACTAACCCCCCTTTGTCCTATAACACCCTTGTTGTCAACAGGTCACTTCACCTGGAAGAATCCCTTAAAGATGTGCTAATTACTTATGCTAAACTATCTGTTTGATTGTACCATATTTAGCTGTGACATTCTGAGTACCTTCCCCAGACCTGAGGAAGAACTCTATGTAGCTCGAAAGCTTGTCTCTCTCGTCAACAGAAGTTGGTCCAATAAAAGATACTACCTCACCCACCTTGTCTTTCTCATATTCTGGGACTGACACAGCTGCAACACTGTATATACCATCTTATGAACGCAACTGAATATATGGCAACAACCCTCAGTAGCTTCCATGATGCAAAGGATATGAATCAATGCTCTAGAAGGGTCTCAAACCCATGCCGAATCTTCTGAGCCATCTAGTTCTACTTCCTTGATTTATTCACTCATCACTTTGGTCATATAATTTCTAGCATCCTCAGGAGTCCAATACATATTTAAGATGAGGGTGCACGGAAAAACATTCTCATAATAAAATTGCTGATTGATAAAGGAATATTGTTCTGGTTGATGCGAATCCAGCACTTTTCCAGAGCATTGGGCCTCCTGCTTCCCCAGAACTACTTTGTCTCTTTTACTTGGTGAAATACAGTCTAGTTTCCCTTTCCCTCCAGTAACCTGAGACCCATTTCCTCTGATAGCCTATGCCTTTTCTTTGTATCGCTGGAGAACGTCATTAGTCACTCCTGCCATTCACTCACTTTCATGAACACTGAAATCCCACAATTTCAATGTGACAGACTTTTCCCCTATCTCCTAGAATGTCCAGTGCCGGTGATTTAGTGCTCAGAATCAACTCCAAGAGTCTCTCGTCTCATTTTTTTTGACTCACCAAGAAAGTATCAGCAAGAAGAGACTTGCAAGGATAAATCAAAGCGCAAGAGACTTTGCTAAACTAGAGCAATTTTTATAGCATTTGGATGATACTGCAGCACTGTTAACCAGAGTGTAAATGATTGAACAGATGATGAATTCCTCAGAGGAAAAAGCCATTAGGCAGTTTTAAATCCATAAAAAAAAATTGTATTATGTGCTATAAAGAGCAACTGAATGTCCTTTTCTTCCCTCTCTAATAGAATCTTCATCCAATCTCTTCTGTATTGTCTTCCTGGGGCATTTTATTAACACATACTAAACAATCAACATGTTGAATTTCAATGTGATTTATAAATTTGCAGTTGCAGTGTAGTATTGCTGATCTGCTCCAGTTTTATTCCCATTGGACTTTTGTACATGTTATTTGTAAAATAAGACAACTCAATTGTTTCCTTTTGCATATAACACAGTTGTAGGGAAGCCAATGTGTACAATTATCAAATGTGTTTAAGTTACTCAGCAACCTAAGTCTTATTTTCAAAAGCAACTTTCAGCTACTTCGGTGCGTAAATCTCTTTGACTGTCACTTTTGAAAATGCGATTTAGGTGTCCAAGGCCCAGATATTTAAAGGTATTTACATATTGTTGCACTCAGTGTTGCAAAGCCTAACTGATTTAGGAGACCAAGTCTCATTTTCTACAGAGATTTAAGCACTTAGGAGTCAAAATGTCTTTGACAGGCTTCTAAATGCCTAAATACTTTTTGAAAATGAGAATTGGCCTCCTGAAGCAGTTAGGAGTTGTAACGCTGCATGCAGCAATGCTTAAGTCTCTATAAAAATCTGGACCTATGTCATTAATGCTCTTTGGAGATTATTTTGTGGGAGGACTCTTATGTATACTGAAAAACATTATCTTAGAGAGTCTAAAATAAATGGAAGCTGCCTCACATCCATAAAGATCCCAAAGTGCTTTCCAAAGGATATATTCAGGCATCATTCCAATTGTCTTCCACCACTGGAGTGTATGCAGTCCTGGCTTATGGATTTAGCATGTTATGATGAATTCATCCGTTGATTTCAAAGTTTTGCATTTGAAAATTTTAGGTTTAGGGACCTAACTCTTATGCCCCTTTGAAAATCCCAGGCTTAATAATTGCTACCTCCCCTAGTGTTGTAGGATCAAGTCTGCTGTTCTGCCTCCAGCAGTGATCAATTCATTAAGTTAATGGAGATGGGCCTGAACCAAAATCCATACTTCCAATAAAATGGACCGTGACTACATTTATCCAGACATGGCAGCTATTGTCAGGAATCAGACTTGGAACTACCAGTCCCCAAAACTCACATCTCTGCCACTTGACATAAAGGAGAAAGCTAGGATAAAGTAACAGGCCAGTATAATCATTGGGACCAGACATTAGAATGAGCCTAATCATATGAACATTAAGTCAGTGCACATGCACTTCTGGAAAAAGGAGATTAAATGTTATGGCCAACCCCTCACACTGCAATGGGTTAAGCAAGAATATGCATGAAACTTGGGCAAGTTTGTATTTAAATCAGAAATATGCAGCTAGCAACTCCCCCATAATAAACCTAGCTAAGAGTTTTAAGCATGTCTTTAGCCTCATTGATTTCAATGAGCAATGTTATACATTGTAGGGTGTGGGTGGGGAATTCTCCCTGAGCCCAGCAATATAAAGGTTGAACCTTAACCTGAATAACTGCCAATACAAGTCATGCTCATGCATACACAATTCAACTTCGAGCCATGATATTTTCTCCCATATCTATTAAGATGCCTTAACACTAGAGCTAGAAACCACTGCTAAAGGAAATGAATCACAAGTGGAGTTTTTCCAGTGCCTGCTGCCCATCAGAAAGATGACCTGAGTCAGCAGCAATATAGTGTATTGCCTGTTTCAAGCTTCAAGTTCTGCTTTTCCACCTTCCTTAGAGCAACTCCCTCCCCACTTATCAAAGGAAATGACCAGCTGTCTGCTATTTAATTGGGACTTGAGAACTCCTTGGAGACTTGAATAACTCAGCAAGCAAACCCTTCCTCCTTGATGAACTGCTGCTGCTGCTTTTTTTCCCCTTCCTGATGCTTTTCAGGAATATCTGTCCAGTATGGAGTTTTCTTGTGTGCCCTTCACAATGTGGGGAGGCGAGTTGGACTTTTTTCTTCTAAGTTTCAACAAATGCGATTTAAGAAGATGGAAATGCTCCTATTCAGAAGTGGAGGAGGGAATCAGGGCTGCTTTGAATTGGCCTGCCTATCATGAATGGAACTAGACACTGATCACTCTAAAAGATGGAAAACTGTATCTCAGGAGGATATTCTCAGTTGTCCACTACAAGGAAAGTACCACTAGAGAGATAACAACAAAGGAATGTCATTATTAATCTTTCTTTGTTGAATTAACAGCAAAGATTCCTATGCAAAGAGAAACCGATTGTTGACACTAATTAGTGATGGCTTTAGAAACAATTTTACCATTTAACCAATGCTTCCTATGAAACACACCTAACTCATGATCTGCTTTGATGCCTATTCATTTAGCCCCCAAGCCTCCAAAGCACTTAAATAGGTATAACTTTGGGCAGCTCAGAAGCTCCACTGATGTCAATGGGGATATTCACATAGCTTAAAGTTATGGATATGCTTAAGTGTTTTGCTGGATCAGGGCTTAGTAGAGACCCAATGCTGACATTTGATGGTTGTTGGGTTGTTGTTGTTGTTGTTTTAAAATAGATAGTGGCCCTTGTAGCCCATTACAATGTTTTAGAATTACTCCACTTGTAAACTATAACTGAAGCCACTTAAGTAAAATAATGTAAATAGTAGGAGCATTGCCAGCAGATCGAGGGACATGATTATTCCCCTCTAGTCAGCACCGGGGAGGTCATATCTTGAGTATTGTATCCAGTTTTGGGCCCCCCACTACAGAAAGGATGTGGACAAATTGGAGGGAGTCCAGTGGAGGGTAACAAAAATTATCTGGGGGCTGGGGCACGACTTACGAGGAGAGGCTGAGGGAACTGGGCCTGTTTAGTCTGCAGAAGAGAAGAGTGAGGGGGGATCTGATAGCAGCCTTCAAAACCCAGTAGCATAGCTGGCGGGATTCAGTGGAAGCAGCCGCTTCCCCTCAGGTCAGCAGGCACGGAAGCGGCACCTGCCGGCCGGCGCGGCCAACCACACAGCCAGAGGAGCCGTGGGGCGGCAGCGGCAGCCTGATGTGGAAGCGGTGCCTGCCGGCCGGCGCTACCCACCATACAGCTGGAGGAGCCGCGGGCGGCAGGCCGGCGTGGAAACCGCGCCTGCCGGCCGACGTTGCCCACCACATGGCCAGAGGAGCCACAGGGTGGCAAGCTGGCATGGAAGCCACACCTGCCAGCCAGTGCAGGCACAGCCAAGCACTGGGACAGGAGCCGGGGACAGGCGGCAGCGCAGAAGGGAAGGTGAGGCGGGGGGAGGTGGTCCGGTCTGGGGGCGTGGCCAGAGGGGGAGCGAAGGGGGCATGGCCAGAAGGGGAGCCAAGGAGACGGGCGCCTTTTTTATGTTTTTTGCTCCCCTACACTGAAAACCTGGCTACACCACTGCAGCTACCTGAAGGAGGTTTCCAAAGAGGATGGAGCTCGGCTGTTCTCAGTGGTGGCAGATGACAGACCGAGGAACAATGGTCTCGAGTTGCAGTGGTGGAGGTCTAGGTTGGATATTAGGAAACACTATTTCACAAGGAGCATGGTGAAGCACTGGAATGGGTTACCTCGGGAGGTGGCGGAATCTCTATCCTTCGAGGTGTTTAATGCCTGGCTTGATAAAGCCCTGGCTGGGATGATTTAGTTGGTGTTAGTCCTGCTTTGAGCAGGGGTTTGGACTAGATGACCTCCTAAGGTCCCTTCCAACCCTAATCTTCTATGATTCTATGTGTGCATTAATTAACTCATGTGGACATTTAGGGCCAGATGCATATCTGGTGTAATTCAGTGTAGCTCCATTGAAGTCAATCTGGCCCTATTGTCTGCAGGAATATACCATTTTGCTTGGACACACTCTGTGTGCCATTTGTACCCATACCGGGATGGTCTGGTAGGAAGTGAAAGATGCATAGGCGCTTCAACATAAGCATTCTCTTTCTTGTCACCACGTAAAATATTATCTCAGCTGGAGAAGAGGTGAAAACAGTATATTTCTGAAAAAGTGAACCTACCTCTTCACAGAGCAGAGTGTTCAAGAACTTGTAAACAATGCACATAGGTCAGAATAAACAACACCAAAGCTGGGCATATCCTTTCAGTAGGGCTGTTCCACTTGAAGCTGGGTGTTGACAAAGAATTCTAGCTGGGGAAGTAGGTGAAGTTTGAGCAGGCAAGTCCTGAGGAATCAATCCCAGAATTTGGAGTAAGCGGTCCTTTTGCAAGTGGAACAGTTTTGATTGTCTGCCCTTGCCCAGCAGACAGGGGAATGAGGAAAGGGGTTTCCTCTGTATAGTCATATTAGGGTCTGAAAACCTTTAATCTGTAAGGAATTGGATGGTCTGGGACTGGGGAGGTCTTTCTTTTCCCAAGCATTGTGCTCAGGATCCTTGAGTCTCCAGACAGAGATTTCACTCTGTCTCCAGTTTTAACCTGGTCTTGCCCACCATGGAGGGAAGCTCCAGCCCCCTCTGTTCTCACATTAAAAAAAAAATTATATTACAGACATTTTGGCTTTCACAAAACTCAGCCTCATTGACTAATCCCAAAGCTTTAGAAATATAGTCCATAATGCTCACAGAGCCACAGGCTCCACAGACCACAAGATCCTGGCTTGTAGCCACTCAACATGTCCACTTCCCTCAGTTGTCACTTATCCAAGTTCTACTTGACTTGGTTGAAGAAGAGACAAGCTGGGTTTTGTGGACTTTTCTTGTAGATAGTTGATCATGTTCACATGCTACTGTATTTCATGAAGCTAGCCTAGACCAGCAACGCCAGTAGACAGTTAGAAAGGCCATTCCCTCCCAAGAATTTCATCCTAACAGAAAGCAAAGGAAATCTCATGAGGGAACCTGTTCTTACGAGGTGAAATTCTATGGGCTATGTTCTGCAGGAGGTCAGACAAAGTGATTAGAGCAGTCCATTCTGGCCTTAAAATATATGAGCTATCAACCTTCGCTGCTTACAACTTTTAATAAAATTAAAGGAAAGACAGAGAGGTTGGCTGGTGGGATCCTGTGGAATTGTTATTAAAAAAATGAAGTTGTCCATTTCTTGTAGTCACTAGGCCATTATCTGCTTATGTAGCATAATGCATCTCTCAGAAGAAATCCCTCTATATTCGTGTAGCAATTGATCAGCCTCCCACATCTGTTACTAAAATTGCAATTCCCTTCAGGTTCACCAACTGCAGCCTGAGCAATCTCACTGTGCCGTTTCCCCAAGCAACATTGAGCTAGGTAGTATGTACTAGCATTTTATTCTACAAGCATCAGTTTAAGCAGCAGTATTTCTAGGAGGACTAAGACATTATATCCATATTTTTTTTCATTTCTAGTCCCATTTCAGATTTTGCTCAGAGAATGCGATTATAAAAATGATTTAGTTTTGAAATAAATTTCCTTGTGACTTCAAAAGTGGGTCTTTAATTCACCAATCCTATCATTAATTTGTGACTCACTCTGTTTTGGTGTTGTCTTTCCTCTTAAAGGATTAAAATGGTAACTCAAATGAATGTGTCTGATAACTCAGCAGCAGTTTAATAACCAATCGGAATGAATCTTTGTCATTTTTTATCCTTCAAAGCTAATCTGAGAAACAATGTAAAACAGAAAATTAAACTCAAAGGAGATTAGAAAGTTGGGTGTGTTTATTTTTTATTTTTTATTTCCAGGTTATGTTTTCTTTGAAGGAAAATTGCTTTATGGAAGTATTAGAAGTGGCTTCTTGACAGCAAGATGGGATTGGAATGAAATTTCCATTCTAGTCAAAGCTGTCTTTACAAACCATGCAATTTTCCTTATCCCCCAAGTTTAAATTCAAGGCTCCTATAGTGATATCACACTCAATCAAATCCGACAGGTTATTTCTATTAAAGTTTGGGGTTGAATGGAGACTAACTAGAATGGTGATTCTATTGCTCATATTTCATTCTAGTGGCAGCATACAATAGCTTGGATGAATTTAAGCAGATAAAATTTATAACATGGCTGGAATTGAAAAACTGCTTTTTTATATAATTTCAATGCATTCAGATAAAATCCCATTTTTTCCTATTGTCTTTAAGTGATATTTCTTTGTAATTGTCTTATTGTTTTTGCTGACACAGCCCTTATTAGTTGGCACTGTAATTATTCCTCCTAAACATCTTACTGTTGTATTTTTATACCCTGATCTACAATATTTCAGTGATCTGCGTTGCTAACTTGCTATTTTCCTATTATCTTACTAAAGGAAAATATGTTTTATGGGTTAATTTCATGGAGATAATACTGTGTATTTAAACATTGCAGTATTACTAAGCTGTCAATTGCTCTTGTCTAACCTGGCACAATGAAAACTCATTCTCTTCAATTTTATTAGCTTCTTTTCAGCTGAAGACCTTTGGCAAAATCAGTTTGTTAATGAAAGAGGAAAAAAAGAATAAGAATGGCCATACTGGGTCTGACCATCTAGCCTAATATCCTGCTTCTGACAGTGATGAGTGCCAGATGCTTCAGAAGGAATGAACAGAAGGCGGCAATTATTGAGTGATTTATCCCCTTTCCAGTCCCAACTTCTGGAAGTCACAGGCTTAGGAATACCCAGAGCACAGGATTGCATCCCTAATCATCTTGGTGAAGAGCCATTGATGGACCTATCCTCCATGAACATCTCTATTTCTTTTTTTACCCCAGTTATATTTTTGGCCTTCACAAAATCCCCTGGTAATGAGTTCCACAGGTTGACTATGTATGTTTTTGTGTGAAGAAGTCCTTGTTTGTTTCTTTTAAACCTGCATCCTATTAATATCATTGGCTGATCCCCGTTTCTTGTGCTATGTGATGGGGAAAATAACACTTCCCTATTCACTTTCTCCACACCAAAATTATTGCGAGCAATTGTCTTTCCTCTTAGCTTGTCCATCTGTGTTTGAAGAATGCTGATAGCATGTCTGGGGAACTGCTATGATAAGATTCACAGGACTGGCTGTATGAACAGAAGAAAGGTTTAAAGGGAAAGGTTGGCGGGTCCCCAAATAAAAATATGTAATTCCTGTCTGAATGAAAGCCCAGTTATGCATGAGTGAAAGTGAAACAAAGGTAGGATTAGGGAAGAACAGGAATTTGATGTTCAGCCAATTTGCTGCCAAGTAGTGTTTATTCTCATCTATTTTTTTATGTTTGCCAGTCTGGTTGCTATACAACTAATAATCATTGTTTAGAATATTGTATCTGTCAATAGCTAAATCAAAGGGACATTTGGGGTGAAATTTACCACTGTGCAGAGAGTCAGTATTATGCTTGGTTACAAGGCTCAACATCCTAGAGTGCTTCCTTGTGGTATAGTGGGGCAATGCAGCTTTCCTGCCTCCATTTCTACACTACATTCTTTGGCCTACTCCAGACATAGAGGACTTGGAGTTCAGTCAAGGCACTTTAGAGAGTTCAAAACCTTCAGGGGTAACAGAGTCCAAATCCAGAAACACCACCACCAAAACAAATGAGTCATCAGCCTAGCTTGTCTCAGCCTTAAGTCGCCTTCCTCACAGGTGGGCCCCCAATGCAATGGTGTGTCTCAACACCCATCAACAGATACCTGGCCTCTGGTCAACCCAGCAGTTCAGATGAGGCCCCCCTCCTACAAAGGGTTCTGGCCAGCCACAGTGCTAAATAGCCTAGCTGAGGGCCAGGAGCATCTTGCCCCCAGACAGGAGTAGCTTGTCCCCTCTCCTCTCCTATCAGCCTTTACCTGATGGGCTTTTTTCTTTTCCTTCCTCAGCCTCCAAGTTCTAGTTCAGCTCACAAGCCTATGACTTCTCTTCGGCTGACTCTTTACACGCCTCCCCAGCTTTGTCCAGGCCCAGAAGTCCCAGCTTTGGCCTTTGGCCTCTCAGGTCTCCTGGTTCTTCAGGATTCTCTGGTTCTCTCAGGCCTTCTCAAGCTAGCACGAGCCCAAATTCTGGTCCCATATCAACCTGTCCACCATCCTCCCCAGCTTGCTCTCAGCAGCTGGGCTTTCCTCCTTTTAAGTCCCACACTCTGCACAGGTGTAGCAGCGCAGGCTGATTGAACAGGACTGACTGGATCTGGGCCTCCTGGCCCTTAAAGGAGCAGGCAACCCAGTCACAGGCTTATGGAGCACATAAGATCCATATAAATCCTAGTGGGAATAAAATGATGCATTAGCTTTGTCCTGGATCTCTGCACAGGTGTGGATTTCACCTTCAGGTAGGAAATAGAATTGGGAGTTAGGAGATGCTAGTTTTTGACTGCCACTGAGTCACCGTGCAACTGTGAGTAGAGCATGTTTATGTGCCTCAGTTTCTCTACAACTTATATCTAATTACAGTCACTGACCTGTATGAAATGCTTTGGGACCTAGTATCAAAAGAGCTCTATTTTAACATTAAATATTACTCTTAGTAGTTCTGGTGTCAGGAAATGCAAATGTTATACAAAAGCATAGCACTAAAGATCAGATTTTCAAAGCAGGATGCAGCAGAAGTACTTCTGCAAATGCACACCTCTCTTCTTCTTCATTTGCACACACATATAGGGATGTATCACAGATACCTCTCTTTCTCACTAGATGTCAAGCAATGAATATCAAAAGCAGCAAACTGCTTTCATAAACTTGAAAACATTTGGACAAGTAGCGTGGTTGGCCCTGTCATAAATAGATAGGTAAGGTAAGGGTTAATCTTCTTTTACTGTAAAGGGGTTACACAGGGAACCAAACACCTGACCAGAGGACCAATCAGGAAACAGGATTTTCAAAAGGAAGGGTGGGAACCTCTGCAGGTTTTTGGCTTTTTTTCTGAGTCTTTTTGTTTCCTCGGCTGTGAGTAAACAAGTTTTCTCTCTAACTCCATCTTCTTCAAAGTTTCTCCTAAACACTCTGTGAGTACAAAAGGAAACAAAGTAATTCGGGCTGTGATGAGCTTTGATTTGTATTACAGGTTGTTGATTTGCTGGACTGGTTTAAACGGGGCTATCTTTTAAATCAGAACCTGTTCATTCATATTTTCTTAAGCAAAAGCCTGTATGGAGTTTCTTAATGCAAGATTATTGGTTTGTATTCTTCTTTTATATAAGTTCTTTTAAAACCGTGCTGAGGTTTTTGGGGTTCTCTGGTGAGGCTGAACAGGAAGGGGGGTTGGAATCTCTTTATATTAAGCTTACTAGATGTGAATGCATCGCCGCCGCCCGCCCTCAGGGGAGGGTGATTTCCCTCTTGTTTTTGCCTTCAGAGTAAGTACTGGACTCGCCCAGCTCATCCAGGGAAAAAAGGAGGGGGAAAGCGGGGAGCAATAACGAGGAGACAAGGGGGAAACGAGCTTGTTTTCCCGTTGAGATAGGGAAGACGCCAGAGGGATTTGGTTTCTTGGGGTCCCCCCAGGGAAGGGTGGGACGACCAAGAAGAGGGAAGGGAGTCATGCCCTGTAAATTCCTGCTGGCTGGCAGCGAGAATAAGATCCAAGCTGGGATAAGCTTGGGGAAGGTTCACAGTAAACACCCAATTTTGTACGCTAAAGTCCAGATCTGGGACAGACGTTTAGTATATGGAGGCAGCGGTATTGGGAAGTACGAATCCAGAAGCCAAGCTACATTAATTTTCTTTTTTTCTGCTAGGGATTAGCAGGGAAAAGGGGTTGGGTTTAAAGTGCTAGAGAGAAACAACAAAAAATGCACATTTTTAACACCAGCATCATGTCTGTCCTCCTTTATGGAGCAGAGTTATGGAAATCCCCAACAGAAATTGATAGGGAGATCAGCTCAATCCAAAGTAAATGCCTATGGAAGATCTTCAGAATCCATTGAGAAGAGCTTCTTGCATCAGAAATTCTAAGTAGAGCAAGCCAACCTATAGTAGCAAATGTGGTCAGAAGAGAACAATGGAAATATTTAGGAGGGGCTTTAAGGATGCCACCAACATGACTTCCATATCAAGTGACAACATGGTATCACCATTTCAGGAAAATTACATGTGTATTCCCCTTCCATGACCCACCAAGGGCATCCATTCTAGGCTCCTGGCTCCTCTTGGGTGAAGATCCGTGTCTCACTCCCTCCTCACTTGGGGGTTTTAAGGCTGCACAGCTCTCTGGATTACACTGCGATATCTCCAGCAAGCCAGACTGCACAAACAGGTCAGTGCCTCCACACTCACTGCATTGTCCACTGTTACAAGTTACCACACCACTCCTTCTAAGCAAGAACACTTATTCTTAAGGTGCAAGCATTACAGAGAAAACATTAAAAAAATAAAAATAAAAGAACCTACACATACGCTGAGAAGCTTACCAGAGGTCAACCCAACTCCAACTTCAGGCTCTGGGAGGTATCGGTCTCAAAACCTACAACTGTGTTTTGTCCACAGTTATAGGTTTATAACTGCCTTGGATTCAGAACCAGAAGACAGGCTGGACAATTCCCCCCTTTCTTTACAACAGCTTGGGCCTTTGATCTCCAGTTTCTAGGAACAGTTAATCAGCTGACTGTGACCCACTCCTCAGAGTGTATCTTCAATGAACTGGGTCTTCGCATAAACCTGACTTGGGGAATTTGCATTAACCTCTTCCTAGGTATTCCCAGGAAATCCATTTCACATTTATGGTCTCCAAAGTCCCTTCTTCTCTGGCATATTTTCAATATAGTCTTTTGAATGCCAGGCCTCACATCACATCTCCCCCCAGAGAGGTTACATACAATCCTAGCACATAAATACAGAAGCTATGCATTTAGTGCAATGGACCCCAAAAATACTTCAGCTCAATTCAAGGAGGTCTCCCAAGGATATGCAGGAAACTACTATATCCGTCACAATGGACAACAACTGGAAAAAGAAAAAAATGGGTGACCTAGAGAAACATTATGCAAAACAATAGAGAAAGAAGCCAAATCCATCAGCACAATACTTAGAAGCCAGAACAAACCAGCACAGAACTGAAGTAAATGGCAGAAACTGGTGGACATCCTATGCAGTTAAGGCTGTAGGAAGACAAGTAAGGAGAAACATTTATAAATTCATTGGGTAGGTAAAAGTGCACTTACCCACTTCGCTACACACAAATGCCCATCTGTGCACACATATGGGGTTTGGACATCCCTTAGGGCATGTTTTGAAAATCTAGCTCCTGGGATTAATGACCTAGCAATTTTTAATTTTGCTGCCCTTCCAAAAAATAGAAAAAATAAAAAAAAATTAAAAAGGAGGAGGATGCAAATGCTTTGATTACAGCCAAATGTCTAATTCGCAGCTAATCATGTATTCAATAAATGTCACCCTTTTTCAGTGCGCAAATGGTCTGTGAACAGAATGCAAAACTTTCTGGCTAATTCTATGTTTGACAGTGCTCACAAATTTACTCTAACCCTTACAGTGTTGATCATTAGTGAGTGATTTGTTGCAAGCGTTTTGCAATTTGCATTTGACCATTCCCACATATTCCATGGCTTTGTTTTTGTTCTCTGCTTGGATGATTTATACAATGAACTAACACAGTGATTACTGGAAACTGCTTTGCAGTCCAGACAATTGGAAATTTGTCTTCAGGGAATATTCAAGCCTAAAATATTCTTTTCACAAGTATTTTTGCTTAGCAGAGCTCAGTTGCCCAAATGTTCATAGAAAGTTTAAATCAAAGTGTTGTGAACCCAGAATATGACATCTATCCATCCCTTAGCTGAGCACCTTTCAAAAACCAAACAAACTTTCCTAGATCTTGTTTTGCACTATTAACTCAGCTCTCATCTTAACTCAAACATTATTTATACTGATTCAGGAGACCTACTCACCATTTCTATACTAACTGGATCAATTCAGTTTACACGTCTCCCATACAACTATATATGGTAGGGTTTACATGTCATTTTTCACAGAGCTGAAAAAAAAATAACACAAAGGAAGAGGAGGAGGTTGGCTGTGTTTTGAACCGTAGTTAAAAATGATTGACCTTTAGCCTTTCCTTAAAACAAAACAAAACAAAAAAAATCACTCTGACAGGGGGCTTCCACTCAGGGATTAGCTCAGTCTGGCAATGCCCCTTCCAGTGATAACACCCCATCAGTTTCTCTTCTGCGCCCCTCTCAGGAGCTGCAGCTGTCCTTTTCATGACTGAGCCCTCCGGCGAGGTCACTGTTTTGGTTTCCCCTGCTGGGGGTGTGTGGATCAAAAAGCAGTCTCAGGCAGCCTTCTGTTTTACTGCCTCACAGTGCCACATCTGCAGTGGCTGGCAGGGGAACCCTGAGGCCACCCTCTTCTCCAAGTTCTGGCTCAGAGACCCTCTGCACAATAGCCAAGGTCCTTTCCCTACTCCTCACTGCCTCTTCCTGAGCCACTTCCATAGCTCCTGGCCCTCCTCCCAGAGAGTAACTTTAGGCAATTCATCTTTGCAGCCTCCTGTGCATCTTATTTTCTGTCTTTTGTAGATGTCCCACCTGTCCCTCACAGGTGCGCTTCTCTATAATTAGCTGCTGTGAGCCTAAATTTTCCTGTTTGCAGCCTAATTAGCTGATTAGGCCCACCTGGCTTAACTCAGCTCTTGCAGAGCCAGTGTGGGGAGCACACCCCATCACATTCACCTCTAGTTACTGGTTCAAAGCCAGACCAAGTCAGTAGTGACTAAAAGTCATTCACAACCGTTCAGTGGCCTATTGGAAATGAGTTAATGGCTTCAGACAAGTACTTACTATTAAGTGGCTTGGTGTTTATAGCCTTCACTGTAGTGGTTACCAGTAGTGTGGAAATCAGCACTCATTTCCAAGCCTGCTTAATCCAAGATGTGACCCAGGGAGATGCTCTGTAATGACTGCAGAGAGCAGAAGCTTTGTTAGGGTCTGATGTGGCACAAACTGAAGCCAATGGGAGTTTTACTATTGCTTTCAGTGGAAGCAAATTCAAGGCCTCAGTCAGGGAATTAGAAAGTTACAGAGAAGTAAATGTCTGGATGCACCCGGCTGTGTCCCAAAAGAATCACCTTTATATTCAGTCCATGTTGTCTCAGCTCTGTGTATGTGTGTGTGTGAAAGAAAGAGTGAGAGTGTATGTACACTTTTACACCCCTATATATAAATTCAACTCCCACTAACGTGTGGGCATGCACCTAAGCTTTCTTAAAAGTCTCCAACATATCTGCTACTTGCTCATCCATTCACATTTATGGTGTGATGAATCCAGGCATCACATCAATCAGTCCCCACAGACAATTTGCAGGAAAAGTCTGTTTCAGCTAGGCAATCCTATCAGTTTCCTCTCCCACTGGAATTTGCTCCCCTCACTTCATAGCCCCAGGAACATAGTCATCTTTCTAGGTTCATTAACCGGACTGGACTTACACAGGTGATTTGAAAGACAAAAGTCACATCCACAGTGGCCTGCAACAGTCACGTTTATTAGGAGCATCCGCCTGACTTTCAGCACCATCAGTCTCATCTGGAGCAACACTGGAGTAAATTAAATGCGGCAGAGTAGAAGAGTAAAGCCAAGTGTGAAGATGTACATTAGCGATAGACAGGGAAGAGTTCAACCTTATTAGCCTCTGAAAACCACACTGATCTACAAAGGTAGCAGCTAGTGTACAGGAGACTGCACAGCCTACTGGAGTCATATCAGTTTTAATCAAAGGGAGGAGAATAAAAAGGAAATTAATTCACTGAGATTTGTACAGAAATATTAATATGTAAAGCACATCACAAGTGCTAAACATCCTTATTATTATTAAACTTTCACACTGTAGGAGCACCCAAGAAGCCCCAAGCTGAATCAGAGTCACATTGCGCTAAGCAAAATACACGTGTATTAGTGTTATTATGTGAGGGGAAGAATTATCTCCTGGCAACCAGTGTTTTTGCATACAGCTCCCTGGAATCTCCCAAACTGAATTGTTTCTCAGGGGCAGAGCTGCTGCCAGCAGGAAGTACACAATCCAGACCCAATGATTTCATGATGTCATAATCATTGCATTATTAGTGTGACCTGTAGAAATCATCAGTGGGTGATGCTGACACTGCTGCTTAGAATTATTATTTCCTATGGGAAATTTCTATGAAAACATTAGATAGATTAGACAGATAGTCAAAATTATGAAAATTTCAGACTTTTCAGCAAATAATCAAAAGCTGACAATTTTCACCCCAAATCAACAACGATCAAAAAGACCAAGTATTTTTGGTTTAAAATGGAAAATTCTGATGGCGAAATACCACCACACTGCTTCCTGGGAGTTGTATTTCAGGCATCTAATGTCCCCTTCTTTCTTCCGTGGGCTGTGCTCCTTGGCCAGACTATGTCTTCCACAATGCCCCACAATCTCCTCTCTTGCTCATCCACTGCGTGCATTATGGGAGTCCCTGCACATGCTGCATCCTGGCAGATATAGCCCAGCCGGAGAACCCAGTTTATAGAGAGGAATGGGGACATGAGGCACTGCTATGGCATTGTCAAATCATAATGGTTTTGGTTTGTGAGTGCTCATTTTTTTGTCAGTAAGTCACAATTTTCAGTGGAAAGAAGTCACTTGTGAAACAGTGTTTTGTCAAAAAACAGTCCATCGACAAACAATTTCAACAGGAAATTTCCAACCAACACTATTTCTTTGCTTCACACACACGCCACCGAAGAGATGACCTGCCTTAGAGAATAATTACATGCTACTTCCAGAAAGCCATGTTAGGGTGGATTAGATTGGCTATTGTTGGCTTCTTCCATTTGTGAACTTGATGCTACCTATTTCAGACTTCTGTGAACAGGGCCAGCTCCAGGACACAGCGCGCCAAGCATGTGCGGCTCCGGTGGACCTCCCACAGGCGTTCATGCGAAGGGTCCGCTGGTCCTGTGGCTCCGGTGGAGCATCCACAGGCATGCCTGTGGGAGGTCCACCGGAGCCGCGGGACCAGCGGACCCTCCACAGGGACGCCTGTGGGAGGTCCACCGGAGCCGCGGGACCGGCGAGCGGCAGAGCACCCCCCATGGCATGCCACCGTGCTTGGGGCGGCGAAATTGCTAGAGCCGGCCCTATCTGTGAGAAGTAAATACAACATCTAAGGACGCTTTTAGAAGGAAGACATGGATCGTGAGTGATCAGCTGTTGTGACTGCACAGGATGTGTCATGTTTGTCTTTCTCTCAGAGGATAGAAAGATAGGTATCTGTGATACATCTCTATATGTGTGTGCAAATGAAGAAGAAGAGAGGTGTGCATTTGCAGAAGTACTTCTGCTGCATCCTGCTTTGAAAATCTGATCTTTAGTGCTATGCTTTTGTAGAACATCTGCATTTCCTGACACCAGAACTACTACTACTAATAGCCCTATTTAACAGGGAGAGGGATAGCTCAGTGGTTTGACCATTGGCCTGCTACATCCAGGGTTGTGAGTTCAAACTTTCAGGGGGCCACTTAGGGATCTGGGGCAAAATCAGTGTTTAGTCATGCTGGTGAAAGTAGGGGGCTGGACTCAATGACTTTTTAGGATCCCTTCCAGTTCTTTGAGATAGGTATATCACCATACATTAATATAAAGCTCTTTTGAAACTAGGTCCCAAAGCATTTCAGACAAGTCAGTGACTATAATTAGATATAAATTGTACAGATGGGGAAACTGAGGCACATAAACATGCTCTACTCACAGTTGCACGGTGACTCAGTGGCAGTCAAAAACTAGCATCTCCTAACTCCCAATTCTATTTCCTACCTGAAGGTGAAATCCACACCTGTGCAGAGATACAGGACAAAGCTAATGCATCATTTTATTCCCACTAGGATTTATATGGATCTTATGTGCTCCATAAGCCTGTGACTGGGTTGCCTGCTCCTTTAAGGGCCAGGAGGCCCAGATCCAGTCAGTCCTGTTCAATCAGCCTGCGCTGCTACACCTGTGCAGAGTGTGGGACTTAAAAGGAGGAAAGCCCAGCTGCTGAGAGCAAGCTGGGGAGGATGGTGGACAGGTTGATATGGGACCAGAATTTGGGCTCGTGCTAGCTTGAGAAGGCCTGAGAGAACCAGAGAATCCTGAAGAACCAGGAGACCTGAGAGGCCAAAGGCCAAAGCTGGGACATCTGGGCCTGGACAAAGCTGGGGAGGCGTGTAAAGAGTCAGCCGAAGAGAAGTCATAGGCTTGTGAGCTGAACTAGAACTTGGAGGCTGAGGAAGGAAAAGAAAAAAGCCCATCAGGTAAAGGCTGATAGGAGAGGAGAGGGGACAAGCTACTCCTGTCTGGGGGCAAGATGCTCCTGGCCCTCAGCTAGGCTATTTAGCACTGTGGCTGGCCAGAACCCTTTGTAGGAGGGGGGCCTCATCTGAACTGCTGGGTTGACCAGAGGCCAGGTATCTGTTGATGGGTGTTGAGACACACCATTGCATTGGGGGCCCACCTGTGAGGAAGGCGACTTAAGGCTGAGACAAGCTAGGCTGATGACTCATTTGTTTTGGTGGTGGTGTTTCTGGATTTGGACTCTGTTACCCCAGAAGGGGTTGAACTCTCTAAAGCGCCTTGACTGAACTCCAAGTCCTCTATGTCTGGAGTAGGCCAAAGAATGTAGTGTAGAAATGGAGGCAGGAAAGCTGCATTGCCCCACTATACCACAAGGAAGCACTCTAGGATGTTGAGCCTTGTAACAAAGCATTATACTGACTCTCTGTGTAGTGGTAAATTTCACCTCAAATGTTCTTTTGATTTAGCTATTGATAGATACAATATTCTAAACAATGATTATTAGTTGTATAGCAACCAGACTGACAAACATAAAAAAAAAAACTTGGCTGCAAATTGGCTGAATATCAAATTCCTGTCTTTCCCTAATCCTACCTTTGTCTCACTTTCACTCATGCATAACTGGGCTTTCATTCAGACAGGAATTACATATTTTTATTTGGAGTTCCTGCCAACCTTTCCATTTAAACCTTTCTTCTGTTCATACAACTAGTCCTGTGAATCTTATCATAGCAATTCCCCAGACATGCTATCAGCATTCTTCAAACACAGATGGACAAGCTAAGAGGAAAGACAATTGCTTGCAGTAATTTTGGTGTGAAGGAAGTGAATAGGGGAGTGTTATTTACCCCATCACATAACACAAGAAATGGGGTAGCTCATGTTTCTTGCATACTGGGGACTCAAAAGGGGTCTCTCTCCTACTCTTGGGTAGATTTACAGTTGCCTGCTGTGTTCAGCATCTGGGCTTTTCCCCGATTCTGACAGTGCTACTCTGTTAGAAGTTCTATGGCTATAATGACATGCGTAAGGCCCTCTGCTCTCCCCGTTAGTGGTTGCATTTCTTGTTGGCAGTAGGATGTAACTCTGGCCTATGAATCCCATAATGCCCCTCTGGGAGGGTGTGTGTGACAAAAGAAAGACAAACGTAGACAAGTTAACCTGTTTTTACCTTTCTTTACTCAGTGCCTGCAGAACCATGGTATAACAGTTACTGCTGAAACCATGCAATCTGTTGTATAACATTCACAGGGGGCTGGAAGGCCCAAAATCAATTCCATGACAACATAAACAGGATTTAACATCAAGGGCTGTGTCTGAGCTAATAATGTGTGAATACCACTTTTAATTGTGACATTTGCCTATAGAGCACTTCTGCTCTATCTAATTAATTACTCTATAGAACGCCTGATTATGATATGAACAAATGGCTTTCCTGCCCACTCTTATTACTTCCTCTATATTAGTCTCCTCTATCGAGACAGAGGAGCATCTGACAGTTCATTTAGGCGAACAGTGGACTCCCATTACTGTTTTTTGGGTGGTTTTTTTTAGGCTCTATTATCTGTAGAGTTCTGAGATCAGGCTGGCACTTGAGCATCTCTTTTCCTCTTCTAACTCCTTCTAATGAATTCCTTCCTGAATTATTATTCAGAAGTAAACACAGAGAAGCAGATTTATTTATTTTCCCTCATTTTTTCAAATCTAATTCATCCTGTTTCTCTTTGTGCCAAGGACATAGGATGTAATGGAAAATGCTGAATATGTTGTTCTGGGACATTTTCTGCACAATTAATAAGTACCTTCCAGAGGAACAAAAATATCTCACGGAACAGTATCACCCAAACAGAATGGAAAGCAGGCAAATAGATATTTCAGTGCCTGCTTTTCTATTGATTGTTGTTAGTTTCTTTACCTTCTTCTTCTTATGAATGGAATCCTGTTTTTCCTGGTTGTCTTTCAAAGAAGACTCTACAACCTATCAATAATTACTTTATTTAATTTCATTGGTCAGCACTAATTGAATGTTTGTATTCAGTCCAGTATGAGATTTAATTTTAAAGACACATTTTGGAGATAACTCAATCGCTGCCAGGACATTTCAGCATTCACTCTTTATATATGTATATACTTCATTACTGCTTTAGCATTCCTGCTCATCAGTCAGATAAGTGTTCCTGTCCCACTGCTGCCAAACACAGAGGGCAAGAGTGCAGACACATGTGCAGTGAAGAAAGAAAAGATCTTTAGATCGAAAAGGCCAGGCAAGAAAACGTCAGTGTGCCCAAATTAGGCCCATAATTCAGATTGGTACTTCACTTCCCCGGACTGTTTCAACGTGCAGCAACAAAATTCTTGTTTGACCTGCCTTACTGATCTTTTAGCTGTAGTGATGAATGTGTAATAGGGATCCCGGAAAATCTGAGAGGAGATTGTTACCCCTATGCCTAGAGTCTGCAAGGCCTTGTGCATTTTGTAGCCGGGAGTGCACGGCTGATGTGCTTCAGTGATATGTTTAGGCACAAATAAGCTTACACACTTGACTTACTGAGTGGCAGTAGGTTTCAAGCGTTCTCATTCTCGAGCACCACAAGAGTTTGTCAGTGGCAGAGTGATCATGGGGAGACCCTGGTCCCATGCTACATCCATGGTGACACTACTACACCAGACCACAAGGCCCTCATAGCCAGGAAGTTGCCCAGCGGCAAATTTAGGAGCAATGGTAGAAGGGAACCCCAAGGGAGTGCTGCACAATACTCCTCACCCTGAATGATAGTGTCCACAGATCTGGATGAGGGCTGTGGAAATGGAGATACTTTGGGTGCAGGGAAGAAAAAGGTTTGCCTCTGAAGGCTTCCGTTACTGAGGTTAAAGTGCCTGTGGAATACCAAGGAGTTATACTGCAGGCCAGGGTAATGTTCTAGTTCATTTTTCCCAGCACTGATGTAAATAGAAGCACATATTCTCTCACACAGAAGCTGGGAGGGAGTGTTCATGGAGGGGGGCGCATCTAGTGAAGCCACAGAAAGGTGAATGTGTTGTACCAAGAGTCCTGTGTATGCAAATGCACAATAAGGGGCATAAGTGACACTCGCATGGGCATCATGGCACTCTGCCAAGGTAACATTTGTCCCCAGAGACAACCCTACTGATAGTTAAAGGATTAGAGCTGCCCTGAAGCCCCTCCCACTTCTATCAGAGTGCTAAATTGCTGTCTTCCATGCACGAATGGCTCTGCTTGAGCAAACTTCAGGATTTGAACCCAGAACCCTGTTCTAAAAGTATGAGCATCTACTGCTTGTAGTAGAGGATTAAACCCTCCGTTGTAAATCTCTCTTGTGTACTAGCCATTATAGGGTAACTCACGCTCCTCTAGCAATGGGCTACGCATGGTTAAAAGAAAAACAAGAACTGACAGACTTTGGGGCTAATATTTTCAAGACACCAGTGCATGATGAGGTTGAGTGTGAAAGAATAATTAAGTGCTGCAGTAGATTAGATTGATTAAGGCTGGGATCATTTCTAACATTTGTAATTCAAACAGAAGGACAACCCAGAATACGAAAACATGTGGTTATGACATTTCTTAAAGTGTGTTTGGGGATTAAAGGCACTAGATAAGTGTGAGTCATTATACAGTTATTTTAGCTTTCTCCCTTTTCAGATCTTCTACCTCCCCGGTGATGAGAAGGTGAAGGTAAAGAATTGGCACTCTGAGCCCTGCAGAGAAAAGTCTTCACCTCTCTTCTCAACCCCTGAACTAGCTAAGCCACAAGAGTCTGAATGCAAATGCTCTCTGAAGCTCTTAGCTCCCTGTCAGGGGGTCCATCACTACATTTAGGTGGAATGCAGGCTGCTGAGGTTGAATAGGGTAGGTATATCCTACGATTGTTTACTCACCAAGGCTTTGATCCCATAAATCCTTGCATGGTGAGCAGCTGGGAGCACAAATACAGGTGCTGACTGAGGCCATGGCCATGATCCTCAAGTGGTATAAAGGAGTGTATGTCCATTTACACCAGGTTAGGAACTGGATTTATATGCAGATAGAAGTGTGGTTGAGTAAGAGGAAAGGACCTCTACAATGAATGGTAGCATGAGCCAAGTTCCTGGCATGCCCTAAAAAAAGATCAAAAAAGGACAGTTTGTGGGCAAGGAGGAGATATGGGCTCATGCAAGATCCTGATCATACAAATGTGGCACTTAGCTACACCCACTGCTCTTTGACACTGCCCGCGCTCTGAGACAGGGTAACTGGGACCAGCAGCACTGCCGATAATGCTGGCTGTTAAGACACTGGTGCTGTGCAGGAACATAGAAACGATTAATCTTGTCTGCTCCTGATGGCACAGAGGAGTAACTGTACCTGGGATAAGTGGATAATGGTTATGTTCTGTTTTTTGCCATTGCCAGAGGATGAAGTTGCAAGAGATCAACCTTTGTAATAATAGGGCCTGATCCAAAATGCACTGAACTCAGAGTCTTTCCACCACCTTCAGTGAAGTTTGGACCATCCCCTAAAAAATGGGTCCATAAGAACTTCCTGGAGAACTTTCCCTGGAGAGGCAGAGAGAATTATATTTGCCATCCTCTACACTCGCTTCCTGCCCTTCTAGTCCCACTCACTAAGTACATGAAGAATTTGGAAAGAGCAGGAAGGACCATGATGAAGAGACAACTCATCATGAGAGGGGTGATGTTCATGCATGAAAGGCATCCTCTGCGCATGAATCCAGCTGATGTGCTCCTCCCGTTAGAGCACATACGAGATATATACCAGGGGTGGCAAAACTGTGGCTCATGAGCCGCATGCTGCTCTTTGAAGTTTCTGAAGCCATCTCCTCCTTTCTCTGCCTACCAGACTGGGGGAGAGCTCAGGGCTTCTGCCCTGAGGTGAGGTGGTGGGGCTAGGGGCTTCTGTTAGCAATGACTGGTGCCTACTGAGAGTAGGGGACACAATTTAAAGTTTCAGCTTCCCCCAACAGCTTGAGTCACACACACACACCCCCAGGCACGCCCTCCTCTTGGCCTCAGCAGCCCCTCCCTGCAGTTGCCAGCTATTAGCTCCTCCTGGACAGGCAGTGGCAAACAGCTGGGAGCTGCAGGGAGGGGCTGCAGCTTTAGTCCCCTGGGGAGAGGAAGCAGCATCAAAAGCAGGAGCTCCCAGTTGTTTGCTGCTGCCTTTCCCCACTGCTTTAGCTCCCAGCTTGCTGACTCCAGCAGCTGCCATGCTGTGAAAGGTCCCAGCGGCACCATGGGACCGAGCAAGTGGGCCTAGCAAACCCTGGCAAAAATCGGGGGAGGTGGGGCACATGACCGCATGTGCCCCTCAAGCGTCACTTCTGACTTCTGCCCACTGGCAGGACTTCAGCCCTGCAGGGCACGCCTGCCAGCACTCAGAATTTCAGCAGGAACAGACCTTCAGCCCTGAGTCCTGCAGGCACCTGCCATGGAGCTGAAGCTCTGAGTGAGACCTCACCCCCACCCCACAGGGCTGCATCCCTGAGCCTCGGCTCTCGAACTTCTGAAGATTGTCCTATGTGGCTTGGAAGGTCAGTAAGCTTGGCCATCCTTGATAAACATCATTCACTTATAAACACATGACGAGACTGTACTCCCTCTGTCAGACAGCTGAGTTTGTTACTGCCAGTAACTTACTCCCTTATGAATCAATGTTCATCAATCAATGAATCAATGTTGAAGAAGCAGTGAAATCCTGGACCATTTTCAAAGCATGAAGCATATTAATATAATGCTCACTAGCTTAAGAGGATAAAGTGGTGGATATTTTGTCTCATATATTTCTGCTGATTTCTCCTGGCTCTGGACATCAGTGGCTCTTAAATAAACAACCACCTCAGAAGTTGTATTTTCCCTTTTGTTTTGGAAAGGTGTTGGGGGGAGCTGATGCACCTAATGATAAATATTCCATTTAGTAATTACCTTCTCAGATTTACAAGGTCCGTGTAGTAAAGCTTCTAAATTAAATAATGCTCATTTACATAAATTTCAATCCAAAGGACATTATTAGAGGACAGTATCTCCTAGTCAATAATGAGTTGCTTTCGTTAACGGTGCCCTAATGCTTACAGCTGGCTTGTACTTCAAGAGTCGTGAAAAGGTTAGCCAGGGAAGACCAAAAAAAATAAATTGTACATCTTTATCCAGTGCACTTTCTGTGTATGTCACTCAGTCATAAACTATTCCCCGCTCTCCAGCTGTTGTACTCTGCAGCCCAAGAGAAGGTATTAAAAAAAAAAAAAGGCTGAATGTAAACTTATCAGCCATTTCGAATATAGAATCGGGACCACATTCTGATTTGTTACTGTTTCTATAAATCTGGAGTAACACAACTGAAGTGGAGTATGCTCTTTGGGGCTGAAATTGGCATTGATGTTTGTACAACACCTAGAATAAGGGACTTGTAACCTGGTTGGCTTCTAGCTGCTACTCTTGTAATAATAATTAATAATATTAATAAATAAATAGCTGGGATTTCCAAAGGACACTACAGAAGTTAGGTGCCCAACTTCAATTGACTTCCTGAAAGCTTGTGTGTCAACGCTCGATACCAGCATGGTGAGAGAATTGTTCATTTTTATGGGTAACTTTTGCTGCTCAAAAGCTATTTGTCTAATACGTCATTTGATTAATTTTGCCAATTTCTCATCAAAATAATTGACTTGGTGATAATATTTTGTGATGCTACCCAGTTTTTCACTGCCTGAATGGTGTGCATCAAATTTATTACACCACCACCACTACTATATAAATTACTCTATGAATACTATATTGAGCTGCTCTACAAGTGACCATTGTGAATCTCAATCTATCTCTGCATTTGTAATTTATGCATCACTACAATAGAGTGAAATGATGTGCAGGATTCTCAGCTAGTGTAAATCAGGAGAGATGCATATGCTCTATTGGGCTATCTCAATTTAAACTCACTGAGACTGTGCCCTATTCCCTGCCCAGGAGATATGCCTGGCTGACACCAGCTGGCAATCTGGCTAGATAGCCAAAGATTAACCCAGCTCTCCTCCATATTTTAAACCACCTTCTAAAGTGTGGTCAATATTGGTGATTGATATGCCACCAAGACGTGCCATGTTGTAACATGAACTATGGCAGCTCCTAAAAACAACTGTGTTATGAGCCAGATGAATTGTCAAGTGTACCATAGTTGCTATATGGATTGTCACACCAAGCTGGTGCACAGATCAGGGGTGTCGCAAACCCAACCAATCACATATTTACTGATAAGCACCAATGAGTACTCTCATCCACTTCAATGTAGTTAGTCATGTGTTTGAAGTTTGGGCTGTGTTTCAATACCTGACTGAATTAGGACCTAGAAGAGGGAGTGATACTACTGAGGACACCATATTAAGGGAGATATTTTAAAGTGGGGGAAATAAATGGTCCTTTTGGAAACTCTGGAAATAAAATAATTCGGTTCGATTGCTTTGTGATAAACTGCAGTACTCCCTGGCTGGGGTCTTTCTGGAGTTATTCCTGGCTAACAATAGTGTGTTAAAGTGCTTGTGCTCAGAGAAATCCAATCCTACGAGTCCTAGGAGAATCAAGTCACATAAAAAAGAGAATCTATTCCAAGCATGAGCCATTAGTTCTGCTCTGAATATCACCGTTATTAACTGCAGGGCTTGAGTGAAAGCTCCAACCTGCCAAAACCTCAATCCTCATCAATTGCTAGGAAAAACTACAGTGAGAGGTGTTAATTGGTGATTATAGAAAAGACTAGCTGAGGACTGGAAAAAATCACCCTCCGGACTCAATATGAATGATGACCACTCCCCAGAGAGGATGAGGCGCTAACCTACTTCTGTTTGATTACCAAGTCTTTATAGTACTACCAGAGCCCAGCTTATATTCACCCTGCAGACAGATTCATTCTAGAGATATGAAAAACTTTGGTAACAAATCATCAAAGCTGGTGAAATTTACTAGGTTTCAGATTCAGATGCAAACTGTCACCATGTTCCTTGACCAGGGAAGCTCCCCTCCAGGCACTGAGCCAGACCTTTACACTCACCCAGTCTCTGTTCTGCAATGCTCTGCCACAGCAGTCCAATTATACAAGACTCAGACCTCTGGCTGAGCCCCAGACAGTACACCTTTTCTGTGCTGGGAACAAACTCAAAAAGAAATGAACACAAATGAACTATCCCATCGGTGTGGTACGGCTCTATTCCTTGAGCTTCTGGTAAGCTGTGGCCCTAGCTGGGCTCACAGGTTAATACAGAAAAATGGTCCCACTAAAAGTGGGTCAGCATCATGCCCTTCTTTCCTTCAGGGAGGGAGGCTATTGGGCAGCAGTGATCTAAGGAGCTCTTGCCTTCAGTCATCCATCTCGCCAGGAGCTGAAGGCTGGAGGGCTTCTCTCCTCTCTGGCTTATCACCAACTGTGCGGTGTTTTCCCCGTTTAAATTCCTCCTTCTAGGTGGATGGAGCGGGGCTGACTGGTCCTGCAATAGCTCATTAACCCAGTGTTAACCACTGTAGGGTGTGTATACTCCATCACACAGCTCTATTCTATTCTATTCTTATAACACACTCCTGTCACCTTGGTATCTGGGGCCACTGAGATTCTCTAAACCTGTTCAGCTGCCACCTAAGTCTTGAGGCACTGAAAGTCCCTAGGTGCCTACATTTTCACCATTAGAATCCCCATGGCATCTAAAAATCTACCAGTGAGCATGTGCACAGATGTCTCAGTCTAGGCACATAGTAGTTTCTTTCATATTTAAGCCTTGCCAGGATCCTCAAACTCAGCATTTCCCCCACCCTACCTTGGCAGTGGGCTCTGGTCTGGTAGGCATTCTCAGATCATGCCTAAATCCACGCAAAATTGCCAGAGGAGGAGACAATGGCTAGGCCCCTCTCCTCAGCATTTCTACATGCTAGCTCAGGAGGCTGTCCATTCAGCTTGTTGGCTTTTATGAACCCCATACTTAAGCACATAAATCTCCCTTTGCATTGAACAGGGAGCCTGGGAACCTAACCTGGGTATGTGGATTGAATTTTGACATTAAAAAAAAAAGGTTTACACATATTCTTGTATAAAATAAAAGAAATTTTGAAACAAAAAGCCAACCTGAAATGTAATTTTGAAATATTCCATTTCAGAATGGTCAAAATGAGATGTTTGGACCTTACTGAAAGCCTTTTTTCTTTTTTTTCCAAATATTAACTCAATTGACATGTTCCTGGAGGAAGATTTGGTAGTCATGAAACAGCACTTTCCTATGGAAAATGCTCTATCAGAAAAATTTAACCTGCTTGTTTTGGAAAACAACAAATTTTCAATCATGATTTTAATCATACTTTGATAAAACGTCCATTCAAATTTCAACAAGAAATATCACAAAAACTTTGTGACAGAGTAAATGGAAATCTGCAAAATGGAAACAACACTGAAAATTCAAAATTACTTTTTAAAATCCTTCTGTTGTTTGATCTAGCTGTAATTCTCTGCAAGCTGACATGATATTTATGGCAGATAACTGTGGAAACTGATGTATGCTTAACATAAATATGCATGCTATGTTTCTAGCTGAATAGCATGCTCCTTCAACAGATCTTTATTCTTCACTCTTCCTAATCTGTTTCAGAGATGGAAGTAACAAAAAGGCTGTGTCAAAAGAATGGCTTTAAAAAAAAATGTTTTTTTGCTTTTGACCTCCTTAATCTTGTTCTTTGCCTAATGTCTTTTTTTTAATACAAGAAAACAGTCTTTCGTTTCAAATGCATTTAATTCTCCACATTTCTACTTGCTGGTTGTTTAAAAAAAGACATTATTTTCCTTTATTCTTTTTCATCTTTTGGTACCTTTCCTAGGTAAAGCCAATTTGTTAATATAAACATAGAATAACCCAAGCCACAATGGACTCACGCTAGCATGGACTTTCAAGTGTTTCCAATGTAATCAAATAAAAATATATTTCCATCTTTGTGTGACTAGAAGGCTGAAGTAGCATGTAATTGGGATCAGCATGAAGATTCATAGAGATAAGAGATGAGACACCTCATTTGTTGATCAATAGGCTGAATTCATTGTCAAAAGATAATAGAGAAGATAGAAAATCACCAACAGGAGTCTTACTGACCATAGGTTTCATCTTAAGTTTCCTAGGTATCCATGGTGGGAAAATGAAACAGGGTCACCATTTGCATTGGATAGACGCTCCTTCTGAATTGTCAAAGGAATAAGGGAAGCGAAGAAAATAAATCTTAGGCTAGAACCTCAGCAAATGTAAATCTCCATAGCTCTATAGAAGCCAAGAACAGCCATACTGGTCAGACCAAAGGTCCATCTAGCCCAGTATCCTGTCTTCCAGTAGTGGCCGATGCCAGATGCCCCAGAAGGAGTGAACAGAACAGGTTATCATCAAGTTATCCATCCCCTATCGCCCATTCCCAGCTTCTGGCAAACAGAGGCTAGGGTCAGGGCCAGCTCCAGGCACCAGCATCCCAAGCAGGTACTTGGGGCGGCAATCTGCAAGGGGCAGCAGACCCTGTGTTTTTGCCCCCAAGCAGCACGCGAATTGCCGCTGTGGATGGAAGGAGCAGTCCATGTGCCGTTAGGGGGGCACGTGCGTTTCCTCGGCGGCAGCTTATATGTTCAGCTGTCCTGGGTGGCGCAGCTTCTGTCTTCAGCCGCCACGGAAACGTGGGTGCAGCCCTAAAGGCACAGAGACTGCCCCCACCATCCACGGTGGCAATTCGGCGTGCTGTTTGGGGAGGCAAAAACAGTAGAGCCAGCCCTGGCTAGGTACACCATCCCTGCCCATCCTGGCTAAAAGCCAAGGGAGCACTGCTAATTTACACCTGCTTTGGAACTGGACCCAGCAGTCAAATTTACAGTGGTGTATTTAACAACAGAATCAAGTTCCTCTTCCTCAGAGGGGAGAAAATGTTCCTTTATTTTTAATATAAAAAGTGTTAATTGAGAGTGACTATAAATCGACAATTAAAATCTGTAGTACTCTTTGCTGTGCTCTGATGTAAACCTATTCTTCACAACTCAGGGAATAACTACTTTCCATCCAAACTTCTTAATGGCTAGGAAACCTGTGATTGCTACTGTTAACAGCATAGAAATGTAGAGCACAAACTGACGTTGCCAATACCCCACTAAGGACCAAGTAAAACACGTTATCATTTACGGGTCACTAGAGTGGCGCAGACTGTAAAGGAACCAACTAGAAAGATCAACCAGTTGTGAGGATGAATTTTATGGCTCATAAAGTGAAAAATAGTAAAGTAGAATATCAGCGATGCGCAGTATGAAACCCAAACAAACAAATACTATTATATGCACTTAAGCCACTAACAAGATAATAACTCCATGGAATCTCTTCGCAAACACCCCAGTACCCTTAAAACTGCACCTCCATTGTTGGAAGTGTCCTGTTTTCAGGAATGCATTGATATACATTAGATTTCACCATGAGAAGCAGGACATGCCCTGCTAGGTGAGTGGGTATTTGATAGATTATATCCATACAGGGTTGACCCAAATGAACACACACACGACTCATGGGTTTAGGAGAACCACCAGAACTGACAGAGAACAAGAGGTAACACATTTGTTCTTCAAGGGGGAGATAGGACATTGCCAGGATAGTCAGTCAGTGCAAACAAGCCAAGGTGGATTTCCAAATCTGAGAATGATCAGAGATCCCAGAAAAGCTCCAGTATTTTCATTATTTTGATACAAACCCCCCCACGCAGCCCAACCCCTCAAATGCTTGTCATCAAGGTGGCAATTTTCTGGGAATGGTAGCATCACAGCATCAGGCTCAGTAACTTCAATGACACTAGGCTGATGTCGCACAAACAGGTGCTTCCAGGTCTGTGGTCAAACTATAGTTGGCCCCACTCTTTCTTAGAACTGACAGCAGAAAAGATGGGCTTCAGTCCTGAAACCTTTACCCGCAGGAGTAGACCTTTTTCATATATTGGTGTCATTGGCTTCAGGGAGACTATTCATGTGTGCAAGGTCTTCTTACAGGAGTTGCAGAATCAGGCTTCAGGCTACTTAGAAGACTACCCAGGGGCTCCGTGATTTATGGATATGTGTTGCACACGTCACTGTCCTCTATTAGAAGAGACCATCTCATGTACATAACATTTTCTTTAACTTCATTAAATAGCTCCTTTTGCCCCCTGGGTAGAGGCCTCCAGGGAGTGGAAGATCTACTGTTATATTCCCAGCGCCTCTTGCATGGTGGATTGATGATTTGCTATTAATTAATTTATCCATCAATCCTATTTATTATGGCAGTTCCTAAGGACCAACCGAGAATGGAAACCCACTGTGATAGGCACAGTACAAGCTCAGAGTAATAGACAGGTCCAGCTCTGAAGAGTTTACAATCTAAATAGACAAAACAGACATGGGGTGAGGGAAAGAGGTCTAACAAAAAGCAGAGTGAACAATGTGAAGGCAGAAAACATTAGCTCCATGATTTATTTAATTTTCTGGAGCAAGTTTAGTTAGAAAATGAGGGGGAGAGGGCAGCAGAAAAGCAGAGACGAGGAAGAAATACTTAAAATACTTTATTGGTATTTAAAGCCTTGGATGTATACTGGCGGTGTACTGCCTTCTACTCTGTGTCCTTCCGTAGAAAGATTGCTGAGGCTGGATTGAATGGGCATTGTTTGGAACAGATTAGAAAGGAGGCAGAATTTTCTCTGTTGAAGAGAAACTCTGAAAGACTCTTCACTTCAATATGACCCAGAGTTTAACAGGGCATCTTTCAAGTCAAGGCCAAATACACTTTGGATTGTTATTTAATTTTCAGTTGCTTATTGTTGGATTCTGCATAACTTGTATATGGGGAGTAATGAATGAGGGTCGGTTTGATTTGTGCTCGCTTATGTGGTTAGTTATACTTGTGCTGAGAAACTCAAGAGGCTTAGGTATGGATGTGGCTGCTGATGATGAAAAACACATTGTAGTGGTTTTTATGATTTATTAACCATAGTGCCAGTATGTATTTGCCCATGAACTGTTACTCATGACTAGAGCTTGTTGGAACATTTTTTACTAAATTTATTTTCCTCAGAATCTGCTGTTGTGTCTAAGTTGAAATATTTTGAGGAGCTGTATCTAGTTCAACAAAGTTTCTAAGGAAGTTTCCAACAAGAGGCTCTCTGAGGTCTAAGATGGAATCTGTGGCTTTCTTCACAAGAGCGAGAGACCCGAATTGAAAAATCTGACCTTTTCAATCCAAAACCAGCCACTTTGGCACAATTCTGTTTCACAAAAAATTTTTCAAAGGTTTTGGTTTTGTTCCAGTGCAGAACAAAAACACGTTTCAAAACCTTGAAAGTTGTCACAATGTGAGATTGTTTTCCTCTAACGTGCTCTCGTCGTGGCAACTCCTGCTTTATTTGAACTGCAGTGGTTTCTCGGGGCATCTTGCTGTTTCTGTCAAAACTAATTTCGATGAAATCCCTGCTACTTCACACAATAAAATACAAAGAAAGTGCCACATTCAGTTTTCCACCTCTCTTTATTTTTGACAGTGGGTATTTTCCTGGTCTCAGATTGAAGCTGACAAACAACAGACTAATTTTAGAATATTACTGCTTAAGGTGATTTTTGTAAACTAGGTAGTGCATCTCCCCGGATCTTCTTTCAAAGCTAAAATCTTTCAAGGGGATGGCAGCAGTCAGAAGATAAAGATTTCTTTAGAGAGAAGTGAATCGCAGAAACACCTAATTGTCCATACAACATGAAAAGTCTTCAAAGTGCTCTTTAAAACTGGGGAGAAAAACAAGTAGAATACCTAGTCATAAAAGTCTTTGTCATAGCCTGCTGTGTGACTTAAACTGAATAAAAGGCAATTCTTCTTCACTCCCTTTCAAAGCCCTAGTCTTTGTTTGCAGCATAATCTCACATTGTGGAAAACAAAACCCAAAGACTTACTTTTGTCTTGTGATTTTTAATGTATTAATTTATTTGAAAGAATGAACTTACTGCTGTATATTATCAGTTAGTTGATGCCAATGAAAGGAGTTATGCACAACTCTCTTTTCCTTGTATCAGTAGCACAAGTTTTCACTTACTGTTAAACCCCAAAGTTACACTATGATGGGGTTTATGGAGGAAACAGGAATTGCCATCATGATGACTTGTAATGGGGCCATATGAACAAATGATATGAGACACATAGAACACAGAGATTGAGAATATCTGTGCTATTGGGTTATCAGGTCCATCAGTTCTCAGTTTGGAAGTTGTGACCACCAGGGTGGCCTTGAACTTGTATCAGGGACTTGTGACAATCCCACCTTTCCTATGTTGTTAACTGGCAGAGTTAGCTTGGCTAGGTCTCTGCTAGATGGGAAAATTGGAATGCAATGGGTGAGTGAGGGAGAATTCCCAATGGGACTTGGATTGGGCCCTATATTTGCTTTGTTCATGATCAGATAATGGCACTTATACTGAATTACCTGGTGTGGGTTTGCAGCTAGTGCCAACTGCCAGAACCAGTCATACCACTTTATCGGAAAGGTTTGCAAATGCGACCATTGCAACTGCATGTTGCCCTAAGACCAGTTATGCCAATGGTTATTTGTGAATGTCTTTTCTTCAACTTCGTATTTACTTCCTGATAAATTCTCTCTCTCTTTGCACCAGCTTTGTGCAGAGTAACAGAAGACATCTAGTGGCCAGTTACATTAATTACTAGAGCAACATAAAATCTGCTTGTGTCACTGGGTGTGGTACATTATGGGACATCTGGAGAGCCAGAGTAGCTTAATGCAATCTGTTAGCTATGGAGCAGGGGACCTCTGCTATTGCTGGGTTAGAAGGGTGGCACTTGCCTCCAGAAAATGCTCTGGAGGAAGGGGTCAGTCTCTCAAAAAAAGACAGCAGAATTGGGGAGCAGGCCATGACCGCTCAGTGAGATGGATACTTGTAACACTGAATTTATGAAATTCCTGGTGAAAATCCCCCCCCCCCAAAGTATCTCCAAGAAAATTAAAGTCATATGCTATGGCCCAGTACAGGCTGTGATTCTTTCCTGACTTCCATGCTGGTACAATAGTAGCTACATTCAGCTCAGTGGAGCTATAACATTGCAGAGATAGCATGGTCCAAAGGATGGGGCATTAATATGGAACTCAGAAGACCTTGGTTCTGTTCTTGGCTCTACCATTTATTCATTTTGTGACCTGTGGCAAGCTTCTAACTCAACCTCCCTTCCCATCCTTTGTCTGTTTAAACTAAAAACTCCTCGGGGCAGGGACTGTCTCTTGCAATATGTTTCTACAGACGTTCTCTCATTTGCTGATGTCAGAGCTTGACGTGCAAGTTCCATAACCAGATGATAACCTCTGTATCAAGGGAGATTAGGCATTTTAAACCACTCTCTAAATGTCTTGATGGCCCTTCCTCAAGGCTACTTCCTTCACGTGCACATGTTCCCCCTTGTCAGTACAGAAAAGTGAATCTAAAGCAGATAAAATGCAAAACTGCAGCAGTTTCTACAGTACCTGACATCATATAGGCCTCTGATCTCACTCTGGGCTTCTATATGCTTTTATAATACAAGTAATTAATTAATCCTGATAATCAAACTGGTTTACATGAGCAGAGATTCAGGGCCATGGAATAAGAGTAACAAGAGGTAAAACTGAACTCTTAGATTGTCAAGTTTATCCACCAGCACGGACTGTTATCTATAGTTTATCTTCTAATGCTTTGTACATATAGTTATAAAAGTCCTAGATATTGGATATTCTACTGCTACCTTTGCAAAGACTATTCAATTCTCACCTACACAAATATGCATCTAGTCATGGTCCTAGTGTCCCTGATTTACAAGGACATTTTTTTTTTATTATATAGGGATATGCCTATCTCATAGAACTGGAAGGGACCCTGAAAGATTGTCAAGTCCAGCCCCCTGCCATCACTAGCAGGACCAAGTACTGATTTTGCCCCAGATCCCTAAGTGGCCCCCTCAAGGATTAAACTCACAACTCTGGGTTTAGTAGGCCAATGCTCAAACCACTAAGTTATCCCCCCAATTTCAGAAGCTGTGCAGGGGGAAAATAAAAGTCAGTTCAGATGTGACCCAGGGTATTTGCTCCTGTTGCATAATTCCACAAAAAGTGAAAAAATGCCGGCATAAACTCATTTTTAATCATCTCTGTCCTAGGAGTTTATAAAATAAACATGGTAGATTGAGTAACTGGGATTAATTGAAGCAAAAGCAGTCTATGTACCAAGCTTGATAATGAGCCTATTGAAGAAGCAGGCACCCGAGGGCCAGAAGCATATATCAGAGTGTAGTAGAGGCAGATAAAAATGTCCATCTTTGCTATTGCTGGTGGTTTCCAGGCTCAAAAGTGCATTCACTTAACTCCACTTATTGTCCAATATGTCTTTCCTTTATAGAGAACAAGTGTGATTCGGCAATACAACAGAATGCAAAACAGATCTGGAAAGAAAAATTCAAATGTTAATAATGACCTACATGACCTATTTATTATCATTCATAACAATAATAATAATGCATTAGGAGTAAATATAACTAGGTTAGACTGCAATAATCTCCATTGGTTTCAGTTCCTAAAGAATTAAAAATCAACAAATGGTGTCACTAGACTTGGATTGAACTAGTTGCACTTTCTTTTTTTAAACTATTTTGTGGCGCCCAGCAGCAGTGGCGAGGGATAGCTGCTTTGGGAGGCAGTCAATATTTAGTTAGATAGAGGACTTAGCAGAAATTCATTTGCTAAAATGCTCTATATATCAAATGCAAAATATCTGGCTTTATTATTCATATGATGCCACATATTAGAGGGGTAGCAGTGTTAGTCTGTATCCACAAAAATGATGAGGAGTCTGGTGACTGGGTTTTCTACCCACAAAAGCTTATGCCCAAATAAATTTGTTAGTCTTTAAGGTGCCACTGGACTCCTCATTGTTTTTGCTCATATGCTTTTTTTCTAAAATATTTAATATGGTAGCTTTCTTGTCACTTGCATATGTGACTAACTTTACATGTGGGAGTTTGCTCCATTGATTGTGTGTCATGAATTACTCATGCATGTGAGTAATTCATTGATCTCAGTGAAACTAAATGTGAGAGTAAAATTAGCCATGTGTTTGAAGTATCAGTATCAAGGCCACTAAAACAATATCAGAGCCAGTAGCCTTAATGGCTCTAGGCCACTTTCCTAGCCAGCCCCTAACCCCAGCCCATCCCCAGTTTGAACAGGGTAAGCGAGACTGAATGGGGATATATACAAGCATAACCCCATAGCAGTATAAATTATACCACTATAATTATACTGGTGTAACTATTGTGATATAAATATACCAGTATAGTTATGCTGGTAAATTTCGCCAGGTAGACAGTCTCTCAGACTGAGATACCCAGAGACACTGACACAGGAGGGTCTGGGTTTGCTAGAAGAACATAAACTGGTTCTTTTCTCCTCCTTCAGTTTAAGAGGAAAGCCTGTCTAATGTAGCTTATAGAGAATCACAGGACTAGATGGGACTACATCCTTGACCGCTTTTGGTGAATAGCCATCAATGGATCTATCCTCCAGGAACTTATCTAGTTCTTTCTTGGAACCTAGCAATTTTGACCATCACTACATCTCATGGCAATGAGTTCCATGTGTTGAATGTGCATTGTGTGAAAAACATTTCCTCTTGTTTGTATTAAACCTGCTGTCTATTCATTTCATTGGGTGACCCCAGGTTTTGTATTTTGAGACAGGTGTACAGAACACTTCTCTACTCATTTTTTCACACCTTTCAAGATTGTATAGACCTCTATCATATCACCCCTTGATTGTCTCTTTTCTTAGCTGACCAGCCCTAATCTTTTTAGTCTTTCCTCATATAGAAGCCATTCCATACTCTTGATCATCTTTGTTCATTGAACCTTTTCCAGTTCCATTCTATTGAGAAGGGGTGACCAGAATTGGACACAGTATTCAAGGTGTGGGTTCACCATAGATTTATATAGTGGCATTAGGATCTTTTCTGTCTTATTATCTATCCCTCTATCTAACATTCTGGTCAGAAAGTCTCTTTTTTTTATTGGTGCTGCTCACTGAGCTGAAGTTTTCAGAAAACTATCCATGATGACTTCAAGATCTCTTTCTTGAATGATAACAGCTAATTTAGACCCCATCATTATATATGTATAGTTAGAATTATTTTTCTAATGTGTGTTACTTTGCACTTATCTGTGTTGAATTTCATCTGCCATTTTGTTGTCCAGTCATCCAGTTTTGTGGGATTCCCCTTGTAACTCTTCACAGTCAGCTTTAGAATTTTGTATCATCTCCAAACTTTGCCACTTCATTGTTCATTCTCTTTTCCTGACTATTAATGAATATATTGAATGGCACAGGTCCCTGTACAGATCCTTGGGGGACTCCACTATTTATCTCTCTCCACTGTGAAAACTGACCATTTGTTCCTACCCTTTGTTTCCTATCTTTTAACCAGTTACTGATCTGTGAGAGGACCTTCCCTCAAATCCCATGACTACTTAGTTTCCTTAAGAGCCTTTGGCAAAGGAACTTGTCAAAGGCTTCCTGAAAGTTCAAGTGCACTGTATTCACTGGATCTCCGTTCACATGTCTGATGATACCGTCAAAGAATTCTGATAGACTGACTGGGCATGGTGTCCCTTTAGAAAAGCCATGTTGACTCTTCCCCAACAAATCATGTTCCTCTATTGGTCTGATAATTCTGTCCTTTACTGTAGTTCTCAATCTGGCCTTAGTTCTCAAGATATCCTGTTTTTGCACACAGGAATTTATAATGAAAGTATTTAAAGTGTGATCAAAGTCATAAAAGTGAGTAAAAATGGTCCTGCTTTATTGTTTAGATTGCATTTCCACCTAAAGGGCCTAATTAAAGGGCCACATTGTGCTAGATTCAGCATAAACACAAGGTAAGAAACCCTCCCTGCCCTGAGGAGCTAGCATGCTAAAATAAACAAGACAGGCTTAGAATTGGATTGTCATGACCCACAGTTCTTGAACTGGAGCCAGTAGGATTCATGGGAGCAGCCTTGCTCTGACCTGCTGACAATGACTTACCTGGGACCAAGGGAACCAAGCCCCGGGGTGAAGCTTCACCTCCAAGGTCCCAAAGATGGAGTCCCAGTGTGGGTGACTGACCCCCGGGACCCTTCTTAAGCTAGTAGTGGAAGAAGGCAGCTATCCGAATAACTGGGCTCCTGATCCTTTGCGCCAGGCCCCTGCTTGATTTCCTGGCATCCTGACCCAGCTCGACTTTACCTGACCCAGCTCGACTCCTGATATCTGACTTGTGGATCCTGATCTCCAGTTTGCCTCTTGCCTCTGACCCCTGGTATCCTGTCCTGTACTGACTCTGGTTCCCGGCGTGTGGTTCTGATCTACGGTTTGTCTCCTGCTTCTCACCTCCTGGTATCCTGACCTAGCTGAGTCTTGTGACTGTGGACCCTGGCTCACAGTACCAGGCCTGTCCACCCATGACCTGTGTTGGAATTATTAATAATATTTGAAATTATTAATATGACTATGGGAAATCACCAAACACTAATTTCACCATAAATTCCTTTATTAAATCCAGAGGCCAAATGGTAGTTATACAAATGCTCTAAACGCGCCTAAAAAGCTTAAATAATAAGCCATTTACTACATTCAACCAGTAACAAAACATTTATTAGCATTTGATCAAGATACTTACAAACAGGCTAACCCCAGGGGTGCTTAGACCCATAATGGTCAGCGCCAATGTGTCAGGCAGGTATTAGCAATAAACCCTTGAAAAGTTTGCTTTTTTATACCCTTTTAACAAGCGAGTGATGTCATTGCCAATTACTGACTTTGGGTAAAACCCAGCTGGAGACAGTTCACCCTTATTTCCAGTCTTCAGCCAGGTAAGATTTATAGCCTCCTTGCCTTTCCTCCGTATCTCTTCCCCTCCTTCTGGCTGACCAACAGCATTTTCCTTGCACCTGGGTTCACACTGATATGTGGGATGGGAAGGACCACGTTGGCTCCTTTTAAAAGAGATTACGTTTCTCTGATTGAAAACCCTCAGCACTCACTCTGATCAGTCACTACAGCCTGGTCATGACAAGGACAGGAAAGAGGAATAGGGAGGTGAAGTGACCTGTCCATGGTCACAACGTTACTTGGACTGTAAACCCTTTGAAGCAGGGACTGCCTTTTTGCTCTGTGTATGTACAACATCTAATGCAGTGGAGCCCTGGCCTTTGACTGGACTGCTACAGATGGGCTATCTCTGCAGACAGGTTTGAAGCTGAATTGAGCTCACAGTTTTATGAGCATCAACTTTTCTAATATAAGCAGCGACAGGTCTAGGGAAAAGACATCCATTTATTTATTTCCCTGTAGCCTGCTGTTGTCATCTGAGATAACACTTGTCTTTAACTGTAGATGAAAGATGCCTGGTGGTATGGAGGTTATTGGATTGTCCCCTGATTGTCAGGGATACATCAGGAAATTTTACCTCGTAAATGGTGTTTCTGCTTAAAGATATAAGATCCCCCTCCAAGCATGTTTACAGAGCTAGTTATCTGGTGTTGACATTAACTGTACTGGCATATATTGCAGAAAAGCCTCAGGTGTTCATTAGCTCAGCTGCATGACCCTTCCATGTATTACAGTCTAGCCTAATACACTTCGCAGATACATACCTTTCTTTGTGCAGTAGCATACAATTATCAGTCAGCTGAAAGAGTCTGGACAATGTTATGCAGATGGCTCACTGCTGAGTCCTATATGTGCATTGCTAATGATTAAGGATGCATTTTTATTTGTGGCATTTCTATGTACAACTCAGTTTCCTTTTCATGTATCCGTCTTCTATTTAAAGACCATGGGAAAAGCCTTTAAGGATAAGAGAGTTAATCCTACTATAGAACCCTTTAGTATACTAGAATGGTTCTGACCTTTCCATATTATGCATGATGGGCTCCTTGGGGACCTCTCTCTTCTCAGCCACCCAGTTTTGATCACAGCCCTTCCCTATGGCAATGAGTGTACTTGGTTACATGAAATAATTGGATGAGGATGGCACCAAAGACAAAAGTTGATGGTAGATTTTGGTGCAATAGTTGGGTTACATTTGTCTATTTTTTTTATCAGTGCCATTAATTTATTTTCCTTTGAGGCTGGACAGTACATTTCTCAGCACTGAATTATCCCTCTGTGAATACTCAGGGCCTGATTCTGCTGGTACTTACATCAGTATAAATTCTGAGTAACTCCCTGGTGTAAGCTCAGACCCAAAGAGTCTTGATCTGGCCACAGCAAGCAGGACCAGTGACTGATTAAAAACTACGTAGCATATCCTTTGCTACTGTGAAGGAATATGGACCACCTGGAAGTGTCAGTCTGTGGACTACTCCTGGCACAGTGCATCAACAGAGGGCTTTGTTCCCTTATATTAGTGGGAGTTAAATGTATCCTTCAAATGGGAAATAACGCCAAAAGAATGCCCAGTGGAGCCAAATCAGGATGAATTCTGATAATCAGGAGGAGGGCGAGCTCAGTGGTTTGAGCATTGGTCTGCTACACCCAGGGTTGCGAGCTCAATCCTTGAGGGGGGCCATTTAGGGATCTGGGACAAAAAATCTGTCTTGGGGTTGGATTAGATGACCTCCTGAGGCTGCTTCCAGCCCTGATATTCTATGAATTCATGCTGGCATGCACCATTGTAGGCAGAACTTGTAGTGATGATGCCTATAGTTAAGGTGTCCCAGCAATTCCCATTATGAGACCCTGTTATCATTTGCTTTTAACTTTAACGATTTTGGCTAAAATTTGCCATGCTGGATGCGTGCATCAGACAGAATATTTCTGGAATGTTTCAGCAGACATTTCCAGAACCAAAGCTAGGGGAAAATACAGTGTTTTATCCATGTTAAAAACAGTCTTACTAGATTTTCATTAAGAAGGTCCAGTTCCCACATGCTTTAGACTGGAGACTTCATATTAGGCAGGAACTACCTCATAAATACTTGAGTGTGTGTCCCCGTTTGGTGTGCAAAGGATCCCAAGAAAATTAGACTTCTCAGCTGTAAACTGCTGAATATGAGATGTCAAACTTCTGCTTATTGCTGTGGTCTGTTAATATCTGTATCGTTGTAACTCCTTTTGTGGAGGAGGAAAAGGTTTAACTACCACAGTCAGGTAAAAATCCAAGGAGGAAGCTTGAATTGGCTTTGAGGTTGTGGTTTAGACATGAAACAGTAATTCTGTTTCACTATTAAAGCATTCAACCAGCTCTAAAATCCAATTATAATCAAACGCACAGCCCTCCTTCAATTCCTTTAATGGATTTATATGGGTTGATCTGTTGTATTAATATACTGATTTGACTAATCTGATAATTTAATCCCTCTCCATTACTGCTGCTATCGTTTGAGCTGTTGAGTTCACCCTGATTTGATTTTAACTGTGTTGCTTAGCTCAGTTTAGTTTAGTAGTGTTAGTAGTAGCTCATCAGAGCAATATGCTTTCTTGATTTTCATTTGTCTATGAACTTTAATACAATTTACAATGAGGACAGCAAAACATATTTCATTCGATAAGCAATGTGGGCCAGAACCCTCAAGAATCAGGGTGGATATTAGCTGGTCCACTTAGGAGCCTAACCAGCTCCCTCCAAATTAGCCTGTGGTTCTCATACACTGCACATCAGGGGTAGCTCCCATAATACCTATCACGCTATGATCGGGTGGCCTGAAGGGTTTAAGGTGGCCAGATGGGCCAATTAACTGCCTAGGATGCACTTGGAGGAGAAGCCAGAGATCAAGGACTAATTAGAAATGGACAGGAACAGAAAGGGCCTGAATAAAGGCTAGGAGCTGAGAGGTGCAGGGAAGTGCACCCCTGGGTGAAGGGAGGCGTGTTTGGGACTTTAGAGGGCAGTCTACAGTTGCTCCCTGAAAGGACAGAGTTTGGGCTGGCCAATCCAGAGAGAGGCAGGAACCAGAATGGTAGGAAAGTCTCAAGGGAAAAGCAGCAAGGTTTGGCTAGTACAGTGCTTGGCTGCTGATTAGAGGGTCCCTGAGGTGGAATCCAGAGTAGACGGTGGACCTGGGTTTCCCCACCAGCCCCTAGGTAAGCAGCACAGACCAAGCAGTGGAGAGAAGACTGCCTGGGACAGTTTGCCTGGAAGACGTTGGTACCCTGGAAGAGGAGACCATAGTGACCTGGCTGGAGGCCAAGTCACAAGGAGGAAGCTGTAGCTCCTGGAGCGAGAGGGGGCTGCAGGGTGAGACAATGATGAGTGAAGAGACTGCCAGAAAAAGGTGCAGCACCTGGAAGGAGATAATCCCCAGAGTGGCCAGGAGTAGGTGCCCCTACTGGTGAGTGGACCTGTGACACATGCTGACCAGTATTATCTCATTGCTTTTGTGTGCTCCCCCCATTTGGTCTGTCTCTTGCCTTATACTTGGATGGGAGACTCTTTGGGGCAGGGACTGTCTTTTTGTTCTGTGTCTGTACAGCACCTAGCACTGTGGAATGCTGGCCCATGACTAGGGCTCCTAGGTGCTACTGTAATACATACTATTTATTTAAAAAAGAGCTTCACTGAAGCCAATGGAGAGAGACTTGTGTGACTCTACTGGAAGTGAGAGTGGAAACAGGTCATTAGAGTCTCATTATTTCTATGCAATGCACACACTGCAGTGCATAGAAATAAATTCCATGGATGGTGACCCTGCACTACAGAATGATTGCAAAGAGAATGTTTGATTTCTTTAACAGTAAAAAGTTCCCCATAAATTCAATACAGATAATCAACAGGCAAACTGTAGAGCATAGTCTCTGCAAGGCTGTTAGTCTGTGTGTTCACCAAAGAAGCCTGTTTTTTTGTTTTTTTTGTGACACGGCTAAAAATAAAACCAGTCTTATTTCTTGAACATAAGAACGATCACATTGGGTCAGACCAAAGGTCCATCTAGCCCAGTATCCTGTCTTCCGACAGTGACCAATGGCAAGTGCTCCAGAGGGAATGGACAGAACAGGTGAACATCAAGTGACACACTCCTGGTCGCCCATTTCCAGCTTCTGGCAAACAGAGGCTAGGAACACCATCCCTGCCCCATCCTGGCTAACATCCATTAATGGACCTATCGTCCATGAATTTATCTAGTTCTTTTTGAACCCAGCTA
Source organism: Chelonoidis abingdonii (assembly GCF_003597395.2). Taxonomy (NCBI): domain Eukaryota; kingdom Metazoa; phylum Chordata; order Testudines; family Testudinidae; genus Chelonoidis; species Chelonoidis abingdonii. The sequence continues at coordinate 75,710,445 of NC_133778.1, forward strand.
TAGTCTTGGCTTCACAACATCCTCTGGCAAAGAGTTCCACTGGTTGACTGCATGTTGTGTGAAGAAATACTTCCTTCCGTTTGTTTTAAACCTGCTGCCTATTAATTTAATTTGGTGACCCCTAGTTCTCGTATTCTGAGAAGGATTAAATAACACTTCCTTATTTTCTTTCTCCACACCCATCATGACTTTATAGACCTCTATCATATCCCCCCTTACTCGTCTCTTCTCCAAGCTGAAAAGTCCCATATGGTCTCTCCTCATATGGAAGCTGTTCCATATCCCTAATCATTTTTGTTTCCCTTTTCTGAATCTTGTCCAATTCCAATATATCTTCTTTGAGATGAGGTGACCACATCTGCATGCTGTATTCAAGGATGTGAGCATACTATGGACTTATATAGAGGCAACATGATATTTTCTGTCTTATTATATATCCCTTTCTTCATGTATCGGAGGGGTAGCCGTGTTAGTCTGGATCTGCAAAAGCAGAAAAGAGTCCTATGGCACCTTATAGACTAACAGACATATTGGAGCATGAACTGTCGTGATGAAGTGGATATTCACCCACGAAAGCTCGTACTCCAATACGTCTGTTAGTCTATAATGTGCCCCAGGACTCTTTGCTCCTTTTCTTCATGATTCCCAACATTCTGTTCGCTTTTTTGACTGCCGCTGCACATTGAGTGGATGTTTTCAGAGAACTATCTACAGTGACTCAAGATCTCTTTCTTGAGTGGTAATAGCTAATTTAGGTCCCATTATTTTATATGTAGTGTAATGGTCCTTTTTTACCATCACAAGTCCTGATTTGGGAAGTCATTAATGACTCAAGTTTATTCAGTCTTTTGAAGTTGAAAATAGGAAAATAGAGCTAAAATTAAAAAATTATGGAACAAATACAGCCACAGTGTAATTGTAGTGACTGCAGTAGAGTTGCATCTGCTTAGAGAGGATCTGAATTCATCCCTGCTTCTTTCATTAATGCACCTACCACGCTAATCTATGCCCATTATATTACATGAGGAAACTGATTGTTGCTGCCAGGTATTAGTTTATAATACATGTGAGAGAGCATCACCTAGTGAATTTGGAAATGGGAATTCTTAGGTTATAGTCCTGGCTTTCCCATTGGTTTAGTGGGCTGGATTCTGCTACTGTTAAGTTTTAACTTTGATGGGAGCAGAACTGTGCTTATGTGTGAGCTTGGAAGTCCCTTGCATTTCCCAAAAGAGTCTTCTGAGTTCAGGTGCCCAACCAGAAACACCTTGGACCTGAATTTCAGGGATGCTTTGTACTTGCAGCACCCAGTGAAGACAGTTGAAGCTTTGGGTACTCAGAATCTGAAAATCAGACTCTAGATGTTGCAGGTTCAACACCACAAAACAGATGCCCCCAAAGCACTTACATGTCTTTAATCAAGACAATAACAATGGAAAATATTTTAAGATATTTGTCCATCTCAAGTAAAGGGCTTCTAATGAACTGTGTAACTTTGCCAAATTGGCTAGTTGCGTGAAAAGCTGACTGGTTACATTTGTTCTATCCAGAGGAAAATCTTGGAGACACAGTAGAAACTATGTACTAAGCATTGTGCCTCTAGGCAGCATATGTCTTCCAAAAAAAATGGAATGAGGAGACACCTGACAGAAAATGTACATATGCATACTGCCAGAACTTAGTTAGCATTCCAGAATCAAGACCCTTTTCTCGCATGATGTGCCAAACATTTCCTGCCCAATCATACAACAGTAATATCGAGGAAGTTGCCAAAGCTAAATTTACCAAGAGCAGGTAGTTTAGGACACTGGTATAATGTTTGCAAACTTTGAGCTTTCAAATTCTACCTAGAGCTGTGGGAAGGGAATCTGTTTCCATACAGGAAATCAGTGGTAATTTGCAGTACAGGAAATCCTCAGACAAATTCTTAGGCTCCAGAACTTCAGTCCATATCAAGGACTGAATTCCTTCTATAGTTGTATAGCCAATCCATTTAATTTCAATGAAGAGGAAGAAGGAGTATATATTGTCTATCAAAACAAAATTTAGCCCTAAATATTCACGATTGCAATCATCTTGGTGAAGTGTCAATGGTTGGGTTTAATATCCAGCAGGATATAAGGGGTTAATGCCACAAACCTTTATGCACATGATTAGTACCTCTGGCATTCATGGGATGTCATAAGAACTGCCATACTAATCAGACCAATGGTCAATCTAGCCCAGTATCCTGTCTTCCAACAGTGATCAGTGCCAGTGCTTCAGAAGAAACAAACAGAAGTGGGCAATTATTGAGTGATCCATCCCCTGTCATCCAGTCCCAGCACCTAGCAGTCAGAGGCTTAGGGACCCCCAGCATGGGGTTGCATCCCTGACCATCTTGGCTAATAGCCATTGATGTACTTATCCTCCAGGCACTTATCTAATTCTTTTCTGAACCTAGTTTTACTTTTGGCCTTCAACATCCCCTGACAATGAATTCCACAGGTTGTGCGTTATATGAAGAAGTACTTCCTTTTTTTTTTGTTTTTTAAATCTGCTGCCTATTCATTTCATTGTGTGACCCCTGCTTCTTGTGTTATGGGAAGAGGTAAATAACACTTTCTTTTTTATTTTCTCCAAATCATTAATAACTTTATTGACCTCTATTATATCTCTCCTTAGTCATCTCTTTTTCTGAACAGTCCCAGTCTAATAAATTTGGTTGCCCTTCTCCATACCATTTCCAATTCTAACATACCTATTTTGAGATGAGGCAACCAGAACCGCATCCATTATGTGAGGTGTGGATGTACCATAGATTTATATAGTCGCATTATGATATTTACTGTCTTATCTATCCCTTTCCTAATGGTTCCTAACATTCTGGTCACTTTTTTGACTGATGCTGCACATTCAACTGATGTTTTCAGAGATCTTTCCACAATAACCGCAAGATCTTCCTGGAGTGTTAACAGCTAATTTAGACGCCATCATTTTATATGTATAGTTGGGATTGTTTTGCAATTTGCATTACTTTGCATTTATGAACATTGAATTTCATCTGTCATTTTGTTGCCCAGTCACCCAGTTTTGTGAGATCCCTTTGTAACTCTGTGCGGTCTGCTTTGGACTTAACTATCTTGAGTAATTTTTTATTCTCAGTAAATTTTGCCAATTCACCGTTTACCCCTTTTTCTAGATCATTTATGAATATATTGAACAGTACTGGTCCCTGTACAGATCCTTCTCCATTCTGAAAACTGACCATTTATTCCTACCCTTCATTTCCTGTCTTTCAGCCAGTTACTGATCCATGAGAGGACTTCCCCTCTTCTCCCATAACAGCTTTCTTTCCTTAAGATCCTTTGGGGGGAAGGACCTTGTCAAAGTCTTTCTGAAAGTTTAAGTACACTATATCCACTGGATCACCCTTGCCCACAAGTTTGTTGATTTCCCTCACAGAATTCCAATAGACTGGTGAGGCATGATTTACCCTTACAAAAGTAGCATTGACTCTTCCCTAACAAATCATAAAAACAACAAGGGGTTGTGGCACCTTAAAAACTGACAGATTTATTTCGGCATAAGTTTTTGTGGGTAAAAAAAACCCACTTCTTCAGATGTTTTTGTGGATACAGACTAACACGGCTACCCCTGATACCTAACAAATCATGTTCATCTATGTGTCTGCTAATTCTACCCTTTACTAGAGTTTCAACCAATTTACCTGGTACAAAAGTACTGTATTACAATACTACATAATAGCAGATGGAGACTGTTCTAAAAAAGAGCTACAGGTGAAGAAGCTCTGGATTGCACTAGTATATTAATTTGAAGAACAAAGATATTTGCAAACTAAACCTTTGATAGGCTTTTTTAGAACTCTTGTGATAATATCAGCACCCAATAACTATGTCAGTAATCAATTCGAATATAACCTTATAAAATTATTTCCTGTCTCCGTTTGAAACTGCTCTCTCTTCTGGGTTTTCAGGGAGACATTGGTTCTCTTGGGCATCACAAGTACTGGAAATCTCATGCTAACCCTCCAGGTGGCTGTGATATCTCTGCTGGCATCTGACTCTTCTGGTATTTGTAGTATTACAGAATGATGAATATGGGGCATCATTAGCATTCAGCAAGCCTGGAAAAACAGATTTCATGGCAGGAGGAGAGTGGATTGGTTTGAAAGAATTTTTGGAAAGTAAAATGTCCCCAGTTAACAGGGACATTCAAATCGTGTTTCTGATCTTGCCTACAATTCCCTTTTCTCTATACAATAGCCTTTTAGCTAGAGATGGACACAGAATTCAAACAACTCAGAAACATGAGGAAGATCAGATCTGGGTCCAGATTTCAACTTCACAGTTCAGGTTTATTTTTATGATGGAGCAGTTCAGAATGCCAAATCTGAACACACTTGTGAAGTGGCTTGGCTTTGGATCTGAAGTTTAGCTTGAATTTGGATCAAAGTTTCACAGCTGACCCACTTTTGCTATGAACATTACAGAGTTTAACAGGGTGACTTTCCAGTTCTTATTTATTACAATATATTCCAACATTAATGACCCAGTCCAGCAAGCTCTTAAGAATATGCTCAATTATAAGCATGTGAGCAATCCCACTGTAATTGATGGAACTGCTCAAGTGTGTGGATATAAGCATGTTTAAGTACTCTACTGGATTAGGGCCTTTCGAAAAAATGAAATGAAATATCATTGCACTGTTTTATGGGAACTGCTAGGTTCCTAATAAATCTAAAACCCTTTTCATCCACACATTGAGACCCTGAATGTCTGCCTGTCTAACTGGTCCTATGTATGGAACTTGAAGCATTTCAGAGAATGCTACCATGAACATCCTGGTCTTTAATCTCTTACCTAGCAGACTAAATGTGGCCTCCGGGACCTCTCTCCTACCTTTCCCTACATCATTGGTACCTCTGAGTACCATGACACGTGGCTTCTCCCCACCACTCACATACATCTGTCTAGATATCTCAAGAGGTCCTTAACCTTTTCAGGCAATTTACCAAGTGGTTCTCCCAGACATCACAAAACCAACTATATATGTTTTTAGAAACTGAATCCCCCATTACTATTATCAGGTCTCTTCCTAATAACAGGGATCTTGTCTCTCAAAGGGGTATCCTCAGTGTGAGGGGATACCATAATATCATCCGGAAGGAAGGTCCCAACTGTGGGATCACTTCCCTCCTCTCCAGTTTGATGTTCTTCTTCCCTAAGACTTTCATCCTCCTCCACAGCACAGAGGCTGTCAGACTAGGGGTGGGACCATTCTACTGTGTCCTGGAAAGCCTTGTCATTGTACCTCTGTGTCCCTAGCACCTCTAGTTCAGCCTCTCTGACCTCAAGACCAGAGGTACCCAACATCTCTCAGGATTATTAAATAAGAACTCCAAATGCTGGAATATAGACCTGATTCAAAGCCCATGGAAGTCTGTTGGAGTCCTTCCATTAACCACAGTGGCTTTGGATCAGTGTCAGTGGAGAGAACCTAAAGGCCCTTGTAGTGTAGGCTAGAACTATTGGTTGAAAAATCGTGAATAGAGAGAAGGTTCATGAAAATCATAGTTTTGCAGGCAATTCACAAACTGATAAGGATCAAATCCATTGAATAAAGTTTTCTCCATCAGTAGATTGACCAGTGTCTCCGTGCCTCAGTGGTCAGAACTGAGCATACCAAATTCAGGACAAACTGCTAGAAACAGGGCAGACACCCCCCAAAACTGGTGATTATTGTCACATAAAATATACCAAATCAGCAACAAAATTAACTTTCTGTTTCATCACACTGGCTAACAAGAAGTCAGAAAAGCAGTCTCCTTAGGCATTCCAGTCCTTGTTTCACCACCAAAGACACTAGACTTAATGAGTGGTGGTTGTTTATAACCAATTTCATCAACCAAAGGGTTCTTCTGATCCTAAAGGATCAGCTACATACCCAAGTCAATATACAACTCAGTTCCTACCCAATACTCACACTGTTGACAGTCTCTTAGTATCTAATATCTAAAGGTTTATTTATAAAAAGAAAGAAAGGCGAGAGTTAAAACTGGCTAAAGGAATCGAATACATACAATAAAGGCAAAGTTCTTGGATCAGGCTTGTAGCAGTGATGGAATAAACTGTTGGCTTGTTAAGTCTCTGGTTGTTTCCAAATCATTGGAAGGTCCTCAGTCCCTTGGTTAGAATGCTCCCATTAGTATAAGTTCATAGTCCAGAGGTTTGAGCAGGAAAGAGGCAAAATGGAGATGTTCCCAGAGTCTTCTATAGCTTCTCCAAGTGAGGAGAAACCCATTGTTTCAAGAAAGCCCTCTGCATGGCTGATGGAAAAATACAGATAACAGGATGGATTTTGGAGTCATGTGGGCAAGTCACATGTCTATGTCCGCTTCACTTAGTCATAGCAAAGGTCATTACCCATACTCTAGATAGAACATTCACAGGAAAGTCCATTACGTGTAAATAGGCATCTTTCACTGTGTGTTTAGTGTTCTTTGATGGGCCATTCGGCCTGAATAGTTCCTTCACAAGTCGCTGGCTAAGAACCTTGTTGGTGTCTACTATAGGAGCAAACGTTTGAAATACAGGTACATAGTTAATATTCATAACTTCAGATACAAAAATGATACATGCATACAAATAGGACAATCATATGCTGCAAATCATAACTTTTCTATTGACCCCTTACTTGACAAACTTTATATAAGATATGTTGCAACTGTAGCAACAATGATCTACATGGTCCTATTTTAATCAGATAATGTCACAACCAGCTATAACTGTAGGGACAAACACAGTAACCCAACATAACGGAGTACAGAAGAGGTCATTATTGACACAAGGCACTCGCTACTGTAATTTGTCACACTAAAAAAATCAGATCACACAAGTAGGTACAAATGTGTCATGTCATTAATATCGCCTACCATGCAGCAAATTGCTTGTCATGCTTCATTTATACTCATTTATGACTAAACAGGAATATTTGGAAAGAGATGCCATAAATATATTGTACACAGTCTTGCGTAACCACAGTTTTTAACTCCTATGGTTTCCTGATGCATTTAGAGCAGTGAAGAGCTGAACAGAAAGAACAATTTGAAAGGGGGTTATCTGCAAGCTTAGACCAACATAAGAGTAAGAATTTGATGATTTACTCACATTAAATAGACATTAATGAGTCAAATTGTCTTTTTTTCACAGGAGCCCCAGTGGCCTAATGGATAAGGCAATGGCTTTCTAAGTCAGAGATTGTGGGTTCAAGTCCCATCTGGGGTGAGAAACTACTTTCTTCCTGTACAGTGCAAGGAAACCTCAGTCTTATTTTAGGGGGGAAAGGGATAATGAGTGGTTTGAGCACTGGCCTGCTAAATTGCTCCAATCCTTAAGGGGGACATCTAGGGATCTGGGGAAAAAATCTGTCAGGGACGGTACTTGGTCCTACTGTGAAGGCAGGGGACTAGACACAATGATCTTTCAAAGTCCCTTCCAGTTCTATGAGATAGGTATATCTCTTGCTTTCATCCAGAACAGATGGTATTGCCTTAGTTAGAAATAAGAGGAAACCATAATAGGCATTTATTAGAAAAAATGTTTTTTGCAATGGAGGCTGACTGGGAACTTGGAATTTGGGACTTCAGTAAAGTATCATGATCACTTACAGGATAGCATCAACTGGAAGTGGCAGTTGTCACAGGAGAATGGTTTCCTGCCATGGCATAAAGGCCAAGATGAAACTGGGATGTTGACTCTCAATGCAGCGGAAATCTTCCAGGGGTCAATTTGCTAAGTCTGAAAGTTGTCTTTAAAAGTAAGCCATACTTTTATGAATTAGTTTGTTTCTGTCTGGCTAACCTTTTATCTCTGGTCTCTCCAAGATATTTTAGTATGACCATCACCATGGTATGATATAGTAGTCTGAGTAGAGGACTGGGAGCAAGAAACTCCCAGATGCTAACACAAGTTCTGACAGCGGCTCCCTCTATAGACTTGACCAAGTCACTCAGCCACTGCCAGGACTTCCTTATCTATAACATGGGGTAATAGCTACTTAAGTAATAAGTTATTGTTTGCAAAGCATTTTAAGATGGAAAAGTGCTATGTAAGCGATAGCGCTGATTCATGCCACTCAGCTTTGCAAGCTGGCATGGATCCCATAGTCAGAACCACTTTCTGTCCTTGTGAACACTGCAGGAAACTCCTATTTGCAGCAATGGGATTTGCATGTGCATATCAGGTGACAGAATATAGCCTGTAATCATGAGTGAACCGCAAATGTTTTGAGCTTCAGGCAGGTACTTGGGGCAGCCAACGGAAAGGGCAGCATGTCCAACTCTTCAGCGGCAATTCGGTAGTAGGTCCCTCTCAGGAGAGCTGCTGCCAAAGGGCAGCCAATCACAGCTTTTGTTTTTGTTTTTCTTTTTCGCTGCTTGGGGTGGCAAAAATACTGGAGCCGGCCCTGGCTTCAGGCTCTGTTCAGATATGTGCTCCAATTTTTTTGGAAGATTATTGGAAACATCTGAACCTGTCCAAACCTTAGGGGTCTCCAAAAGTCAGCAGAAGGAGCTGCTTTGTAACAAGATTTTTAGTATTTTCAATTAATGCTAGAGCCAGATGTGTCACGAGAATGGACCTTTCTCACCTTATTTCAGCAAATATAGTCTGAGACCAAACTAGGCACATGAAGATGAAAGCCAGTGGCAAAATACCCCTTGTATGTTACAGAGAATTTGATTCTGGTTCAATTCCAGAAACAAGCAAAGGTTGATGTTAGGTACTGATTTGTTCTGAACTGTTTCACTCAACCCTTGTGTCGAGTGACAAGAGACATGGGAACAGATCAGATTTATTTTCAGTGTTTAGGAAAATATCAGTTTCCTTTTATTGCACATCTATATGATATGGGCCAGATTCTCTTGTGCATTACAACTCCATTACATCATCCAAGTGTCATAAAGGGACCGTCATTTTGCTGCAGATTTCCATGCTGCAAGGGAACTCCCTGACACTCTGAACTGTGCTACAGCCTGTGATGAGAGTGTCATGTGCTGGAGAAGTGTGGTTGAGCAGAGATCTTCTATGCCAATCCTCCACTGGCATCGGTTCCATCAAGGTATCTAGGCTGGTGGAATAGTTAAGAGCTCCCCAGAAGCAGTTCTAAATGATGCTGGAGGTCACCCCCTTCAGCTGTAACCAGCTGTCTGACACCCACCCCTTTCTCCAGGGCCATGTACAGCTCTGGGACTGGAATGAATCCAGCTCTACACAGATAATCTAACAGCATTGCTATCTATACCTTAATTCCAAATGGCATTCTGGGATGTATTGAAATATATTCAGTGGGTGGCCCCCTGCCACCCTCCAGGCTGCATCTCAGAATAAAACTGAGTGCTTGATGTTACTACCAATCTCTCAGCAATGCTTGTCTCCTCACGTCTCATGCTTTTCTTGCCTGACCTTTCTAATCTATTCCCACTCTGATTATTTCCCTCTTCCTTTTCTGGGATGCTTTTCTTTGCTGTGAACCTTAAGCAGCACCTAGTGTGCAAGTCTGCTCAGTGGCAGGATCTCTCAGGGGTTCAATGCAAGGGAAGAAACATACTTTTGAAGCCACCTTGACTAGAAAGCCTTAATGTTTGCATTGAGGGGTCACTTCTTCCTCCTTTACTAGCTGGAGCTCATTAACTGTCTCTCCAATAAGATACTGAAAACTTGATGGTATATGATGATCCAGCAACATTCCACAGCTCGCTGGGGAAAAGAAGTGGTTCATTAACCAGCTCCCTAAAGTTAATTCTCCAAAAGTTTAAGTTCCTTCCCAGATTTATATATTTTTACATTCATGTACTGATTCCAACCCAAAGTCAAAATTCTCATTGGCTTTAATGGGAGCAGCATCAGTCTGAAAGGTTGTAAGAGTGTGCTGTCTTCCAAAGATAATGCAGCATATTGTCTGCTAATGCAAATTGGTGCAATTCTATTGACTTGTTGGAGATATGCCCATTTAGGCCAGCAAAAAGGTAGCCTGCTGTGTTTGATATGCCACTTTTGATACAGGCTCTGAAGGCTATCTGGCTCCGCCAGAGATACCAACTGGAATCTGAGCATGATGATGAAAAACACTGGAGGGAGAATGGTGTTTGAATCATTCAATGGTGCTCTATCATGTTGGGTGTCCAAATAACAAATCACTGCTCAGGCCTATTTTATGCCTAGTGGGAAAAAAAAGAGCAATTGGTTGGAATGACTGTGGGAATCAAACAGCCATTCTGTACAATGAACAGCTGTAAATGAGCTTCCCAGGGATGTTAAAGACGAAATCAGAACTGAGTATGCAAAACTGAGCATATCAAATTGGGCTAACAAAGGATTAGGGTCTTGAGCCCACTGAAATCGATAGAAAAACTTCACTTGACTTCAATGAGCTTAGGATCTGGACTCCAGAGGAGAAAGATCAGTCTTTGGGAACTGTACTAGGAGTGCAGATCCTTGGATTGGGTTATAGCAAGGGCTGATTGAAATTTTTCCATAGAAACTGATTAGATTAAATGAATATTTTTTGGAAAAAGTCTGCCTTCTATGAAATATTTTGACTTTTGATGTGGAAATGATGGGATAGTACCTCATGGGGTTGTAATTCAGGTGCCTCATGTCCTCATTCTTGTGTATGGGCTGGGTCTGCCAACTGGACTACATCTCCCATGATGCATTGTGTCCAGCGACCCATACGATGCAAAACCTGACTTAGCAAGAGGGAAGATCGTGGTGAATTCTGTGAGCTGCAGCCTGACCATGCAACTGACCCACACTGCAGAAAGGGGGACATGAGGCAGCTGAACTACATTTCCCATGCAGCACCAGAGTAGCACTGCCAACGCAAACACTTTGATTTTCAGCAGAAAAAAAATGGCTGAAATTTGTCAGGTTTCAATTTTTCATGAAAAGGTTGAAATTTTCCATGAAAGTTTCCTAGCAACACTAATTACAATCCAGCCAATCTTCAGCACAGAGGCCACTGAAACGAGAAAGCAGTGCAAATATGCATTCTGGTTCTTAACAGGAGTCCACTTCACAGAAACCACCACCCTAATGCACTACTCGTCATAGTTGTTGGAAGTGGCTGCATAAGCATGGAGCATGAACTGTTCTCTCATCTATTTCACAGAGTTTAATGCCTGAAGGGATCTTAGATTAGTCTGATCTCCGGTATACTACAGACTGTTATACTTCACCCACCCTCTCCTGTGTTGATCCCAATAAAGTGGGTTAAATTCAAGCTTCACAATCCGCACACTAATGTGGTGTGTGCCACAGACAGAGAACAGAGAAGACTGAAGTGCCACCAATGCCAAAGGCCCCTGCAGTATCAGGGATTCGGTTGCATGAAAAATGCAATGGGGCCTGTTGAGTGTCTGTCTCTTGTTAAATGCATGAGCACATTGAGTAGTACTGCGCACTGACATACCGTTCTGCGAAGCAAAAGCATAGTGGTGTCATGAAACAGATCATGAATTATAGTAGTGATCCTTTTGTTTAACTGTAATAATCTTGTGGTTGGAGTGTGCAGTGCCCGGAGATGTTGTCTTCATTAAGAGTAGGACAGAAGTGCTGGTTTCCACCTTGTAACGTCTCAGTGGCAAGCCATAAAAATGCCACCAGGAGACATTTTCCATCAAAGTTTTTTGCATCTAAAATCAAGACACTTTATAGGTCACTTCACTGCACCCCTAGGATTCCTGTAGAACCTCATGTCCTATCCCATGAGTTCATCATGTGGAACCCTAACATCCTCTACATACCACTTTGCCACAGTACACCTGGGAGGCCACAGGATCTTCACCCAGCATTTCTACTTAAATATTTAAAGGACAAACAGATATAAGCCCTGCTTCAGCACAGCCGTTCAGTTTGTATCTCCCCAAGTAGCTGAATGGCGATGTTGACCCACATGCTTAGTTAGTTACATGCTCAAGCATCTTGCTGAATCAGGGCCATAGTGCATACGTTTCTGAAAAGAATGTCAAGTGGCAATGAAATCATAAGCAAGTTTTGCAAAGAGCAAGAGATAAACACATAACGCTTCATTTGAAAAGGTCAAAGATTGGTTGAACATATTGACTGGGCATAACCTAGGCAAAGATGGTTTCACTGAGCCACATTTAAAATAAAAAAAAATCTGGCCCTAAATTAGGAAAATATGCTCATATGCAAACTGGTATGATTGATTGTTGCACTGGCTTGGGTCCAAGTGCAGTTCTGTTTTGTTAGGTGATTATTATTTTTTGGCACGACTTTCCATGCTTGAGCCCAAGAAAAGAATAGAAGATCCTACCACCTGTAGCATAATGGGAGGCCAAGTAAGTGATATTCACCTTGAAGTCAGTGTGGAGTCCAGCCCAAAGGACTGCACCCTTTTTAAAAAAAAAAAAAAAAAAAAGAACCTGATCACAGGATGTGGGTGGAGACAAGACATTGGTGGGAGGGTAGAGGATCTGGTTCCACCCTGGAAATGGGTCACATTATAGACCCCTCCACCTCATGCTGGCTGTCTATTGCACAACTCAGAATACAGGGCTGCAGGTTAAATTTCTGGCATCTGGAAATGGCCTTAGAAAGAACAAAATGGAAAGAGTCAGAGAAAATACAGCCGTTGTATGCAGAACTGCTCCTAAACAGCATGTCAGCTGCTCTTTAAGCAGTGAGAAGCCTGTTGCTCTCCTCAGATGAATGCCCAGCGGTAATTTCACTCACTAGGTGTTGGCACAAATCAAAGGATTTAAGGGTGGCACTTATGCCATGAGATGGTTGCTAAACCCCACCTCTGGCCTCAGACAACTCTGCCCCATCCTCAGGAATGAAAAATAAAGACAATTTTAAGTGAAGGCAGCTTTTATCTCCCGGGTGTTGATTTGGAAATTAGAGCCACTGCACAGCGGGATAATGTTTCTGCATTTTTGACTCAATGAAGAGGATAATTGTTGAAGGGGAAGAAAAGATTAGAGGCAGTATTAAATAGAGGCCTTTCCAAGGAAGATAATCACTTGCTTATTTGTTGTAATGATAGTATTTTCCCCACTTACTATTCATTCCAGTACTTCAGCTGTCCCAAAGGCAAATCCCAAAGCCAGTACACATTGTTAACTCAGTGCTTACTCATGAGCTGTCCCATTGTCTTCAGTAAGAAATCCCCTAGATGCTACTTCCAGGAAGGGTGGTAGAAGCTAACCCTCGGGCAAAACCCTCAACAGTCCAGTGTGCTGACCAGTGGCGTAGCTAGGAGTGGAATTTTGGTGGGTCCCGACTTTCGGGTAGATGGGCAATGACAGACTGTGCTGTTCACTAGCCATGCCAGCTGGCTGTGCAGCCTGGCCAGAGCAGGGAGCACTGATCCCTTTGGCTGCACCCTGAGTTTGCAGCGGGGAAAGAGAGGGAGCCATTGCCTCATTGCGGGATATGGGCTGCTGCCGTTCAGCTGGTGGCTTGTGTCTCCTACAGGCCATACGCTCCCTGTGCAAGGTAAGCTCCGGCTGCGGTGCAGGGGCATGAACAGGGGCTTGCCTGGTGCACAACTTGGCCCAGACTGTGTACTGAATCGCCCGGTAAAGTGCATCCTTTTCTGGGAGAACTGCAGTGAGACTGGCCTGGCCGCTGCCTCCAGCCATGCAGGGGATGAGCCGTGGAGAGAACACCACTAGCCAACAGGCAGCCCTCGAGCACCTGCTAGCTCAGCTTCTCCCCTCATGCCACCCCCTCTTTCTATCCCTGGTTCCCCCAGACAAAGGGCTTCACCTGCTGAGCTGGGCACGTGCATGAGGTATCTCAGAAAATGGCACGGCAGAGCTGCTGGAGCGTAGCTTTCTGAAGGGCAGGTGCAGAGTTCCATCCTGGATTTCAGGGGCCGAGTGATTCTCCAGGCTGCTGTGGCAGCACTATACCCCTGCTCAGATTTGGATGGGCCTGGATGCTAAGTGGGTGGGCCATGGCCCACCCAGTCTAACCTGTGGCTATGCGCCTGAGGCTGAAATCTTTGTGTTTGATTCAGGGCTATCTCTAATAGTGATATATTAATATACTGCTTATTTCTCAAGGGGACATACCCAAGGGATGCAATTACTTTTCCAGAAGGAAATATGAAGATAGTATTAGAACAAGGGCTGGTTTTATAAACAAACTTCCCATTTTGAATTCACATTGGAGTCACTGATTCTCAGGCTTATGCTCATCTATGTGGGGAACAGAAACCATACCATGTATGATGTATCCCCAATTCAAAGTGGTTTTCATTGGATGTTGGATACTCACTATGACATGGAAAGCAAGCGAGAGCAGTGAGACAGCAAGCACTGTTGATGCCAGGCAAGAGCCATCCAGCTGGGAGAGGAGGAGCTGTCACGGCCTGTGAGATAAGTGTCTGGTTTGGGGGCTGCTCATCTCTCTCTGGCCAGGTGTGGTGTGTCCTCCCCAGTAGCAGGTTTTATCCAGGAGGGTAATTCCAGTCACTGAATTGCTTTCCTCGCTCCTATGTTTCTCAGTCTGTGTCTTCTCTAATGTGTTGACCCTCTTCTTGCCTCTCCTTGTATTGTCTCCCTTCATAGGATATGGGCAGGCTCCCAGGTGTGTATCCCCAGATGTTTGTTCTTGAAAGCCTTCAAAATTCAGGAGAGGAAGAGAAACATGCTGGGTATTGAGTGCAACAGTGGTGGTGGTGAGGTGACCGTCAGTGTTGACTGTCGCTTTCCATTGAGTGGGGTTGATCTCAAGCAGATGGGAGAGGGAAGCAGAGAGGGTGAGATCTTGAGCATCAATCGAGTTTTGGGAAGTGATGGCTCTTGCCTGAGTTATTTACTGGACTTGCAGAGGAATCGTCCAGGAACCCCAGCTGGAGGATAAGTTGGAAGAAGTGGATCTGAGCAGCATGGACATCCACCTAAGCAGAGACAAACAGTCCTTAGCTTTCTGCCTTCTGTCGCACCGGCGGTGAGTCATTTGCAAGAATTTGTTAATACAATGGAACTGAGAAAATTGTGGACAACTCACATAAACAGAAAAAAGGAGAAATTCATCAGTAAATGATTTGCTACAATTTGTAATTTCCGAATGAGACTTGATGAAATTATTGGCTACCTCATACTCACATGCATAATGATGCTTGTTAATGCAGAGACTTCATTCTTATATATGAATCAATTTTATAGGGGGGGTATGTAACCTCTGCTAACACGGTATAATCTTTAACCCCTCCAGGGGTTACATGACTTAGAGAATGTCTTTGCTGCAAAAAATGGCAGTGAAGATACATCAACTTAGCTTTTCACTTGAGTGAGCACCTTGAAATAAAGCCTATTTGGGAGCCTGTGGTTGAACTTAAACCACTAACCTCAGTTAAAGGTAGTGTGTCTTTTCTGCTATTTTAACCTGAATTAAGAACTTGATTGCAGTGAAGAAATACCTATAGAGGCTGAGGAGGCTGCTTCTGTCTCCAAGCTAAAGGTGTCAGGGTTTTTTTTTTAGAACAGCAGTAAAAGTCCATGCTCTTATAACTCAAGGTCCTGGATTCAATCTGCACAGATGGCTCGTCGCTGGATGACTTTACATATCCATTGTATTGGCCAACGGAGCACAGAGTTTAAATAAATAAATTATCCTCCATTGGCAGTTGAGTAGTTAGCCTCTCTGCCCAGACTCCCAATGAGGGGACTTTGATAGTGAGGTTTAGTGATGTGGACAGTTGCAGACTATCAACTCCACTGAAGTCAGTGTAGATTATAGATCCAGGCAGGAGGCACTGAGCGTTCCACAGAGCCTAACCCTTCTCTGTTTGGCTCCAGATTAAGATTCTCCTCTTTATTTACATAGACCACCAAAGAGCTCTCACCTGGTATTATCTTTTGATGACTATTGACCTGAGCCAGGTGTGCACCAATGTGCTGCTAGAGCTGCTGTGGATCCCATTATCAGCACTTGTGAATGACCAACCTGGTAAATGCAAATCCACTTTAGTTTAGATGCAAAACACCTACCTGTACAACTGTATTATAGGGCCAAGTCTGAGGTCAACACCCAAGGCCATAAAAGAGTCAACAGTGAGAACTTTTACTCACACAGCATAGCACCTCCCCCACAATTATGCCTATTTGTGCCAGTGACTCTACCTGTGCGGAAAGGAAATGCAGGTAAAAGGATGATAATCTGACCCTCAGCATGTATTCTAGGCAAATTCCCATTGACATCAAAGAGTTTGCTGGAGTAAAACCTGAGTAAAGGACCTCTCTACTTGTAAACACAGTGATTTAGGACATTTAGATGGAATGCTGTAGAATGAAGACTAGCTCCTTGGCAGCTGTATATCCAGGGCCAGATTTATACCTTGGGCTCCCCTAGGTGCAGGGACTCAAAACGGATATCCCCCGCAATGACTTGGAGCTCCTAACCGTGGGCAATGGTGGCAACAGGGGTACCCTGCCACTTTTAACTTGTAGGTGCCCCGCCACCCATAGACCCCCCACTGCCAGTACCCCCCACACAGCCCCACCACAACTTCCCAGTACTCCACACAGACCCCTCACTGCCCAGCAGCCCAACACACACAAAAATCTCCCACCCTCCACTGTCCAGCACCCCCCACACACCACCCACTGCCCAGCGCCCACCACCCCCTCACTTCTGAGAGTCCCTCCCCCACGCAGTCCCCGGGGGATGCTCTGGAACTGCTCCCCAGAAAGTCAGTCAGGACTTTGGGGAGCCTCCTCTTCCATGGAGCAGACTGTTTTTGGGCAAGAAGCTCACACAACTTCACCTTCCTGGGTCTGACCTTGGAGCATTCAGCATATGCCCCTCTGTGCGCTTCCCACAGTGAGTCCACTCAGGCAGGGTCCTGGGGAAGCCAGAGTGTCCTGCACGCCCCCCCACTTCACAGTCAGACATGACTCTTAGCCAGACAGTAAAACAGAGGTTTATTAGATGACAGGAACATGGTCTAAAACAGAGCTTGTAGGTACAGAGAACGGAACCCCTCAGCCGGGTCCATTCTGGGGCCCAGTGAACCAGACGACCCCGTCTGCTCTCACTTCCTGTCCCTAGCCAGCTCCAAACTGAAACCCCCTCCAGCCCCTCCTTCTCTGCTGAGTTCCTTTCCTGGGCCAGGAGGTCACCTGACCTCTTTGTTCTCCCACACCTTTAACATCCCCTTGCAGGGGGGAAAGGCCTGGGCCATTATTTGCCAGGAGACAGGAGCAGATGACTACTGTGTGAATACTGTGAGGCACCCATACAGTATTCAGAGGAAACATTAAGAACAGCCCCACTTCATCACACCCCGACACCCCACCAGAGACCCACTGGCCATACTCACCAGCCCCACTGAGAGGTGACTCTCTCCACTGGGCTGAGTGAGGAGAGCTCCAGCAGGGCTGCATGGGGCTTTTTCGCCCTCAGCCAGCCCTAGCCCCAGCCCCTGCCAGGACCCCGGAGCAGCAACATTTTAATATGTAGGTGCCCCTAGGAATGTGCCTAATGGGAAATCCAGCCCTGTATATATCAGCACAGTTCCACTGACGTCAATTTACAGATGCTAAGTCTCTGACTCATCAGTTTAGAGAGCACTGAAGTACTTTTTTTAGTTTCAATGAGCAATGAGTGTGATTTTTCAGTTTTTAGTGATAAATTTCCATTTGATTTTTTTTCCACCCTAATTTATTAGACATGTAAAAATCTGAGCTTTATTATTTAGCTGCCAGCATGAATCGTGACAAAGTCCATGGTATTTAAACTAACCGCTTGCATTGATCTCTCAGATGATACCCTTTGTAGAAAAAAATGACTGACTTGTTATCTTGCCCTCAAGATAAGTATTTCAACCATTCTCCTTCTACAGACAGAAGCCAGCCTTTGTCAAAGGAGTTGTCATGAGGCCAGTCCCAGATGGCTCAATTTGTAAATAAGGACATCAATCAACTGGTGTGGTCACACTGAAATTACTGATAATATTCTCTTCCTCTGTGATGGTTCTGAGAGATCGGACTCCTGTCAACACTCCATTTTAGAGCAATCTGAGAATCTTCTGAGCAGAGGGGCTATTTCACCCCTGAGCCAAGCATGTGTCACCTCTCTCCCTCCCCTTTGCTGCACCCGTTCCACCTTCCCTCCATTGAAAACAGGACCATAAACATATTCAACACCATTGCCAGCTTCAGCCCATTGGTCAGTGATGGGCACGATATGCAGCATCTCTGTTTGTACATACGCAGGATCAACCCTGCCTCTCAGTGGGGTTCAGAGGTGCCACCCATAGCTGTGGGGAGATTAGACTGAAATTTTCAAAAGGCTCTAAATGAATTTTGCATCCAAATCCCATGACTTTCCTAACTCCCGTTGAAAATCACAGTCTAACCCAATGTAATGAAGGACACGTTGTTAGTGTCTTTATTTAGCTCATTACTTTTAAAGGGGGTGGGGCTCATAATCACTCATGGAAAACATTCCCTAATTGGAGACAATTGCACTCATTCAGTACATTAAATATTTTCTGGGTTTATCTTCCCTTGTTCTTAGCGACACACATGAGAGGAAATGGTCTGTTCCTTAGGAATCATCTGCTCCCGATATCTATGAAGTTATCACAATAATCATGTTTATGATCTTCCCCACCAAGCCACTGTGACTGTATCACAAACAGAGGATATGGACCAGCTGAGTGCGCTCACTGCAAATCTTGACGGAGGTGGGGGGAGAGTTAAAAGGGACATTAAATTGCCTTTGTCACCCCCATCCTGGATGTAGCAGATGCTCATCCTGGAGCCTTGCAGAAAACAGAACAACCTAAGTGCTGCTTGTGTCTTAGTGACTCTTCTAGAGTAAAGCTAAATCTTTACTTCTTTCCTCTGGCATCTGCATCTGATGAGTACAAGGCTTTGTCTCTTTTGTGTTTTGATGTTATGGGTCACCACAGCATGAACGAGTGAAGAAGACCTGGGAACTGTGGAGGAGATGAAAAATGTGTAATCGAAGATGTCCAGGTGAAGAGAGACAGGTAAATTGTAAGAGGGAATTACTTCATTCTTTCCCAATCACCTGTTTCTCACCTGCATCTTTTGCCTATACTTCCTTTCCCCTGTCCATGCTCTAAAGGTGTGGGTCCAAATTCTCTTCTCCAGTGCAGATGGAGGATTTTATCTACAGTGGCGATGTGTATTGAATATTCAGCACTCGGAAAGCATACAGAACTCCTGTTGGTGTAATGGAGCTGGACTGTGCCGTAGCATCCCCAGTGGATTAGTGACAAGAGGCAAAGATCCTCCATTGGTGTAGATCAATGTAGCTCCACTGAAGTAAATGGAACACCACCAATTGACACGAGCTGAGGATCTGGCCCAGGATTTTTTTTAGGTGTTTCTAATAGGACTATTTAGAATGCATAATGTTAAACCCATGCATAAGTCTGTGACAAAGTGGGGATTTTTCCTTGTTATGTTGTATGTGACCCTATGTGAGTTTTACTGTTTTTCATGAATACTGTGTGCCTCTGTTTCCCTGTGTGCTGCACCAATGCCTAAGTGGTGGGAATAAGGGTGTGTGACTTTGGCTGAGATCCTCAGGGGAAAGGGAGGCTCCTCCAGCTACCTTCAAGAAGGCTATGCCCGGTGCCATTTGTAACCTGAGACCCAGGAGAGGAAGGTGACCAGGTGACGACCAGGTGACACTTTTCCTGGGAAGCAAGACAAAGACCAGAAGGAGGAGCTACGGGAGTGTTTGAGGTCTGGTTGCTGAAAGCTGGGAAGTCTGCTTTGGGGGACTGGAGCGGGGAGTCCAGGGTGTCTGTCCTGGGATTCCCCCAAGATGCACTTGGCTGAAAGTTACTGATTTCTGTGCTAACAAGTTCTGTTCTGTGCTGTGTTCCCTGTTGACTAATAAACCTTCTGTTTTATCAGCTGGCTGAAAGTCACTGCTGACAGCGGAGATGGGGTGCAGGGCCCTCTGGCTTCCCCAGGAGCACCGCATGGTCGGACTCATGCGGGAAGCACACGGTGTGCAAGGGGATGCTGAATGCCCTGAGGTCAGATCCAGGAAGGTCGAAGCTATGTAAGTCTCTTCCCCTGGCGACAGCGTGCTCAGAGAGAGGAGGCATGCTACCCCAGAGTCCTGACTAGTTTCACACGGAATAGTTCCAGAGCATTGGCCCAGTGACTCCGTGACAATGTCATTGCTACAGTTATACCTGATAAATTTTATGATAGCTTGTTCTAAGTGTCTATGAAGTTCACTCTGTTACCTGAGAGAAAGGTGAATGATCTATTAGGAATCCCATTTTGTGCGTGTGTGTGCACAGATGGGAAATTATCAAGAGTCACTAAGTATAATAAATGGAAATTACCTCCATAGACAAACCCATACACTGCTAAGAGCATGATGCACAGAATCCAGCTATAAATATATGAGAGACTTTCTGCTTCATGGTCAGACTAGTGATGCAGGTATCAATTCTGAAGCAGCTCTTGCTTTTATGCTTATAAAAATATATATAGAAAGTCTTGGGTAGGATTTAATAATTATTAAATAACCAGCAGTCTACTGGGCAGAGGTGAAAAATAATGGAAAGGAAGAGATTAACTATATTTGAGTATAATTAAAACACTGAGCTACTGCTGGTCAATTTAATAAATTGCATAATCTTAATTGTAAAGTGTTTTGAATTCTAATTTAAGACTAGGGCACAGAGTATTTTGCTCTAGCAGAAGCATCAGGGAATGGGTAGATGGAGTCTAACATTATCTTTCTTGAATAAAGATGAGTGCTAATATGAAGCAAACAGTGCAGAGATAAAGCACACAGGGAATTAATGAAACTTCTGGTTAGGATTTGTGTCCAGTAGATGGCTCTGCCACCACTTGAAAATGGGAACATAAACACTTTTCCACGAGTGGAAAAAGGTAAATATAGTGCCCATCTTTAAAAAAAGGGAGGAATGAGAATCCGGGGAACTAAAGACCAGCCAGCCTCATCTCACTCCCTGGAAAAATCATGCAGCGGGTCCTCAAGGAATCCATTTTGAAGCACTTGGAGGAGAGGAAGGTGATCAGGAACAGTCAATATGGATTCACCAAGGTCAAGTCATGACTGACCAACCTGATTTCCTTCTATGATGAGATAACTGGCTCTGTGGATACGGGGAAAGTGAGGGACATGATTTACCTTGAATTTAGCAAAGCTTTTGATATGGTTTTCCATAGTATACTTGCCAGTAAGTTAAAGCAGTATGGATGGGATGAATGGACTATAAAGTGGATAGAAAGCTGGTTAGACTGTCAAGCTCAACAGGTAGGGATCAACAGCTCGATGTCTGTTCCCAACAGGTAGGGATCAACAGCTACCAGTTGGGAGCTGGTATCAAGTGGAGTACACCAGGGTCGGTCCAGGGGCAGGTTTTTTTAAACATCTTCGTTAACGATCTGGATGATGGGATACACTGCACCCTCAGCAAGTTTGCAGATAACACTAAACTTGGGGGAGAGGTAGATAAGCTGGAGGATAGGGATAGGGTCCAGAGTGACCTAGACAATCGGAAGATTGGGCCAAAAGAAATCTGATGAGGTTCAACAAGGACAAGTGCAGAGTCCTGCACTTCGGACAGAAGAATCCCATGAACTGCTACAGGCTTGGGACTGACTGGCTAAGTGGCAGTTTTGCAAAAAAGGACCTGGGAATTACAGTGGATGAGAAGCAGGATATGAGTCCACAATGTGCCCTTGTAGCCAAAAAGGCTAATGGCATTTTGGGCTGTATAAGTAGGGGCATTTCCAGCAGATCGAGGGACATGATTATTTCCCTCTATTCAGCACTGGTGAGGCCACATCTGGAGTATTGCATCCAGTTTTGGGCCCCCCACTACAGAAAGGATGTGGACAAATTGGAGAGATATTGCATAATTCAGAACCATTCTAGATCTGAAGCTGACCTTAGTGTCTCTGAGCCATCTCAGATGAATGTAGATTATAAGCTCCTTCATGAAGGCACCGTGTACCCCCTCTGTATTGCTGACAGTGCTGAGTACAGAAAATAACACAACATATTGAAATTGCTGTTCAAATCTCTGTGATTTGCTTTGTGATGCAGTGGCTACAAGAGTGGATTCTCCGTTTTAGCCCTTGTTAAATGTCAAAGAGATCAGTGAATGTTGTATTCAAATGGCTGGAAGGTTATTCTGTCTGTCATACAGTTTTGGGCAGAGGGGTATTCTCAAATGAATTTTAAGCCTCTAGCTGGTCTATATAGTTGAGCAGCTGCAGGCAGCAGCTTTTTATGATGAGCTATTATCATCAACCAACACCTACTGTCTTTTCCCACCACCTTTGATCCATAGCCCTTTGAAAGCCAAGATCAATAGAATATGGACTCAATGCAGCCAAGGAAGCAGGAAGCCCAAGATTCTTGGAGATGCACATAAGGTGTAGAATCAAAAGATGGAAAACATTAATCACTAATAGTTCAGATGGCAAATAGCTGGCAGAACAAACAAATTAGACATCCAGCTCCTAAAAAGTCTTAGGCTCTCAGATCTCTGCTTAATGAACATTACGTATAGCTCAACAGAGACATTAATGTTTGCACTGCTTATTAGCAAGAGTCAACATTGTGTGTCTGCCTTTCTGGAAGTGAGCTTGCGTGTTTAAAGTAAATCCTCAGGTTATTTTAAGCAAAATCAGACTCTGGGACTCAGATTGGCCAACTGGAAATGAAAAGTGTCTTGGAAGGTGTCTTGGAAATCAGTGGAAAAGGTTTGATCTTTTGGTTGGCCTCTTGTGCCATATGCTTGTCAGATATTATCTAGCTACAGGAGTACGTGACCAGCAGTTTGAAAAGGACATAGTCATTCATTATGCAAATCCCTGTTCTACTTTGCACAGGCTGTTCAGACACTTGTGTGATATGTGAGTAAAATGGTGTCAGTCTGATCCCTAATGAAAAATACATGGTGGCAGCAATATTCAATCTTATTGCAACAGGCAGGCATTAATTGTTGAATGCATCTTTATAAAAACAAAAACAAACTAAAAAACTCGCATTGCAGTTTGGATAACTGATTCCAACTACATGTATATATTTACCCATGCCAGTAAATTGCCATTGTGTCCATTGGAACTGTGGTATATATTTGATGGAATAAATAAGTTCAGAGAGTCAACAGTGTTAACATGATCCTGTCATTGTACAACATTAATAGTTAAACAAAGCTTGGGAATACAGAGACTTGGGCCTGCTTAGTACCATGGCAAACACACCATTGCAAATCCTTTTAACCTTTTATTAGAGATACAGAAAAAAGAAGCTCCCTCTGCTTCCCTGCTTTTCTAGACTGGGATATAGCATGCAGACTCTGCTGACATTTGTAACTGATAATCTCTTTCAGGAGATGGTGGGGAGTAGGTGCCCAGGCAGATTCTATTAGCTCTTTCAGTGATGCCGCTGATCATGAAGCGCTGTGGATTTAGCCGTAGGGCATTCATATCTTTCAGGGAGGATCCAGAGGGTCATACTGAGCAATTGTTCATCCTCTTTGAGAGCTCTTGAGTGTAGGTTGCAGAAAGTCCGGTTCTCCTGACCCAGCTTGCTCAACATCTATGTGAGGCTGCCAGTAATCATTGTGAGAAGCTTTTGGCTTACTCCTTCTCATAACACAAGAACTAGGGGTCACCAAATTAAATTAATAGACAGCAGATTTAAAGCAAACAAAAGGAAGTATTTCTTCACACAGTGCACAGTCAGCCTGTAGAACTCTTTGCCAGAGGATGTTGCAAAGACCAAGGCTATAATAGGGTTCAAAAAAGAACTAGATAAATTTATGGAGGACAGGTCCATCAGTGGCTGTTGGCCAGGATGGGCAGGGATTGTGTCCCTAGCTATTTGCCAGAAGTTGGGAATGGGTGACAGAGGATGGATCACTCGACGATTACCTATAAAAGTGGTATCAGTATGTCAATGATATTGAGCTTCATGCTTCCCTGTTAGAGAGACCAATTTTTGGCCAAGATAGGTGGCTACCTGAAAGGAAGGCTAACTTTCAGCCAAGAAGGAAGGGTTATGAGTGAGGACAACTCAATGGGAGATGTGACTGCTCTCTCTTCAGAGGGCCCTTCTCTCTCAGTGATGTGCAATATGGAGACTATATGACTGCCAGGTGACCACTGGAATTGCAACCTTCGTACAGCTCTCTCTGCCTCCGTCATTTCTGAGAGGCACTACCCACCCTACTTAGAACCTCTTGGACACTCTAGCTAGAGCAGAAAGTTGCTACCTTTCTTTTCAATAGGTTAAGTCTATGTAGGTGCCTAATATACATGTGCCATAGACTTCAATTACTTGTGATTTCCTTTTGAGTGAGTTTTATGGTACTGATATATATATAAAACCCTAATGACTTGGGATCCAGCCATCTTAGAGGTGGCCTTTTCCACTCATGCACTTTCAAATGGCAAGAATCCTGTTACTGTGAAATCCATAGGAAGGAGTGCTGGGGCTATTGTCTTGAGGCCGGGGGCAGTGAGATTTCCCCTCTGAAAACAGCTGTATTGATTGCATTTGGGGCACCTTTGTTTAATCTGCTTCCTATGTCTTTTGGTGGATTTGGCTCAATGGTAGGGCAGGTGTTTGTTGTCCGTGGGTGGCTTGGGTACAGAGTGGCAATGGCAATGCAAGGCCTTTGTCAGGGCTGTGTCACTGGCAATAGTTACTGATCGTTCTAGCACTCGCAAACATGCCCACATATTGTTACAATGGGTGGAATATTAATGATCAAATAAACATGAAAAGAAATGTGCAAAGCACTGTTATTTGCAAACCATAGGAGCCATTTATTATGCTGCCATCAATTTATATAGAAGTGATGCTGGTTTTCCTTGGTTAATATCATTCCTGTGCAGAAGCATGGAAAGTAGGATTGTTAATTGAGCACTCACCTCACTCCTATTAAAATAGAGAAATAAACTTCTTGGCAGTAACTCATCCATCTGGGGATGAGGGTCCAGCAGTTCCATCCAGAGGGGGTCAATAAAGTTGCACCAGGGATGAATTTGGCCCAACTGAATAAGATGAGCCATTGGAATTTCAGATTATTACCATGATGCTGGTTTCTAGAGTTCTCAGTGGAGATCACTGGAACGGGTTACCTAGGGAGGTGGTGAAATCTCCTTCCTTAGAAGTTTTTAAGGCCCGGCTTGACAAAGCACTGGCTAGGACGATTTAGTTGGGAATTGGTCCTGCTTTGAGCAGGGGGTTGGACTAGATGACCTCCTGAGGTCCCTTCCAACCCTGATATTCTATGATTCTATTATCATGCCCCTATTGTGTAGAGACACATAATAAGGGACACTCCCATGATTTTATTGTGAGTCTTGCAATATACAGTGCTTTTGTTAGAGCCCAGGTGTTGGAACCAGGTTATTACTGTTACTAAATATTAGCATAAGAATGGTCATACTGGGTCAGACCAATGGTCCATCTAGTCCAGTATATTGTCTTCGGACAGTGTCCAGTGTCAAATGCTTCCATACAAACAAACTTCACTAAAATAAGACAGGAGATCTACAGCATTCACTTTACCTCTCTACAAAGGAAAAAGGACTGTAAGCTGTATAACTCCTACCTGCCACATGGGGACACAACCGCAGTACCCCTAACCCACCCAGCAATATCGTCAATCTATCCAACTACACACTCAGCCCAGAAGAAAAGTCTGTCCTATCTCGGGGACTCTCTTTCTGCCCTGCCACCCCCACCAACATGATACAGTTTCTGTGGTGATCTGGAGCTACTTTCGCGTCTACGACTCAAAGAATTTCCCAGGACACATCTGAACAGTGCACTATACACAGTACCTCCCCAACAGCACAAGAAGAAGAACCTCCACATGGACTCTCCTGGGGTCGAATGACAGTCTGACCTTAATGAATGCTTCCGCCGATGTGCACAGCAGAGATCGTGTGAAACAACACCGCTTGCCTCGATAACCTAAGTCGTGTTGCCAGAACGCAATTGCCATCCACAGCCTCAGAAACCACCTGACATTGTCATCAAGAGGCTGATAAAAGGAGGTGCTGTTGTTATATGAACAGTCTTGACTACCAAAAGAGGCCGCCAACAACTCTCCAATACCAAATTCTAACAGCCACCTTCCCTCACGCATCCCCACTGAGGAATACACTAAGAAACTGCCCATCTACTCAAGACACTCCCTAAACTATACCGGAACATCGATACCCTTTAAGCCCGACCAGGTTTTCTTTCTACTACCAAGCTCCACAACCCGGAAATCCTGGACTGCGCCCATCATCTCGGCATTGGACTCTCATGAAGGATGTCTGGATATGTGGACTCATCTACTCAGACCCTATGCCACAGCACTCCCAGCTATCTCCTTGACACCACTATTTTCCTGAGGAAACTACAATGCATTGGTCCACCCTCCCAGACACCATCCTAGCCACATGGATGTAGAGGCTCTCTACACAAACATCCCCCCACACATGGAATACAAGCTGTCAGAACAGTATCCTGATGACGCCCACAGGCACAACTGGCTGCTGAGCTCTGTGCCTTTATTACTCAATTACAACTCCTTTCAAATTTGATGACAATATATTATCTCCAGATCAATGGCACTGCGTATGGCACCCGCATGGCCCCACAATGATGCCAATATTTTATGGCCGACCTGAACACGCTTCCTTCAGCTCTCGTTCCACTTTGCCCTTCTCTACACATTACATTGATGACATCTTCATCATTCTGACCATGGGAAGGAGACTCTGAAAAATTCTCACATGATTTCAAGCTTCCACCCCACCCATTCACCTCAGCCTGGACCCTCTACATGGGAGGTCCACTTTCTAGACCCACGTGCAAATAAGTGTATGGTACATTAACACCACCCTATGATCGAAAAACCTACCGACGCTTATGCCTACTTCATGCCTCCAGTCCATCCCGGGCAATCACACGGATCCATTGTTGTACGCCAAGCATGATGCGTACAACCGCATCTGCTCTACCCCTCAACAGAGATCAACACCTACAAACCTCCCACCAAGCAGTTCTCAAAAACTACAATACCACACGAGGAAATTTAGGAAACAGAATCAACAGGCCAGAACGTGTTACCCAGAAGCCCTACTGCAAGGACAAAACCCAAAAGAAAGAACCAACAGGACTCCACTGCCATCACTTTACCGCCCCCAGCTAAACCCCTCCAACTCAATCTATCGGATCTACAATCCATCCTGGACAATGATCCCACACTTTCACAGGTCTTGGGTGCAGGGCCAATCCTTGTGCCCACAGACAACTGGCCAAACCTGAAACGTATTTCTCACCGCAACTGCACATCACGTTACCATAGTAAACTCCTAGCTCAGAGACCAATCCAATTGGCAACAAACCTTGATGCCAAACTCTGCCCACATAATCTACAACCCAGTGACACCATGCACAGGACCTACCAGATCACATCCATCACGGGTCATTCACACTGCACGTCCACCAATTGTAATATACGCCTCCATAGTGCAGCAATGCCCCTCATGCATAATGTTACATCAGTTCAAACTGGACATCACTACGGAAAGGATAAATGGACACAATCAGATATCGGAATGGCAATAGACCAAAAACCTGTGGGAGAGCACCTTCAAACCTCCTCTGGCCACACATATAGCGACTTAAGGTGGCCATCTGCAGCAAAAAAACTTCAGGACCAGGACTTTCAAGAGAAACTGCTGGCTTCAGTTCATCTGCAAATTTACACCGTCAGTCATGGGTTGAACAAAGACTGTGAATGGCTTGCCAATTGCAGAAACCAGTTTCTCCTCCCTTGGTTTTCACACCTCAGCTGCTAGAACAGGGCCTCATCCTCCCTGATTGAACCTAACTCGTTATCTCTAGCTTGCTTGCTAGCATATATATACCTGCCCCTGGAAATTTCCACTACCTGCATCTGACAAATCGGGTATTCACCCACGAAAGCTCACGCTCCAAAATGTCTGTTAGTCTATAAGGTCCCACAGGATTCTCTGCTGCTTTTACAGATCCAGACTAACACGGCTACCCCTCTGATAAATGCTTTAGAGAGAGGGAACAAACAAAATTCGTTTTTTGACCGAGCCATCTGCTGTCGTCCAGTCCTAGTTTCTAGAAGTCAGTTCTGCAATATATATATGCACAAAAAAGGATTGTATACAAATCAAAATCCCTTTTTGTGCATAAACCAAAATATTTTTTATCTACAAATCTAGTGCTCTGTACCTATCAAACTACAAAGTTCTCTGCACTTAGGTTGAACCTTAGTTGGTGACCACATGTTGGAATGTATGTAATCAAAGAGGGAATATGTGTAAGCCCTTGCTCTGACCCCGTTGATCCATAAGAATTGCATCCAGATGTTCATAGGGACCATTGGTGATTGACAGGTGATGTTTGTTATCACAGATGTGTTCTGTGATTGATAAAATAATGAGCCATTGATTGATGTTTAGGCCAGTAAGAATCACTTGTTCTCACAGATGGTTTCTGTAATAATTGGTCAGCTACAGGTGTCTTTAGCTTATTGAGTAGATAAATTGAGATATGTGGGCTGGAACCCAAGGTAAGATCCCTCATGGGAAAGGAATGTCTTTGTCCTAAACAGTATATAAGGAGAAAGTTTTAGGGAGTCAGTGAGGAATGAATCAAGTGGTCAACACTGATCCAGTCTTCAGATTGGTTGGGTAATGTATAAAACCTTCTTTTCTGTATTCTATATTGTGCTGCATTAATCGTTGACTAATAATCTTCAGTGAAATGAATTCCACTTGAGCCTGTTCACTGACCTCTATTATTAATACTATTAATAAATAAAATCTCAAACCCAGAACAGTTCTTGAGAATCTCAGCTTTCATTTTTTAAATGTACGTTTGTAGCCCCAGTGGCTGCAGAATAAACCCTGAAAATGTGACTCTGAAACATTTCAACACCAGAAGGAAAATATAGCCCCCATACACTATCTGTATGACTCATGATTTTTGAACACATGGTATTGACAATACTGTAGTCCCTCCCTCCAGGTGGTTGTCATCTGACTAGACAAGACAGACAGAGTGTGGGAGAGATGAAGTGTTATTGTCGTTATTGTACAGATGAGGAATAGAGGTCCTGAGAGATTAAATGACTTGACCAAGATCCCATATGAAATCTGTAGCAGAGCCAAAAACTGAATCTAGCTGAAACTGAGTGCAAGTTCTGAGCTCTTCCTTTCAGATCAACTGTTACTTAATACTGAGCAATATAAACTAATCCCATATATCAAACAATGGACTAAGAAATTAAACTGCAAGAAGAAGCATAGATCAAAAATAGCCCGTGCCCAAAGACACTCTCAAATAGTACTGCTAAAAGCCAAATACAAATACTGAGTGGTAATAGTCACTGATTAATAATTTATCCCCATGCTCTTTTGCTGTTATATTGATGTTATGTATATTGAAATTACAGATGCCCTTTAATGGGAAAATGGAGTCAGTCAATTTATATAGATTGAGTCCAGGAGAAGTGAAAAACCTTTGTCAATAACAATAGGGCATGTGAAAGCTTTAGCTTATTAAAACAGGAACTTGTATTAGCGAACTCTGATACCTCATAATATCTCCGTTACTCTCCATCTACCCGGGTAATCGTTGATTCAATATTCTTAACATTTCAGGTAATATGGAATGATATGCTGTCTGATACTGCCTGAAAAAAAAAAGGTTAATATACTTAGGCCTGGAAGAATTGTATTTGTTTATAATTTCAATGGAGGATATTGGTGTTTATTTTTAAGCATTTTTTTCAATTGTATCTATTTAAATTTTCAAGCTGCAGGACATAATGTGTGTGTGTGAGTGGGTCAGACAACAGGGTGGGTCAGACAATTATTTAGTGACAGTAGATGCTGAGGGCTAGATGCACTAGATGCAGCTGTGCCATTGTAGCATATCTGGTGCAGACTATGCCCATGGGAGAGGTCTCTCCCATGGGCATAATTATTCCACCTGTGTAAGAGGCAGAAACTATGTCGGTGGGAGAGTATCTTCTGCTGATATAGTGCTGGGGTGGACAGCGCTTAGGTCTCTGTAACTTATATCACTTTGGGGGGTGGCTTCTTCACACCCCTAAGTGATGTAAATTATAACGAGTTAAGCTGTAGTATAGACCTGCTCTAAGGTTCAATAAAGTTAAAGCCTCCTAACCATTAAAAGACAAATTGTCAACATCACATGCAAAACATACAAAGTAAATATCTTTCAATCAAACTCTAATAAGCTCATTTTTCACACTTTGCTTTTCTAGACATTTTGATTATCATCAATGGACTTTTTTTTAATCAGTTTGTGTGCATATGGTGAAATCGACTTTTATCAGCATTTACAAATAACACTCAAATCCTTCCAAGCCTAATTATAGGCCTCAGACTCAATGGAAGAAGGGAGTGTGGTCTAGTGAGTAGAGGTGGACACTGGGACCCTTAGGTTCTAATCTTGGTTCTGCTACATTCTGAGACTGTGGTGAGACTATTGGTGTGAATAGTGTGCAATCAAGTGTGCAATCAAGATTCACAGGCGTGAATGTTACGGAAAATGAATTTCAACGCTGCCTGGGAAAATATTTGTTAAAATTGAGTTCTTAAAATGCAGGGGTGGTTCTTCATAACAGAGGCACCTGAATGTTCAGCCAGAGAATAGAAACAATGCCGTGTGACTTATCAGTGCAATCAGAAGTAATCAATGAAGCTCAAATAATGACCTTTGAAAACTCAAAGAAATGTTCACTATCAATCCATATAGTTAAATGAAAGAAAGTCATCAAGGAATTTTGATAATGAACAAACTGAAAGGAATTGCAGAAATTCTACAAACACAAAAAGAGTCTAAGGCCTCAAACTAGCTATGAACTTAATCTCATGTTTCACTACTGCATGCCTTTGAATAGTCCCACTGGAGTGGCTTCAATGAAATTATTTATATGCATAAGTGCTTAAATTTGTATGCATAATGGCTTATATGCTTTGCTAGACTGGGGGCATAATATAGCAGATACATTATTTGTGGCAATTTATTTACTCAGCTCTTGTTCTGACATTTTAAAAGGCCAATAGTCATGTTTTAAAAAAGTTTAACTTTGAGATACTGGGCCACGATTCAGGCTATAACCACCAAATTGTTCTGGCTAGTTGACTATTAATGTGGGTTAGGTACGATTTATTATTTGGGGTGCAATCCACAAAATTCAGTGGCCTCACCCATGTTCAGTCTCAAATCAAACAAAATGTTGTCATCTCAGCTGACTTTTGCAGTGAGATTGCTAGAATCTGGAACTCAAACTTCAAGGAGGAGTATGGGAACCCACACGAAGCAAAATGGAAGATAAGACTTGCAAAAGCTGAATCTGTCACATTTCACAACTGTTTTGGGTATATGGGCCAGATCCTCCTGGTGTCAATGGGTATAGCTCTGTCAAAGATACTAGCTAACATCCGGGCCCAGCTCTTTAAAACCAAATTCATTGGAAGATAAAATAAATCTATGCAGTTTCAAGGCCAGAAGGTGCCACTGTGGTCATCCAGTCTGATGGCCTGTATCACACATGCCATACAGAACTTCCCCCAAATAATTTCAGTTTCAACTATAGCTGCCCCCCCCTCAACACGCACAAATGCTAGTGATGGAGAATCCACCACAATCTCTGGCAAATTGTTCCAATGGCTAATTGTCCTTACTGTTAAAAATTTACACAATGGAAAATCATCATTGCATTCATTACAGAAGATCAGCTGGGTCTTGGGAACATCAAACCTACCCCATAGCACAGTTTATCCATTTCTTACGCTGATCCAAAAGGCAAGGAATTATTTAGCATTTACCAAAAAGGGGGTGGGGAGGAGAAGCAACAACTGCTCACTTCCTCCAGCATTTAAATACTTGTCGTTTATTGCTAGTGTAAATAGGTTTACAACTTTCCGGTATGAAGCACAGACATCTGCTCATCTCAGCACTAAACATCTGGTTATTCCAACAAAGCATATAATTATATTTAATGGATGAGAAGTGTTTGATGGATTACAGCCAAGTATCTGAATAAGACAGTTATACATAAAACTACTTGCAGGGATTAGCTTGACAGGATAACCAGAGACAGTAGAACATTCTTTTGTCTGATATTTATATTGATATCAATGGGTATTTTACATTACAGATGCCTTATAGATGTTGCAATCATTTATTTTTGTTGGTCTCTCCAGCACAGACCTTTTTTTGCATCTAGGCAATCAGAGTGTGGAGATTTAGACTCATTAAGTCAACTAGTCCAGCTGATTGTGAAGGCAAGATTCTTCCCTATTACTCATATGCTAGTGTTTTGGCTAGCCCAATTTTAAATGTGCAAAGCAATGACACCTCTACTATTTCTTTCAGAAGACTATCTATTGGCTAAAAGATTGCTCTATCAGGAAGATTTCCCTATGCGAAAAATTAGTCTTCTTTGTAATTAATTCATTTGGAATTGATAATAAATTGCATTTCATTAAGATAATACTTGGTTGGTTATCCAGCACTACAGACCTCTGACTTGCAATGAATCAAATGGCTTGCCATTTGGTAAGTTAATTGGCAAACAGGTCCATCTCTTGATCAATGGGTGCTATTCTCCTGCAGTAGGGACTGGGGCTGGTCTTCACTATGAGGAGATTGATGCTGCTGCGATCAATGAAGCAGAGATCCATTTAGTGGGTCTAGTGAAGACCTGCTAAATTGATGGCAGAACACTGTCCGGTCAACTCCGGTGTTCCCTTACTCTTTTCGGAGAGCTGAAAGTCGATCAGGGAGCGTCTCCCATCGATGCTGCATAGTGAAGACACCGGGGTAAGCTGACCTAAGCTATGTCGACTCCGTCTATGTTATTCACATAGCTGGAGTAACGTAACTTAGGTTGACTTAGTGAAGACAAGCAGTTGACCAAGGCCCCGCATCTTCTGTGATAAGCTGGACCTGTAGGCTCTACAGGACTCCCATGTAGCTGGATGGCAATCCTGGGACACCTCAATTAAACTACCTCATGGAGGTTTTAAATTAATTGAATGCAAAAATGAATAATGTTGCCCCCAAGTTTGCAGTTTCCAGCAAGCTTCAAATATTTGCATTGACATGGCAGAAATGCATTGGGCAAGTTGCCAGGGGTAAGGCGAGAGGTCTTGGCAGCAGGGTAAGGGATGATTGAGGGCTTTAGGACCTGGGGAGGCATAGGATGCTCTTTGGGATTGAGGGGGATGCATATTAATGGAATGTTTCTAGTAAAATGATAATCAGTGAAATACTTAACAATGTTGGCATTTAAAAGTCAAATTGTACTCCAAGTCCAACAGCTCCCATCAAGCTAGATTGTGGCAGCCTTGTGCGGACACTCCCCACTTACTTCCTGTTCAGGTTGTGACTCTGGACACAGGGAAAGAGCAGAAGCCGCTGTACTAGGACAGGCTGGACAACAAGCATTCTGGCCCACAAAAATATTTGAGGTTTCAAAATCTGGTTTGGTTCCACCTAACCTTTCAAAATGTTTTGTGAGAAAACACCAGAGCGAGAAAGCAAGCCATCCGAGAATAGCCAATAGCCCAGTGGTTAGGGCATTCACCTAGGATGTGGGGGATGTAAGTTCTTCCTGGTTCACAACAGGGACTACAGTGTGGTCTCCCACATCCCAGGTGAGTGCAATAATTGTTAGGCTCCTCTGGGCAGGTGAAGGGTGATCTGTTCCTTTAAGGGCAGTGGTGTCTAGAAGTCAGCAGCAGCATGCTGATTTCAACAAAATTCCAGTTTAAAATAAATGGAACAAGGAGCTTTGATAAGATCTCAAAACACCCTGCCAGTTTCAAAATGTCTTGACTGACCCAAAAATTTCACTTGGTGGGGAAATTCAAAATTGGATGCCTTGTTCCTCTTCTTAACAAAAGCAAATCTAGAAATCGTGGAATTTGCTGTTCAATGGAAATTCCAGTTCCCTCCCAGCTCTACTTTAAACACAATGAACATGAAGATCCCATCTAAGGCATCCGTGTGTGAGGAAACCCAGCTTGTAGCAGGATCATTCAACTCCACTCAGAGCAAGTTATTCTTCCCTTATGTGCGATAAATAGATGAGTCATCCTGTCACTTTGGGGTACTAAGGACTGTGGTTCCCAGTGCAGGCTGAGAGACACTCACAATGCTGATTAAATAATGAGAGTTTATATAAACCACAAGGAACCCAATGTTCTCAAGAATTTCAGTCTAAAACTCATTTCAGGAAAGCAGGGAGGAGTGAGTCCAAGAGACGTATTATTTGAAAATCCTGAGCAACATCTCTCCCAGCTGGTAGCAATATCCAGGAAGGTTCTTATCTATTCTGAAGGCCAGCCACAAGGGGGCAATGTCACACTTTCATACATTTCTTATAGCCCTATTATCCAGTCTGGTGCCTAGACTATGCACTCCACACTGATTGCTGCTTTTTGGACATGTTTGTGTTTCCACTGTTCCTGCATTGTGTGTGCAGGTCAACCTGGGATGTGAGGGTATCCTCTGATTTTAAAATGGTTACAGGTCTTGTCCTAGAAAACAATCTTTTTCCCTGCTAGGAATACAAACGGCTGCCATGTATTTAATTTAATTTTGGCAACACGTGCAGGGACAGTGTCTAATTTGAGTCAAGCGGTTTTTTAAGTGTCCTTTTGACTGACAAATTATAAGGTGGAATGGCTCCTTCCAGTCAAGTGTTGCCCTATAGCCTCTCTTGCTGCTTCTCCAGAAAGTGAGACTATGCCAACATATTGGTACTGAACAGTTAAGAACACTAGTGTAAGACAAAACCACTCATTTAAGTGTTTCTGTGGGTGATTAAGAGACTCAATAACTACTGAGAGTTGGTTATTCTGGATGTGGCTATATTTCCACATGCAAAACCTTGTTGATTAAAACTCATTGGCATGGAGTCCTGGCAACGTCATCTGCAAACAGCTGAGTCACAGGCTCAGGTTTCCAGCCAAGAGTGTCGCTTGCCAGGATCAATGATAAATAAAAAGACTCAAAAAGATGATAATGATGAAGAAGAAGAAGAAAAAGGACCACCTTGGGAGGTGGTTTGGTCCAGCGGATAAGGTGCTGAATCAGGAAAACTGGGTTCTCTAGTCCTGCCTCTTCCACTGACCTCTGATATGACCCTGGGCAAACCAGGGTTACTTTTATTATTCGTATTACCCTAGCACCTATGAGCCTCAGTTGCAGACCAGGATCCCATTGTGCTAGGCACTGTACAAATACCCTGGTTGGTCTTGCCTATTAAGATTTTAAAGTAAGAGTCTGTTTCTTACTGTGTGTCTGTACAATGCCTCGTACTAAAGGATCCTGATCTGGGTTGGAACACTGAGACCCTACTATGACATTAATATTAATTTTGCCACAAATATTTTTTTTAAAATAGAGAATGGGCGATGTCTAGTGGTGTGAGGCGGAGACACAGGATCAGGGTTCTTGAGTTCTAATCCCAGTTCTACCAAGGGCTCACTGTAGGCTCAGGGATGTCCTGAGTACTTCCTCTGAAGTGCTGAGTGTCCTCCACTCCCATTGACGTCTGTGGGATCTGAGGTGGCCCAGATTTCACTAGAGGCAGAGAGCCCACTGCAGAGTCAGGCCCTATGTCACTCTGGTCAATTCTCTTAAACTATTTCTGCCTCTATAGGTTCTCCTACAATGCCTGTCATTCTATTATATCAATGCCTGCCATGTGTATTAAAGTGGACACAAGAAGATCTCAGCATCATTCCCTCCTCTTCTCCCCCTTTTGGTATAGGTAGACCTTAGATTAGTTTTTCTATGTGGTTTTGGTGGGGATCTAGAAGTCAAGCTAGACTGCAGGCATGCATACTACATTTCATCCTGTGACCATCTTGCTCCCTTCTGGAAGAGAGTTCCAGTTGTGGACCAGTTCCTGAGGAAGCTCTTGTGGCTACCATCTGAGCAGAATGGAGTTGTCCTGCGGAGTCATTTCCCTGGCGGGCTTCTTGGATCAATCCCTTAGAGCACTCCACAGGTAAGGCCCCAAACTTTGAACTTGGTGGGATCGTCTGAGAGAATTCCATGAAGCCAGTGAACACTGGAGTGAGGAAATATCAGCGGTCTGGATTCAATTCCTGGCTTTGCCACAGACTTCCTGTGTGACCTTGGGCCAGTCCCATAGTCTTTCTGTGCGTTAGCTCCCACCTCTTTATAATGGAAATAAAAATTGCTATTTTTCATCTGTCTTAACTATTAGGGTATATGTTTTGGGAGCAAGGATGAGCTCTCCTACGCCTTTGTACATCACCTAACACAATGGAGCTCCAGCTCAGATCTCAGATACAAATAATGAATAGATTACAGGGTGGATGGTTTTCTTTGATTTTTTTTATTTTATTTCCCTGTGATTAGCGCTGGATAAGGTCTATTTGGAAGGGAAAAATTGTTTTGAAATATTTGTAATTAGTCTTTTACCGCTACAAATCAATTCCAAAGGGTTGTCACTGCCAATTCAGTCATCGTTACAATGGACTGGAGATAAATAACTCTTTATGTGCTCTAGTCTTTTGATCTGAGTGTGGCAAGAAATATATTTATAACTTACTCCATTTAATCAATTTTTTTGAATGTACAGTGTTCATCAAAAAAAGTCAGGCTTAGCTTTCAAACAACACTGTAAATTCAGAATCCTTAGTGGTTGTATTTGGCTATTTCTCAGGAATGACAGGACTGGCCGGGCTCATTGTTTTCTCAGCTAACATTCAGGTTTCTGATTTCCCAAGGATACTAGCTTCAAGGAACCTATTCTCAGAGAGTTTTGTTTGCACTACTAGCCACTGTCAGTCACTTTTTCAGCATAAGGATGAAGAGTTTCCCATTAAATGATAAACTCCAAATGTAAATAAGTAAATACAAGTCAAACGTTTTTTAAAACTCTGTTTTAGGTCCTGGATCTATCTATCCCTTCATCTGTCTCCAGTGGAGGTTGTGGAATCCCTGTCATTGGAAATTTTTAAGAACAGGTTGGACAAACACCTATCAGAGATGGTCTAGGTTTACTTGGTCCTGCCTCAGAGCAGGGAGCTGGACTAGATGACCTCTCAAGGTCCCTTCCAGCCTTACATTTCCATGACTTTAGGAAATATGCAACATTAACTATCTATGAATCTGTTTATGTATATGCCAGCACATCATCTATACATCCATCTGTAGTGTCATCTTTCTATCTATCTTCTTCTAACTGCACCCAATGACAGTAGCACTGATGGCAAGACAAAGAATTCAAGCTGAAAGGATATCCTCTGTAGGCTGCACTCTCTCCTGACACAGGCTCACACTCTCTGGAGTAAAGTAGTTTGTGTGGTTTAGCACCTAGTAAGTGTTATAATCACAAATTCTTTAGCCAATCTGATGTTCCATTCATTAGGGCACTGTGGTGAACCACATACAGTCTGGTGGTCCATGAACTTTTGATCAGGTCACTTGATCCAGTGTTGAGAGCGGAGGCACCCTTGTGATTAAAGCACTGGACTGAAACCCCAGAAGTCTGGGTTCAATTCCAAGTTCTATCACAGACTCCGTGGCTGACCCTGAGCAAGTCCATTAGGGTACGTCTACACAGCAACTAGACATCCACAGCTGACCTGTGCCAGCCAACTGAGTCTTGCAGGGGTCAGTCTGTGGGGCTGTTTAATTGTTGTGTAGACTTCCAGGCTCAGGCTTCAGCCCAAGCTCTGGGACACTCCCATCCTGCAGGGTCCTAGGTTCCAACCCAAACACAACCCCACAGCCTGAGCCCTGCAAGCCTGAGAAAGCTACCATGGGTTTTTCTTTGCTGTGTAGACATACCCTTAGTCTCTCTGTGCCTCAGGTCCCCAGCTGTACAATGGGGAATAATAATACTTCCGTTGTCTTGTCTATTCAGGCTATAAACCCTTGAGGGCACAGACTGTCTCTCAGGAATTAGACAGTCAGCTCCTTGGTGCAGGGACCATTTCTTTGTTCTGTTTGTACTGTGCCTAGCACAATGGGATCCTGCTCTGTGACCCAGAGCTCCCAGGTGCTACTGAAATAAACAGTAATGGTGATTATGCATGCATGCTAAACCTAGCAAAACAGTGCCCCAATCCTCACTGGAGGCCGCAGGCAGTACCATAAAACTAATAATTAATAAACACTAAGAAAACAGAGGCAGACACAGGGTACTATCAGGTGCAGACTCACCCGGTGGCGCCTCCTGCTGGTTGTCTCAGAAATTAGCTCTTCAGTTGTCAGAGTGCCCTTTGCAGGCCAGGTGTCCTGACTGTCATTGGCCCCCATGTCCCTCCTGGACCCCAGTGCCCTTGTCTTGGGTGCTGCCCCCCTGGCAGTACCCCACTTTCTCTGGGTGTCCCCACCCAGGGGAACCCCATCCCCTACCCCACGTCACCTCAGTCATGGCTACTGCCAGTCACCATCTAGCCCCCGCACCCTGGGGCAGGCTGCAGTCTATCAGCCAATCATCACAGGCAACAAGGGGTTTTGACTGGCTGCCTTTACCCACCCTCAGGCTGCCTCTCTACAACCCCAATACCTATGTGGGCCTAGGGCCAGGCCCTGCAGCCTGGGGAGTTGCTGGCCTAGGGATTCCCAGCTCCTAAGGCCTTTCCCCAGCCCTGTCTCACTCTAGGTAATTGGGTGAGTTCCCCAGCAGCCAGGCCTGTCTCTCTTTCCAGTCAAAGTGAGACTCCTCCCTCTGGCTTCTCTGGCCTTCTTATAAGGCCCAATTGCTCAGTTTGGGGCATGGCCCCAGCTGCAGCCACTTCCGCCAATCACCGGGGTTTTGCTCCCTTCTGCAGCCCCAGCCCTCTGCAGGGCTTTTCCAACCCCTTCAGGTCTGGAGCAGGGTGTTCACCCCGCTACACAGAGCATAGAGTAAATATCCTTGTCCAAGCAAACTACAGGCTTGGAGATCTCCGGTCCCTCTTGTCATGCAAGAAAGCGATGGTGGGTTTTTTTGTTTTTAACAGGAGCTCAGTGTTTTTCAATGGAATTCACCCAGCTTGCCAGCCAAAGTGTTACAGCTCCATGGCTATAAGAGGGGCAAGAATTGAAACTGACTTTTCATGCCCGGGTGCTGGTGTGAGAGATGGAATCATTTTGGAATTGTCAAGGTATCAAATTTATGCTGCCCTGGAAACTTGGAGACTTGTAAAAAGCTCATAAACCTAGTCAAACCCAGCAAAAAGCTCTGCAGTAATACTTGGTAGCATAGGTGCCAGGCATTTCAGGCAGCCTTCCAAAGAGGATTAGCCAGGGATGGCTGACAGAGAGTGTCACTCCTTTACTTGGAAGAACCATGTGACTGTGGAGCTGTTTGTTTAAGACAGCCCTGATTTTCCATTAGGAAGCCCTGGGGTACGTTTCCAGTTCATTCTGATTGAACAGGAGAGATGGTCCTGACCCCAAGCTCCTCAGCTGAATGCTCTGGATGTTTGAGAGAGGGAATCCCAAGGTGGAGCGGGATTCAAATTTCACAGCTGGCTCCTGCCCCTATAATGCAGAAAATTCAAAAGCCCAGCTCTGAGCATCGCTGTGCTTTGCAGGGTTTCAAACACGGACCCACTCCGTGTGACATTTTGTTCCCTTTAGAAGTAGCTAGGCCATCTAGAGAGTGATGAGCCTGCTACAGCCCCCACTAACAGTTGGGTGTGTTGGATCAGGTAGTAGCGGCTCATGCATAAGAACATAACATAAGAGGGTCATAGTGGGTCAAACCGATGATCCATCTAAACCAATATCCTATCTTCTAACGTGGCCAATGCCAGGTGCTTCAGAGGGAAGGAACAGAACAGGGCAATCATCCCATGAGCCATCCCCTGTCATAGACTCATAGACTTTAATGTCAGAAGGGACCATTATGATCGTCTAGTCTGACCTACCACACAAGGCAGGCCACAGAATCTCACCCACTCATTCCTGTAATAAACCTCTAACCTATGCCTGAGCCATTGAAGTCCTCAAATCATGTTTTAAAGACTTCAAGGTGCAGAGAATCCTCCAGCAAGTGACTCGTGCCCCACGCTGCAGAGGAAGGTGAAAACCCCCCAGGCCTCTGCCAATCTGCCCAGGAGGAAAATTCCTTCCCGACCCCAAATATGGCAATCAGCTAAACCCTGAGCATGTGGGCAAGACTCACCAGCCAGACACCCAGGAAAGAATTCTCTGTAGTAACTCAGATCCCATCCCATCACAGACCACTGGGCCTATTTACCTCTATTAGTCAAAGATCAATTAATTGTCAAAACTAGGCTATCCCATTATACCATCCCACCCAACTTCTGGCATGATTTAATGGTCCCAGGTTTGATCCTTCCTACTGACAACCCACTCGAGGCTGCTAGTGTTGCATACAGACTTTTGTATCTCAAGGCCATTTCTAATTCTGGATATTAGGAAAAACTTTTTTACCAGAAGGGTGGTGAAGCACTGGAATGGGTTATGCAGGGAGGTGGTGGAATCTTCTTCCTTAGAGGTTTTTAAGGTCAGGCTTGACAAAGCCCTGGCTGGGATGATTTAGTTGAGGATTAGTCCTGCTTTGAGCAGGAGGTTGGACTAGATGACCTCCTAAGGTCCCTTCCCACCCTGATATTCTATGATTCTATGAGGTAGCTGAGGATAGATGCCTGTGTGTATGTGTGTGTGTGAGAGAGAGGGACAGAGAGACAGAGAGATGTCTTTCCATTGCTTTGATGTATGGTCTGACTGTATTAATTAGCTATCTGCACCTGATTATTTAATGCTGCAGTGCTGAGTGGTCACCACCAAGTTGAATGAATTGTTAGAGCTGCCACAATTTTTCTTCATTGGTTGCTTTTCTTGGTTGCTTAAATCTTTCTAAATAAATAGATAACATTATTTCAAACAAATAATGGCCACGCTGGTGTGGGAAGAATTCCCCTGGAGTTCCTGCTGTCTCGGTCAATATTCCCAAAGTCTGATGGGATTGGATGACTAAGAATGTACTCACCGCTGAATTCTTTGGATAACTTTTCTCTAAACGGTATCGCCAGGACACCATGCAATCAATGAGCTCTGACCAGGAATCAAAGTAGCCAGTCCCTGCCTTGAAGAGCTTACAGGTTAAAACAAACTGGAGACCAAAGCAATATTGCTCTATGTAATAATCTCACGCTCTGTAAGAGCTCTCATCAGCAGAGCTCAAAGCACTTTACCAAGGAGATCAGTGTCATTGTCCCCATTTTAGAGGTGGAGAAACTGAAGTACCAAGATGGAAAATGACTTGCCCAAGGTCACATGGCAGGCCAGTGCCAGGGCTAGAAATAAAAACTTGGTCTTCTGAGTCCCAGTCCAGTGCCTTATCTGTAAGGTCACTCTGCCTAGCTGATATCCTCCCGTTAACATGTCAGAAACTGCAACCAGGCTGTGGTCATTCCCAAAGAAGCAAGAAGGCTCAGCCTGCAGTAAAAAGATTTATTTCACTGTTACATCAATGGATGAGCCTGGATTCCACATCTTACTAAGGGTGTGCATAAACTGTTTCTGTCTACATGTCTCTCTCTAGCCAGCTCCTGGTAGATCCCTGCCCACTAGATAGTGCTGTGCCACATGGCTTCTGGCACTTGAATCATCCATAAAAAATATTGTGCTTTCTAAACTTCTGGCTGTTGTGTAGCAATCAGCCCTTTCTGCATCACTCTGTGGTCCATGCTACATCTTAGCTGTTGAGGCCAGTGCTACGGGACCCCTGTTAAACCCTGATTAAGGAAAGCATCCATATGGAAGTCTGCAAATGCCACCTGTTTTTGTACTTGGACCAGTAAACAAATGATCTGATTTTCCCACTCACCTACAGCAGAGTAACGCCACTGATTTCAGTGTCACTGCCCCTGATTTATACCCAGGCGGAAGTGTCGGAGAATCAGGCCTCTCTTTTTCCTTTTGCGGTTGCTTGGCAGAGCGTATCCCCATCTCAGAAAGACATTGCTCTGATGGTTCCCAGTGAGGTTGGGAATGGCTTTCCTTTTCCTGTTGTCCTCGTTTCACCAGGAAAGTGCTTTGAGAAGCACAATGCCTAGCACAAAAGAGGGAGAGGAAAAGATTTCCGAGGCCAAACTGCATTACACTCAGTCACCACAGAGCTTGAGCCAAGAACAGCCTGGCCTTGAGGGACTAGCAAACATTCAGAGGCTCCGAGGATTCAAAGTTATGAGCAACAGCTGAGTAGGGATAGATTGTCTTCCTCCTGCACGTCACCTCTTTCTATTAGCTTAGATATCAGGACGCGCAGCTGGGATACCTCATTTATAAAGAAGAGGAAAATACAGACGATAGAAACAAATAACATGGCAGGGGAGCTGGGAATAGCCAGGCAATATTAAGCTCCATTTATACTAAACTTGTCTGACAAAAGACGAGCAAGAGATAAAGCGTTTATAGATTTGCAAGCAACCTCCCCACTGTGTTTCAGGTGCAATGCTCCTGGCATCAGCAGATGTGTTTCCTCAAAGGGATGTGAATTCCGTCTCCTCGTGCAGCCATACTCGGGATGTGCAGCAGAAGCAGAATGGGACTGGGAGGGGACGGATGGTCCTGCAGTTCACATTCTGATCTAGCAGCCAGGGCTCTACTCTGTATGGCCCAGGGCAAATCACTTTAGGCCAGATGTTAGCTCTTCAACCACTGGTTATTTGGGGGGAAGCCTTACAAGGGTGCAAGTCAACATTTGTGCGCAACACCCGGGGATCCAAAGTGGAGCACAGACAC
This sequence comes from Chelonoidis abingdonii, assembly GCF_003597395.2. Taxonomy (NCBI): domain Eukaryota; kingdom Metazoa; phylum Chordata; order Testudines; family Testudinidae; genus Chelonoidis; species Chelonoidis abingdonii. The sequence continues at coordinate 75,753,299 of NC_133778.1, forward strand.
CCTGACATCTTTTCCAAAGGTGTCTTAGACAATCTGGCTTCTGGCCTGGCCACTGCCTCAGTTTACCTTCTCTCTCACATTACACAGCCCATCTGGCACTTTCCAAAGACTGCTGCACCCTGGGAGTGGTTGGTTCCCATAAGATAACACTCAAACCCAGCCACCCATCTTCCCCAGGCTCACTTGGGGCATTCAGTGTGTAATTGGACTTTAGCATCCACTCTGCCCTCCCTCTAGGCTCAGAAGTCTTCCCAGTCCTTTATCAGAGTTCCCATTGCTTCTAGCACACCCTCTGGGCTCAAAGTCCTTTGCGGTACCCCCAGCTGGGGCTTCTCTCCCAGCAAGTCCCTCAGCCCAGCCTTATCTCTCAATAGGCACCTTCTCCATTCAGGTCCCTCTGCCTGGGAGCACCAGAGCATCATCTGTCCTCTCCTCAGCTGGCTCCCTCCCACCTCCCAGGCTCAGGCTGCTCTTATATTCCCCATCCTGCTCCCTGTCATGCCCCTCACCTGAGAGAGTGAGCTAAGTTTGACACAGAGGCGGCTGAGTCCCATCCACAGGCACTGACTTTTATTTTTCCAGGTGGGTGCTCTGCCCCGAGGCCCCACCCCAACTCCGCCTCTTGCCTGAGGCCACGCTTGCTCCGCTTCCTCCCACCTCTACACTTGCGGTGGCATTTAGGGTACATGTAGCTATATGGTGCGAGGCTCTGACGGGGGGAGGCAGCAGGGAAGGGCTCAGGCAGAGGGCAGGCAGCAGGACACTACCCAATTAAAAACATCATAGTAGATGTAGGAGGAACTGCTTGGGTGAGTAGAGAGCCATGGGATACATACCCTAAGATTCTTCCATGTCTCCACTCTATTCGTCTAAGCAGTGTCCCACTGTCTGCAGCACTCTTTAGACCCCCTACTAGCTGAGTGTGCAATGTCCATACTGTACATGCCGCCACAAGTGTCGACCTACCCTAAAATGTGTGTTGATTCTTCACTTTTAAGGTGTGTGCATTGCTGGTGATACAGGTGTTACCATAATGAAATGTAAAGCTTTGGGTGTGCAAAGAACTGAACAACCAAACATAACTGAATTTCATTTCTCTTTCTGTTTGGTTGTCATTTCAGGTTTGTTTTATCCTTTTGAGAGGGACTTGAGGTTTCGAGAGGAACCTCACTGGTTCATATTTTGTGGATTTTTCCTCTCTTTGTAACTGCCGACATGGATTAGTTTTTATATGTATTTGTTTGATTGTTCTTTAAGAATTAACTACTCCTCCTCCTCCTCCAAGCTTTATAGACTTTAGAGATCCTTGACTATGCTGATAATTTTCTCCTATTTCTTTCAGTCCAGGGCATATTTTTGTCATTTATGATAATTCAGATTAAGAGGTCTTAGGTCTTCCATAATATTATCCTTCTGTCTTCTCCTTAATTAGCCACAAGGTCGGGCACTATATGGTTTTTCTTACAGGAGATTCTTAGCTACTCTGTCGTCCATCATCCTAACTTCAGGCCTTGCCCATTTTACTTTTTTTATATTCCCCCGTAGATGGAAAAGCATTGCCCTTCTTGCACAAAAAAACAGAGAGGCTTTAAAAGCTGTGTTTGAAAAAGTCAAAATCCCATATTTTTATTAGCATGAAAAATTTATTCAATATATTTGCATATAGAGACATAATGCAAAGCATATGCCTGTGAGAGAAAAGCCATCAGATTATGCTGCCATATAATCAAGTCATCGTTTTTTCCAGAGCCAGTTTGTCACCACAAGATGTGTGACTGACAGATGAAAAGGAATGTTCCTTCTTTGTTCTAAAAGGAGTAAAAAACTGAGGGGAAATCATTGGCTAAAATGAGGCCTGTTATTTATGGATTTTTTGATTATTATACCTCTACCTCGATATAACGCTGTCCTTGGGAGCCAAAAAATCTTACCGCGTTATAGGTGAAACCGCGTTCTATTGAACTTGATTTGATCCACTGGAGCGCACAGGCCTGCCCCCCCGGATCGCTGCTTTACTGCGTTATATCCGAACTCGTGTTATATCGGGTGGTGTTATATGGGGGTAGGGGTGTATTATTGTTTTGGTGAGAGTAGACTTTCTGGTTCCTTCTGTTCGATGTCACAGAAAAGGAGGCACCGCTAATTCACATTTAAGGCAATTGATTTCCAGCTAGAAGGCTAATTAGCAACATTATGGGTAGCAAGTTTCAATGGGTTCCTTAGGCCCCAATCCAAAACTCAGTGCAAAGACAACTCTCCTTAACTTCTGTGGATCAAAGCCTTCTTGTGCACTTCTTTCACTGAGTGAAACAAAGACCGACGTCTTTGAACTTAGCTGCCAAAAGTTAAGCACCTATGTCGGCACTGCTGTTAAAACCCTGTCGCTCCAAGTCTCAGAGGCTGGGTCAGCTGGCTTGGATTCATGGGGCTTGGGGTGTGGGGCTATAACATTGCAGTGTAGATGTTCAGGCTCAGGCTAGAGCTTTGGCTTCGAGAACACACCGCCGTCTCACGGGGTCCCGGGCTCTAGCCCAAGCTCAAACATCTATACCTCAGTTTTATTGCCCGGCAGCCTGAGTCCTGCAAGCCCGAGTCAGCTGATCTGGGCCAGCCACAGCCAGGCTGTAGACTTTTATCACAATCTCCACGTACCATAAGGGTCTGAGCTAATCCCATGTGGTTCATGTGCACACTGTGAGGGGACATGCCACAAGCAAGCCTAGGGAGGATCCCTGTGCTCAGGCAGTGCGAATCAGATGCACCTGCAGAGCATGCTCTACAGGGAGAAGGGGAGCTTATCGAGGTGAAGCTGACCACAGAACTCAGGGTTGGGGTGGGGTGAGGGGATGTTTGCCCAAAAGTAAAGGCTTCTAGAGATGGCAGAGAGCCCGGTAACCCAGGGGCCCCAGCCCGAGGCAGTGACTAGCTTCTCCTTCCCCACCTTATGGCAACCAGATGCTGCGGCCCTGAGACGGGGTGTGGATGGTCTTCTTGCCTTCAGTGCCCTGTAGCTAAGCCTGAGGAGCAGCCAGAGACCGGAGGTAATTAAACCAAGAAAGGGCCCCTAGAGTGAGCTCAGGTCCCATGGGGAACAGTGAGCTTGCCCCCAGGGGACCCAGAGGCAGGATACATAAAGAGAAGGTGGCCAAGCCCAGTTTGAGCCATGGGTGACTACAGGGAGACCTCTGCCTTCAAACAGAGCTCCACTAGTTTAACGGGGGCTCCGTGGATCCTCAGGGATCTCTCCTCATGGATGTTTTATTGCAGGATCAGCTTGAAATCCATCCTTGGTTGCCTAAATGTGTGGCCTGGAGCATTCCCCCTACCCCGACAATAATTCATAAGCCCCAGCCTCACTTGAACCACGACTGACCCTTCCTCGTTACTTCACCTCATTCCCCATTTTAAGTGAAGGTTAATATTACAGACACAGAGCTCACCAATCTCACTGATTTAATGTGAATTTTCCTGGGATGATGATAGTACTTAGCTCTTATCATGTGCTTTTCATCCCTGTGTCTCAAAGTGCTTTTCAAAGGAGGTCAGTATCATGATCCCCATTTTATAGGTGGAGAAACTGAGGCACGGGCAGGGAAGTGACTTGCCCAAGGTCACCCCACAGGCCAGTGGCAAAGCTGGGAATAGAGCTCAGATCTTTTGAGTTTCAGAGCAGAGCCCTGTACACTGGACAACACTGCCTAAGGAAAGAGTGAAAACTGCATTAAAAAATAAGGAAGAATCTCGAGATTTGGCATAATGAATCATTTTTAAAAATAATCTTCTACACTCATGTAGCCCCTTCCATCTGGAGATCTCAGACCATTTCATAAATATTGATCTAGTTCCATCATAGTCTATGGGATTTTTTCCTTTTGCTTCAGTGCGATTTGGAACAAACCCTTGAAAGCGTGAGGTTTTACAAAATCTTTTCCTCTTCCTCCTTGCAGCTCTGCTCCTTCCCAGACCACACCAGCTGCTGGATCACACATGCCCAACAAAAGTCCATTGAAAGGCCTGTGCAGTTTGTGCAATGAATTAAAACGGTACTCATTTGATAAAGGGGAAATGGCTCCCCTGAATGTTATTGTACATGCTGCTGAGGGAGGGATGGACAGGAAAGCGCTATCAGGAGGAAGCACAGTTGTTACATCAGGAAGTGCAGGGTTTTCCTTTAAGCAGGAGTTCACAGCACTGATACTTTTGTTTCTGGAGAGCCATATGTTAACCATCTGTCTGCTACCAACTAGCTCAGGTGTTATAGAAGATCTCCGAATAGAATCATAGAAGACTAGGATTGGAAGAGACCTCAGGAGGTCATCTAGATCAATCCCAAAGCAGGTCCAACACCAATTAAATAGAAGCATCCCTACCGGTTAGAGGCATGTGCATATGGACCACATACCTCTTGATAATAATAAACTGATTGCAGAACTTCACTGGACACAATAGACAATTCCATATGGAAGAATCATGCAGGACAATGCAGAATGATTCACTGATATCCAGTGAGCTGTTGTTCAGTCATTTTCTATGCATCAGTGGTAGGGGTGCCATCAATGTCATACCAAATATCTTGATACATCAATGAATGTGTGCTTTATATTGTAGACTTTCCCTTCTAAAGTAGTTATTTTTAAAGACATCCTTGCATTAATGAAAGGCAATTCTGTGTGCGTGGTGGTGATGTATTTGATAGAAAAATTAATATGCTACTTTGCAGATTAGCAAGAGACTGGTTTTCTTTCTTCACAGTGAACAAAAGTGTAGTCAAGTAATTAGTTCCTAGCACCCCTTATCTATCCAGTATTACCTGGCAATTATAACAGAAAGAAGAAATTAATGAAGAAAGGAATAAATAAGTTTTTAAAAAAACATAATAATGAATTCAGATTGAAGGCTAGAATTCAACCTTGATTAAAAAATAAATTCCAAAGCGGGTCTGACTCATCGCAGCAACACTCAAAAGACTTTTAACACCCATCATTTCTGCACCCACTTAAATACCAATCAATATTGTGTGTAAGCCGTCTGAGATCATGACACACAGCAGAAGTCAATGTGGCTGCTAATAAACAGATGGTGGGAGGCTTCTTCTCTCTGTATAATTCTTTATGGTTTGTATTTTGAGTTAGCCCTGAAGAAGACATCTTGTAAGTGGGACTGAGGCAAACATAACTCAAGAAGTGAGCTGTTAATGTAAATTAGTGGTAAAAAGGTATAGCACATTGACATTAAGGGACATCATGGAGGGGGCGCAAATTTATAAACAACAAAAGGTTTAAGAGTTTAAAGCAGAAACTCTGGGCTCAACTCCTTGCTCCTTCTATCTTCAATTCATCCTGAATCAATGTGCCCTGTAACATATGCACTACAGCGTCTATGCTCACGAGGGAGAGTTCACGGATCATTGACTCAATATCAGGTCAATCCTGACTCACTGAATACTTTATAGGCCCACGTAGTAAAATTGTCATATTTTTCTGAAGGGAAAAAAGTGATGCATGTCCACAGTGGTTGCGTTTTAACTTCCGAGTCTAGGCCTTTTATTGTCAACATACCTATCAAGAGAGACAGACCCACTGGTGTTTTGAGATATGCAGCTCAAAAGAAGCCTCTTTAAGCTTGTCACCTTCTATTTTTCTTTGACATTTGGTTTTTAGAAGTGAATTTAGTGTTGGTGAGAAAAGCCAGCCACTTTGACCTCTGAGAAGGAGGCAGGGATCCTACCAGAGAACCAACAATGGAGGTGGCAGAGCCCACAAAAACCAAAGGTCAGCTATACAGTGATAATGATGGGAGTGAGCACAATAACAAGGCACTAGAAGGAAATGCTGAGCAGAGAATGCTGGACGGTGCTCAAAGAAGCAGGAGAAGCTAGCCTATTGTAACTCTGTGACTTGGGCAAAGACCCCACCGGGGGCTCCACCCATAACAACAATGGTATCTCCCAGTGCCGAAGGGAGGCGCCACAAAAGTACAATGTTCAACTCAACGTCATAAGACAAAAGGAAAGTAGGGATGGGAGTGCAGTCACGGGTCAAAACATGGAATCCGGAAGGGGACCCTGATCGGAGAACCATGGACAACACTGTCTGCTCTGAAAAGCAAGTGACTCCAGCCAACCCAGTGATGAGAATTGGTGGGTGGAGCTACAGAATGAGGGAGGGGCCAGAGTTTAGCTGAGTGGAAATGACAAAAAATGAACAAACAGGTCATAGGCTGCAGGGTCAAAACAAGGGATCCAGAGGAGGAGGCCCAGTTCAGAATCCCAGACAGAAGCTGCTGTTTTGAGAAGTGAACACTCCTGGCCTATTTGATTCCTGAGAATGGTGGTTGGAGCTCATCAGAACAACAGGGGACGGGCCACAGAGCTCCAGAGTCAAATGATTGCTTGGGAGAACAACAGAAGAACACAAGAATGAGAGTGAGGCTTAATGGTATAAAATAAGGGAACCAGATGAAGACACCAAGCAGAGAATCCTGGGCAAGCCCACTACTCTGAAAAGAGAGATGCTGCATTGACAGCCCTGCAGATTGAAACCCACCAATGAACCAGAAAAAAAAGGCATTAAAACAGGGGGAATCGGCGGTGCAATCTTCTCTCACATCACTCCTGTTGTTGCAGGTTATCCGAAGGGACTACTTCTAGAGAGGAGAATGAAGTTCAGTCGCTCTGCCTTGCTCGTCCCTTGGCCTCAAAGTTGAAACCGCCAACAAAGTGCCAGCTGAGAGAATGTTTCGGACCTGTAGCCACCAGTCCACTAGGGACTGGGCTGAGAAACCTGTTGCCTGTAGATCAGCAAACATGTCAGGTGATAACACTTTTTGGTCCCTGCCTGCTCAGTCTGCATTCTCACTGCCAAGCCCCTGAACCGGCCAGTTCTACCTACTCCTCAAACTGGAAATAAGAAAAAATATTTTTTACCTTTCTTTTGTTGGTAAAGATTGAACATGAAACTCTGGGCCTGACTGAATGTTAACAGCTGAGGTATAACTGCCTGAATACAACTGCTTAAAAATGAATACACTGATGAAACCCTGATGTTAGAATCATAGCACAGAATTAGAGCTGGTTAATGATTTGTTAACTATTTTTTTCCCCACCGGAGACTATTGATTTTTTGAAACAGAAATATCGATTTTGACAAAACTTTCCTTGGGAACGTTTCTCAGGTCCAGGATGGAATATCTGGGGTGGGAGAAGAGAGAGACCACCCCAGAATAACCAGGGAGATGGAAAACAGGTTGAATCCCTGCTCTGAATGAAGTACCACAGCATTTGAACCTGTCTCTCACATTTCTGCTGAGTGCCCTAACTGCCGGGCTTAGCTATTCTGGGGTGTCACTCTCACACTTGTTTTTTCTCCAACAAAATTCAAAAGTTTTCGTTGTGCTGAGGAACATAAACAAATTTGGAAACCTTGAAATGTTTCACAGACCAGAATTCTCATTTCCTAGTCATTCCTGTGAAGATACCACTTTGCACACATTCCTCTGCCAGGGACGGATTGTTCTCAGTAGTAAATTCTCCAGTGCTCTGCCCAGTCTGATTCGAACCACAGAGCTCGCGTCCTCCTTCTGGTCACTTGCTTTCCTGTTTGCTCAACAGTTGCATTTGATTCTGCGTTCGTGTGTTTGTTAAAGGGGAGAAAGCACAAAGTGGATGGCAGTTTGTTGTAATTGTCCCTTGGTGGGTTGGTGCGTGGGATAAGACCCAAGAAATGCTCCTCTCTCTTAGCATTACTCTGGTGAGCAAGTACTACTCAGCTTGATCAAGCGTAGCAGAATCAGGGCCTTGGTGGAATTTACTTTCCTTCCTGTAAAACAGATGCTTGGCTTTGGGTGGCTGTGTGATAAGCATGGAATGTTTTCCCTTGGCTGTGAGTGCACGGTGCACGTCCTGCCATCTCTGCTTATTGAACTAAAATTTCCTCTTGACGTCCTGGGCAATGAAGTCATTTCCCAAACACTAGGATGTGTGTCTTGGACGCCACCTGCCCAAAACTCTCCCCAGTAGGAGAACCCCTTCACACTAGGGATCCTCATTTAACTTTCTTCTTTTCCTGCCCTCTCTGCTCCTGAAAGGCACTGGTACCACAATACAGCCACTAATGGTCTACAATGCTATTAAACACCTGTGTTTGACCGTTGTCATCTGGTGTGATGTAGATGTTTAGAATGGAGCTGGAGTTGGAGCTCTGGGACCTGTGAGGGTCAAGCTCGCTCCTGTCTCCATCTGTTCTTCACTATTTCCTGCCCTCTCCCCCAAACAAAAGTGTCTTTATTTGAGGACCCTAAAAAGGAGCAAAGGACCCTAAAAAACAGCCTATCCCTTCAGCAGGCCTAATATCCGACACACTAATTTTGGTTCATTAATTTCCAGTTCCACATCTTCTATTTTTACCAAGCACTATTTCAACAGAGCCCTTGGGTTCTATCAAGAGGCCTTTTAACATAGATTAATTCAGTCTGTCTCCCTTTCATATCTTTCCCCGTCAACACTTATGATAGGTTATTGTGACATCTTATGAACTTTTACCTACTTGGTACAGTTGAGTTCACAAGTAGGGTGAATTTGTCAGCCCAATTATCACAAAAAGGGGAAGGAAATATATTTCAGTGCTCTTTTAATCCCCAAGGACTAATACATCTCAGCCTTTTTTCCAATGAACACCGCAGGCTCTCTGCTTCGGCTGTGGGGTTTTCTCCTTACAAACCCCTTAGTATATACCCCAGGGCCTCCAACTGTAACCCCATTTTCCTGCTTGACATGCAGACCTTCCACATGCACAATATTAATTGTATCTCTTCACCTCCAGAGGATTTTGCTGTGCCTTTGTTTAGAAGGTTCTGCTGTCTGAGACACAGCCCAGTCTCACCTTGCAAACCCCTGAATTAACTAATGCAAATTACAGCCCATGGGAGAGACACCTGCTTCTAAGTTAAGGCTGCAAAATTACTCTTTACAGAGACTTCAATAAAAAAAAAAAGCTTTTTTTTCTTCCTAATAGATTCCCCAGCACAATGACTTCCTGCGATATCAGATACCGAACCCATCTCAGCAATTTCAATGTCCACTGAACCCTAGAAACACTGTATTCATTAAATCTATATGTAATTAATTCCTTCCTTTGAAATTGACCAGCTTGAGTTCTGAGCTGGATATTTTTTAACCTCAGCCTGAGGGGGAAGTTTCATTTTATTTCATTAAAACCCACATGTGGGTGAAAACTTATTTATCTTGAAAAAAGATATTTTTCTATCTTGATTTCAGTCTAGCTAGATTATTTATTTATTCAGTATTATTATTTTCCACAATGGTAACTATAGATCCCACTCAGGGACCAGAAACCTGTTTATTTAAATGATGATCCTGGTATAAGAACCTATATAAAGCAGGCTATTTTGCTGTACATGCACCCATATAATAAAAAGACAAGCAGACAAAAACAGGTTGTTAATTCAGCTAGAGATGTCACGTCATGTATGAAAAGACATCATGATACCAGCTTGCAGTGTTTTAAAGGTCCTGAAATGTCTCTGAGGGTACCTCTACACTACAAATTAAGGTGTGATTGTAGTATGGGTAGGCACAGCTAGCTAGCTTTAATTTAGCTAGCATAGGTAAGAATAGTAGTGAAGAAATGGCAGTGTGAGTTTCCGCGTGGGCTAGCTGCCCTAATACAAGACAGCCCAGGGCCCTCAGTACATACTCAGGTCGCTAGCCCATGCTAAGGTCCATCCCACTGCATCTTCACTGCTATGGTTACCCACATTAGCTTGATTAAAGTCTATCTACTCTACAAACCCATCTTAATCTGTAATGTAGACGTATCCTTATAATCCATAGAGTATCATCATACCATGGCATCAACATCATCATCCCAGGACATGGACAATGGCCCAATTCATAATACATGTATTTGTCCTTCAGGATGGATATTGCACCGATTCTCAGAAGACTTCAGTCTCTTTTTATTTCTGTCACTGTGTCCGCAGTGGTCCATGAAACCCAACATGACTGGCTATCCGAAAGATCACCTTCTCCATAGGCTGAAATCCACAGAGGCATTTTTGCTAACAGTCCCAAGTCTTATATGCCTGGGTTGAAATCCTGGACCTATTAAAGTCAGTGAGAGTTTTGGCATTGACTTCAGTGGAGCCAGGATTTGACCGGTACTGCTGTGTTCTCAAAGAAGTAGCGAGTCCCAGGTCTCAGCAAAATGCTTTTTGTTTATAACATCAACATAATGGATGAAGCCAGATTCAGGGTGAAATCATGGCCCAGCTAGCATGGAGGTACAAGTGCATAATCTGTCCTCACTCCCCTCAAGATGATACAACCCACCCATCACACACATGGTCATACTGGGGAAGAGTGCGGCAAAGACTTGGCATAGTCTTGACCAAATGGCGCCCTAGACCTAGGGTGACCAGATGTCCTGATTTTATAGGGGCAGTCCCAATTTTTGGGGCTTTTTCTTATACAGGCTCCCCCACTCCTGTCCTGATTTTTCACACTTGCTGTCTGGTCACCCAACCTAGACCAAATGGCACCCCAGATGAGAAGTGTCTTTGGAGTCCCCTTCTACATTTGTAAAACCTTTGAATACTTTATTTTTATTGTATTTGTAGCCCATTTCACAACTTGGATGCACGATTTGCATGCGTGATTTATCTCTGTCATATAAGATGATTGTAACCAGGCGTGACTCACCCCTGCGGCACCTCCTACTGGTTACTTCTGGGAATTAGCTCAAACTGCAGCTGGAGCGCCCTCTGCAGGCCGGTGATCTGCCTTCCGCTACTGGCCCCTTGTCCCTTCTATGTGGGGTTCTGCCCCCTGGCAGTAACCCCTTTCTCTTAGCAGTTTCCCCCCCCGCAAACCCCCCCCCCCTCGCTCTTATCCCCAGTTTTGCCTCAGGGTCTTTGTTGCAACCCTGCCTAGTGTGGTGGGAAGACTGCCTCAGGGTCTTGGCAACTGCCTAGTCATTAGCTGGCCCCATCCCCTGGGGCAGACTGCAGTATTAGCCTCTCATCATCGGCAAAGAGGGTTGGACCTGCTGCCTTGGCCTACCCCTGGGTTGCACCCTGCAACCCCAGTACCTCTTAGCCTACTCCCAGGCCGCAGCCTGGGGCTTTCCAGGCAGGAGCTCCCCGGCTCCGCTGCCTTCCCCAGCCCTGCTTCACCCTGGGTCCCTTGCAGCAGCCAGGCACTTCTCCCTCTGAACACAGAGAGAAACTCTCTGGGCTCCTGGCTTCTCTGCCATTATATAAGGGCCTGTGGCTCAGTTTGGGGCGTGGCCCCAGCTGCTGCCACTTCCCCCAATTAGTCCAGCCTAAAAGGCTGCTTTCTCCAGCCCCGGCCCCTTCCCTGGGCTGTTTTTAACCCCTTCAGGGCCGGAGCAGGGATCCACCCTGCTACAATGATAAATTCGTACACTAGGATATGTAAATTTGTATTTATTCATGCCATATATAAGCAAATAGAGGAAGCATTTTTTTAAGCTTATAAAAACTTTTTAATTTTAAGAATAACTGAAGTGTACAGGGCCTGGCTGACAACACTCTAGGAGGTTCAAGGAAAATGTAGTTCTCAGAAAGTCTGGAAGGCTCCAAAGGATTCTACAAAGGTCCAGAACATTCTAGGAGGTTAGTGAAAAATGAATCCATGTACAGAATACCTGAAATATTTTACTTTAAACATTCTATTTTCCCTTTTGTCGCTAACAACAATAACAGCACCCCGAACCTGGCGCTCCCCATGCCCAGCATCCCAGGCGGTCGCCTGCCCCTAAATCCTGGTCTTGACTCTACCCATAATGTGCCCACTAGCTGACTGCACTGGTACACTGGAGAGTGAGCACTGCATCGGGAATAGACCTGGAGCAATTTACTCCTTCCATGTAGCAGGGGGGGAACCAGCAGGTGTCAGGATCTCCCTCCCAGGCTGCTCTTGGAATGGCACTACAATGCATGTCCCTTTCTGTGGTCTCATGGCAATGTTACAATGGAGCAGGGTGGAAGTAGGAGCAGGAGGAGCACTGACATGACGAAGCCCTTGGAGTCCCTACCCTAAACTCTCTTAGCTTGCTTTCTCCTGCCCCAACATTCACAGTGAGGTTCATGCAGAGGCCATAAGATAGCTCTGTGCTTCACCTGGTACCCGGGGAAGGGCAGCCTTATAAAGCATCTCAGCTATGGAATCATTTCGTTTCATTTTTCAACCAGCATGGAGTCTGCTTATGTCTTCCTGAGTGCACAAGCACCCCCACGGAGGCAGGCTAGAGTCCCACCCAGCCATTGCTGTCTAAGACCATAGTTATGGATGGTGTAAGAGGGTGACTCCACCCTTAATGGCTGGAGGGCCTGGGGCTAGCAAACCCTGTGGGAGAGTAGTTGATTCCTTATAAAGACCAGCAGGTGGCTGCACTGGGGGGAGAGAAGAATGCTCAGGAAACAGAAGCCGTAGGTGGACAGCAGCAGGACAGAGATGGAGAGTGGCTCTTGCAGAGATGCAGAACTGTTCCCCAGCTCTTGGGAGAATGGCACTGGGTTGGGGCCTGGAGGGCCAGTGCATATCTGAGGCCTGAATAAAGTTGCCCCCAGGTGGGGGAAATGTTTTAATTTCTTTAGGTCTATACAGAGTTTGTTTAAGGGGCAGTGAAGAATGGGAAAATAGGGCCAAGGCACTCACCCCACGTCATGAGGGGTTGATATAATAACAGCAATAATGCCCCTAACAATGCCCAGCTCTTACGTAATGCTTTTTATCAATAAATTGGAATGCACTTTATAAAGGAGGTCAGTATCACTACCCCTATCTTACATATAGGGAAACTGAGGTACAGAGCAGAGAAATGACTTTTCGAAGGTCACCAGCAGACCTGTAGCTGAGCCAAGAACAGAACCCCTGTCTCCTGAACCTCTCAGCCAGAGTCTGCAGAAATAAAGAACTCAGGGTAGGGCTACACTTAAAATGCTTCAGCTTCAGTGTAGACCCTCATTATGGCAAAGGAGGGGTTCTCCCATTGCTGTAGTTAATCCACCTTCCTGAGGTGCAGAAGAATTCTTCCATCAACCCACCCAATTTAACTATGTCGCTTGGGGAGAGGGGTGCAGCAAGGAGGCATGGCCTCCCTCCCTGACAGATGGGGAGAGAGCCGCTACCACCCTCTGGTGGGCAGAACCAGGATATCTGCAGCCACCCTGCCAGAAGCAGAGGAGCGGGGCGGGAATAGGAGCTATAAAAGGCCGGCCCTCTAGCTCAGTTGGGGCAGAGCTGCCAGAGGAGAAGGACATCTCTCCCCCGGGGCTGCTACGGTGCCAAAGACCCAGAAGGACTGTGGAGCTGCCAGACACCGGGGACACTGATGAGCTGTTGGGGCTATTGCTGGCCATTTACCCAAGTGAGACCAATGACCACCCCGGAACCCAGGTATCCCCAGATTGGAAGGATAGGAAGGAGCCCCAGGAAGCCGAATAGGGGGTTCAGCTGTGTGACTAATTGCATGTCAGTCAGCATGTTGCGGTCAGATTTTCCCACTGACCCATTGGCAGACCACTGTTATGGCCCTGGGCTGGGATGCAGTGGAGTGGGAGAGCCTGCGTCCCCCTGCCACCCCACTGTCAGGGGCGGCAGCCTCCCCACTTTGTGGTCAGGAGGCCTGCAGTGGTCTGGCACCCACCTGAACTAGGATGCCAGATGGTTTGCTGACTCACACCCCAGAGAGCTAATCTCCCCTAGACTGCTGTGTTGCTCTGCCTGGCTGCTGGTCAGAGCCCCATACCTGAACTGACTGCTGCCCCGCCCTGATTGAGGGCCCAAGCAGACAGACTCACTGCTCTCCCAGACCACAAGCCAGAGCCATTAACTGCGTTGCCCCACCCTGATTCAGGGCTCCGGGCTATGGACTTCTTACTGCTCTGCCTGACTGCAGGCCTGGAACACTGTCAGCTAATTTTCCTCTGAACCGAAGCTCTCCAAAGTGTCATGGCGAAGAGATGTGGTCTCTCGCCCTTGTAGACGGGGAGAGAGTTGCGACCGCCTTCCTGGGTAACTAACTTTTTACTGCAAATCTGGCCTAAGACTCGTAAACTTGTGCAGAATATCACTGGATACGGGTGAGGTTATTGTGGACTACGGGACAGTGGATGTGGGACTGCTCCAGCTTTCCACAATATATTGCAGAGGAGAAAACGTTAATTACAACTACGTGTGTCTAAATTCTGTGCCAGGGACAATCCTGGAGTTGTTAACTTGAGGTCAAATGATGAGTTGCCAGGAAGCAAAGGCAGTTAGCAGAATGGGGTCCCTACAAATACATCATTTTAAACAAACCGGATTAATGCCTTTGATGGAGTAAAAGAATCCTCACAAATGCATGGGAGGTGATGTAATTCTTCTGGATTTCAGTAGGATCTCTGATGAGGCACCATGCACAGGCAGGTGGGGAACGTGAGAAAAATGTAAACAGGGAGGAGTTTCAAGGGTTAGTGTGTGGGTAGGATTGCAATTTGCTATTTTCTAAGGATTTGATCCCCCCCCCCCACCGCTTAGCCTCTTCCCTCATGGCTCCACCCCTGCTTTGCCTCTTCCCTCAAGGCCCTGCCTCCTGCTTGCTCCTCTCCCACCCTCAACTTCCATCGCTCACTGCTCTTCACCTCACTCTCCCCCCCCACCCCTCCCAACTGGGCTTCCTCTGCTATGGGGCCTAGCCAGGAGCTGAAGTCGGATATGGAACCTGCTGCCTGCCCGCCCACAAGATGGTGACCCCGACTAAGCAGAGGCTGGAGCAGGTTGATCACCCGGTGCCTCCCCTCCCTACCCAGGCTAACTGGACTTTTGCTGTCCGGTCAGTACATCTGATCGGACATTTCCAGGTCGCCTTTTCAACCAGCCTTTCTGGTCAAAAACCGGACACCTGGCAATCTGAGTAGGGACCAATGAGTTTGAGTTCATAGCAGTAACTTGTGGGGTAACCCACAAGGTCAATGCTGATCCTAAGCTTCCATAACCCCAGGGGGCTGGGAAAAGGAAGAGGGGCAGACGTACGTTGCTCCATGGTGTCTTTTGCATTAACATCAATGGGTGCAGGATCAGACCCTAAATTTGAAGGTGACAAACTTTAAGAGAAAAAAGATCCAGTACAGAAACTCCAAGCCTTTTTCAAATGAATTCAAGTTAGACAAGAGAGCGAAGAAAAGGATTCATGGGTGATGTTGTGCACTTACATGACTAGATCGTACTGTCCGTGTCTGTATATTCAGTGCCTGATTTAGATACAGAGACCGTTCCTTCCTTTACGTGCAGCACACAGCCCATGCTCAGTAAACAACTGATGATGAATGAGTGGAGAAATGTCAAAGGAAGGACCAGTGCGTGATATGAAAGGAGGAAAAGCGCCGAAAGATAAACATGTTGAGCTTGGGAAGCAGATAGCAAAGTGAGCTCATTACCGCTTTCAAATACAGAAAGAGGATGCACAGTTCTCTCAGAAATGACCCAGGTGATTTCCCATTTCAGCATCTCTCCTTCCTCCTTTGATGGGCCAGTTCCAATAAAACAGCAGACATGGGAGTCTGCCCTTTTTGAGTTTGCCTGTTTCAGCAGGAAGCAAACGAGAGCGCCTCCCATTTCCAAGGATATCCTGACAAGGGGCAGCAAAGCACGCAAAGTTTGCTTTAACAGCTGGATAGAGCATCCCAAAATCCAAGAGATGCACACCAAAAACTTCTGCATTCATTCATTAGATGGTCCCTTCATAAGCAATATGACCCAAATATCTACAACAGAACTGGAAGTGGGCCCAGCTCAAGTGGCAACATCCTCTGATATACTAAAACCAGAGCTTCAGATGGTGTAAATTGGCACCGCAATATTAAAGTCAATGGAGCTACACTGATTTATACCAGCTGAGGTTCTGATTCTGCCCATTTAAGTACACCTGTACCCCATATCACGCAACCTGATATAACACAGGTCCGCATATAGTGCGGTAACCCCGGGGCTCCGGCAGCGGGGCTCAGTGGCACTTTAAAGGGCCCGGGCCTCTGGCTGCTGCTACCTTCAGGGAGCCCAGGCCCTTTAAATTGCCGTCCGAGCCCCGCAGTTGTAGCCCCAGGGTAGCAGCTGCCTGCGCATCCATGAAGTCACAGAGTGGAGCAAATCATAGATTTTTTTTTCATTTGATAGCATTTTTTAAATTTTGTTTTGGGTTGAACCAAAAACAAAAACTTCCAACTTTTTAGCAAATTCAAAGTGAAGGAAAAAAACATTTTGGATCGGATGAAATATTTTGTTCAACCACAAAAAAACCCAATATTTTGTTTTGACTTTGTGCATTTTTATATTTTTTAACAAAAATGTTACTAACAAAACTGAAGGAAATTTCAAATGGAAAAGTTGCATCAAATGGAGAGAAAAATCAGAATGGTTCATTTCCTGGGTGTCTGGCTGGTGAGTCTTGCCCACATGCTCAGGGTTTAACTGATCACCATATTTGGCATCGGGAGGGAATTTTCCTCCAGGGCAAATTGGCAGAGGCCCTGGAGATTTTTCACCTTCCTCTGCAGCATGGGGCACGAGTCACTTGCTGGAGGATTCTCTGCACCTTGAAGTCTTTAAACCATGATTTGAGGACTGCAATGGCTCAGACATAAGTTAGGGGTTTGTTACAGGAGTGGATGGGTGAGATTCTGTTGCTGGCATTGTGCAGTAGGTCAGACTAGACGATCATAATGGTCCCTTCTGACCTTAAAGTCTATGATTCTATGATGCAAAAGGTTTAGATTTTTTTTTTTCAGAAAATTTTTGAGGAGAAGGGGTTTTCCACCAAAACGATTCAGCGAAATCTACACAAATTCACAAAATGTTTTGGTGTCACCAAATCTGCATTTTTCCACCCATAATAGTTTCAGTCAAAACATTTCACCTAGCTCTAGTTAAGAGGGAACTGGTCTCCTTCAGTACAAAAATGGAACTCGGTCCCCTTCGTGTGGGTCAATAATTCTAGGACCACGTTTGCAGACAAGCAGCAGATGTGGTTGTGTGACTAACAGGCATGCAGAATGACTGCATTTGCTTGCACAGACAGGCCATGCGGAATTAGCCATTCTGGACAGAGCACTAACCACATTTATCAGTGAAAGTGACCTTGCAGATAAGTTGCTGTGTTATCCCCATGTTTTGTACGTGCAGCTACACACCCAGTTTTCCTAAGACTCTGGGTCTCATTTATTCCTTGTATCTTCATGCAACAGTAGATGGGGATTTGGAGGATTTTTCTAACTGTCTTATGTATCCATACCCAGCTCCGAAAGGCCTGAAAATGTTAAGATGTGTTTATCTGTAATGAAAAGAGAGGAATCGATGACATTCAAAAGGCTAGTTATAAGGATGGCATTTTGCCAGGCTGATTTCCATCGATGCATCTAAATAACCAGCAGAAATCAAAGAGAAATTAAAGATGATCCTTCCCTCAAGGGAACAAACAAATGTCTGGCCAGAGCTGTACAAAGGAGCCATTGTCTATTTAAAGCTTCCACCGACTGCTGTGTACATTGAAAGAATATCTAGACCCACTGTTAGCACTGCAATCAGCTAACACGTCTCCTTACTGCCAGAATACGCTCAACGACATATTCATCAGGGCTGTTTTCCCCCCTTTCCCCTCGCTCAAGATTCTCTGACGCTTTGGGACACTCATTTTGTTTTCGTTCAAATATTATCATTCGGAAGTATTTGCTGCCCCAAGAATTAGACAGGATAAAAAAGCCATTTGTGTGGAAGTTAATGAAATTATTATAATTATTTTGTACTACCATAGTGCATAGAGGCCCTAACCATGTGCTACTAGTGAGATAAGCATTTCTAGCAGTGCTGGAGAATATGATGACAGTGATTTTCAAGCCAGGCTAGATACTTCTTGTAAGCTGCGTGGTTATAAAGAAAAGGGGCGAAGGGAATGTAGAGTTAGCAATCAAGGCATTAGGGCCAGAGATGTAAGAATCTGGTCCTCATGGTGCAGGGGTATCCAAGATCTGGGGATTTAGCTCTGCTCCTTATAAAAAGATAGGTTGGCCCTGAAGTTTGGGTCAAGATCGACGTAAAACAAAATTATCCAAGTGCAATAAATGACAGGATAGCTAATGCACTAGGCCAGGAGTCGGGAGTTCTGAGTTCAGGGCCACACTCCTGGTGTGACCTTGGCAAGCCACTTAGGGTATGTCTACATTGCAATAAAAAACGGCAGTATGATTCTCAGAGCTTGGGGTCTGGGCTGGAGTCCAGGCTCTGTGACCCTCCCCCCTTGCCGGGTTTCAGAGACTGGGCTCTAGCCCATACTCAACATCCATACTGCTATTTTTAGCCCCAAGTCAACTGAGCTGGGCTCTGAGACTCATTGCCCCTCGCTGCCGTGGATTTTTTATTGCTGAGTAGATATCCCCTTAGGGCTCTCTGCAGCTCAAATCCCACCTGTAAAATGGGGAACATGGTGGGCAGTGTGATAGATTACATCGCAGATCCAATTTTCAGCTGATCTTGTTTCATACATGTTTTAACAACTTCTCCTTTCCCTCCTGTCTCTTGTATTTGCTTGTTCAACACCTAGCACTAGGGAACCACAAGTTTGACTAGTCTAATCACTGGAGTCCTAATAGATAATATGAACCAGAGGGGTAGCCGTGTTAGTCTGGATCTATAAAAAGTGACGAAGAGTCCTGTGGCACCTTATAGACTAACAGATGTATTGGAGCATAAGCTTTCGTGGGTGAATATTCATGTGTATTCACCCATGAAAGCTTATGCTCCAATACATCTATTAGTCTATAAGGTGCCACAGGATTCTTTGTTGCTTATTTTGAACCACTCAGCTATACCTTTTCTACTCACCTTAGGCACTAGCCTCATCCAGAGGTATGTCCATTTACACCAGCTGTGGATCTGAGCATGTGTCTTTTTAGGGGTTTAAAATTTAAAGGTCTCAGCTACACCAGTTGTGATTCTAAAGTCATTCCATTGTTTTGAGTGGAGATAACCCAGGGTAAATCCAGTGGATCTACTCCAGTTTTACATTGAGATAGCAGTGGACCGGGTGCTGTCCAATGCTCTATGCCAAAAAAGTTACATATTGTGAAAGAACTAATTCTGGAAGTAAATATTTGGATTAATGCAAATATTTGAAACAAAAATCTCAGCTAATGTGTTAATAGTTCAGAGACTCTGGCCTTGGCTATGTCAAAGTTGGTGTGTGTGTGCTCGGGCCTAACAGAGCAGTGGCGGTCAGAGGCCAGGAACAGTACCAAGAGTCAGAGCCCAAGATCAGAGATGGGGTCAGAGGCTGAGAGGCAGGTCCATCATTATGACTGGCAGGGGAGTCCATCTTGTTGCACAGACACTTCCTGGAACTCCTCCAGGGCTTAAATAGGGTGCCCGGACCAAGCAGGGGCCACAAGGGAAGCTGTCAGGTGAGTCTTTCAAGATGGTACTTCCTGCAGGTGTTTATCTCCACAGGGTCTATGTGATAATGCATACAGTCCTATGATCGATGGCTCGATGTCTAGTTGGCAGCCGGTATCAAGTGGAGTATCCCAGGGGATCAGTCAACAACTTCATTAATGATCCGGATGATGGGATGGATTGCAGCCTCAGCAAATTCGCAGATGATACTAAACTTGGGGGAGAGGTAGATCTGCTGGAGGGTAGAGATAGGGTCCAGAGTGGCCTGGACGAACTGGAGGATTGGGCCAAAAGAAATCTGATGAGAGTCAACAAGGACAAGTGCAGAGTCCTGCACTTAGGATGGAAGAATCCCATGCACTGCTACAGACTGGACCCACCAGCTAAGTGGCAGTTCTGCAGAAAACGACTTGGGATTACAGTGGATGAGAAGCAGGATATGAGTCAACATTGTGTCCTTGTAGCCAAAAAGGTTAATGGCACATTGGGCTGCATTAATAGGAGCATTTTCAGCAGATCGAGGGAAGTGACTATTCCCCTCTATTCAGTACTGGTGAGGCCACATGTGGAGTACGGTGTCCAGTTTTGGACCTCCCACTACAGAAAGGATGTGGACAAATTGGAAAGAGTCCAGCACAGGGCAATGAAAACGATCAGGAGGCTAGGGCACATGACTTACAAGGAGAGGCTGAGGGAACTGAGTTATTTAACCTGCAGAAGAGAAGAGTGAAGGGAGATTTGATAGCCGCCTTCAACTACCTGAAGGGGGGTTCCAAAGAGGATGGAGCTCGGCTGTTCTCAATGGTGGCAGATGACAGAACAGGGAGAAATGGTCTCAAGTTGCAGTGAGGGAGGTTTAGGTTGGATATTAGGAAACACTATTTCACTAGGAGAGTGGTGAAGAACTGGAGTTGGTTACCTATGGAGGTGGTGAAATCTTTATCCTTAGAAATTTTTAAGCCCCAGCTTGACAAAGCCCTGTCTGGGATGATTTAGTTGGTGTTGGTCCTGCTTTGAGCAGTGGGTTGGACTAGATGACCTCTTGAGGTCTCTTCAACCCTAATCTTCCATGATTCTGAAGTTTCTGTCTGATGGTTTAATCACAAGCAATTCCCTCCTCTCTCAGCACTGGTCCAAGTGACCTGATCAAAAGTCCATTGACCATCAGACCATTTCACCACAGTCCAGTAATGAATGGAACATCAGATTGGCTAAAGCATTTGAGATAATGACACTTACTAGGTGCTAAAACAATAATTACACAAACTAGTTTACTCCAGAGTGTGTGAGCCCGTGTCCAGAGAGAAACCATAGCCTACAGAGGATATCCTTTCAGCTTGAATTCTTTCATGTCTTGTCGTAAGTGCGACTGTAATTGGGTGCAGTTAGAAGAAAATAGAAAGATGACACTACAGATGGATGGATAGGTGATGTGCTGGCAGATACATAAACAAATCCATAGATAGTAAATGTTGCATAAATCCTAAAGTCATGGAAATTTAAGGCTGGAAGGGACCTTGAGAGGTCATCTAGTCCATCTCCCTGCACTGAGGCAGGACCAAGTAAACCTAGACCATCCCTGACAGGTATTTATCCAACCTGTTCTTAAAAATCTCCAATGACAGGGATTCCGCAACCTCCATTGGAGATTCATAGATTCTAGGACTGGAAGGGACCTCAAGAGGTCATTGAGTCCTGTCCCCTGCCCTCGTGGCAGGACCAAATACTGTCTAGACCATCCCTGATAGACATTTATCTAACCTACTCTTAAATATCTCCAGAGATGAAGATTCCACAACCTTTAGCAATTTATTCCAGTGTTTAACCGCCCTGACAGTTAGGAGCTTTTTCCTAATGTCCAACCTATACCTCCCTTGCTGCAATTTAAGCCCATTACTTCTTGTTCTATCTTTACAGGCTAAGGTGAAGAAGTTTTCTCCCTCCTCCTTATGACACCCTTTTAGATACCTGAAAACTGCAATCATGTCCCCTTTCAGTCTTCTCTTTTTCCAAACTAAACAAACCCAATTCTTTCAGCCTTCCTTCATAGGTCATGGTCTCAAGACCTTTAATCATTCTTGTTGCTCTTCTCTGGACCCTCTCCAATTTCTCCACATCTTTCTTGAAATGCAGTGCCCAGAACTGGACACAATACTCCAGCTGAGTATTAAATGAAGGGATAGATAGATCCAAGACCTAAAACAGAGTTTTAAAAAAGTTTTCACATGTATTTATTTATTTACATTTGAGTTCATCATTTAATGGGAAACTCTTCATCCTTGTGCTGAAAAAGTGACTGACAGCGACTAGTAGTGCAAACAAAACCCTCTGAAAATATGTTGCCTGATGCTGGTATCCTTGGAAAATCAGAAACCTGAATGTTAGTTGAGAAAACAATGAGCCAGGCCAGTCCTGTCATTTCTGAGAAATAGCCAAATACAACCACTAAGTATTCTGAATTTACAGTGTTTGGAAGCTAAACCTGAATTTTTTTGATGAACATTGTACTTTCAGCCTGGTATTACAACCTATTTTACTTTTCCAGTAGAAGTTCCCATTGCTGATGTGCCAGCCATTTTGCCTAATATTTGCTCCCCAGACCGTATACAGGATGTATATATCCTTGCATCTCACTTGGAATCAGTTAACAGCTTTAAAATGTCACTCCAGATTAAGAGCTGACAGCCTGCCAGGTGACATTCCTCGACCTCTGTTCTCAGGGACTAAATTAAAAATCTCAGCTTTGCTTTCAACACAGAGGAAACACACAAAGATAGTTTGCTTTAAATACTGAATTTATGGAGACTTCTTGGTCATTGACACAACAGAGAATTCTGGTGTGAATTAGGGCTAGTCTTCATTACCGGTGGGATCGATGCTATGGTGATCAATCCACCGGGGGTGGATAACTCTCCCATTGACTCCGGTACTCCACCGGAATGAGAAAGGTAAGGGGAGTCGACGGGAGAGTTTCTCCCATTAACTCAGCAAGGTGTTGACCTTGTGGTAAGTAGATCTAAGCTTCGTTGACTTAAGTGACGCTACTAATGTAACTCAAATTGCATAGCTTAGATTGACTTTTCCCTATAGTATACACCTGCCCTTAGTACAGATAGTTTCATAAACTCAGTCTTTAGGGAAAGAAGATATCACTTCAATCAGTTAGTCTGACCACCTGCATGGCACAGACCATAGAGTTTCACTCAGAGATTCATAGGGACCATTAGATCATGTAGTCTGACCTCCTGTATAACATAGGCTGTGGAATTCCATCCAGTTTACTCCTGTATGGTGCCCAATAACTTGTGTTTGGCTAAAGCATATCTTCTAGAAAGGAATCCAGGTCTTGACCTGAAGGTGTCAAGAGATGGAGAATCCACCACTTCCCTTGGTAGTTCCAGTGGTTAATCACCCTCACTACTAAAAACTTGTGCCTTATTTCTAGTTTGAATTTGTCTGGCTTCAATTTCAAGCTATTGGTTCTTGTTCTGCCTTTCTCCACTAGATTAAAGAACCCTTTAGTACAGGTAAAAAGGTGTGATTTTATACTGGTTTAATTAACCCAGTAATCTTGTGTGTGGAAATCTTAAACTGGTTTAAACCTGGCTCAGATCCATTTAATTTGTGTTGTGTTGTGCCCCTGAGTGGGTTGTCAGCAGGAAAGATTAAACCTAGAACCTTAAGATCTTAATGCATGAGCCTCTACTGCCTGAACTAAAAGACCTGCCTCTGCTAGCCAAAGCTGTAGCAGACGCATCAACCTCTGGGACCCATCCATCACCAGAGGGGAACTGAATGCCAGGCTGAGTGGCTTAGATTTCTATTGGTATTTACTGGCATAAGCAAAACCAACATAACCAGTTTTAAACAGATACAACAGGATCCATAGGGGGTTGCAGTGGTTAAACTAAGTGAGTTTTTAAACTGATTTAAGATAAATTGGTGCAACTTGTGTACATAGGTGTCATAACTATAAAGGGAAGGGTACCCTCCTGTGTACAATACTATAAAATCCCTTATGGCCAAAGACACCAAAAATCCTTTTACCTGTAAAGGGTTAAGAAGCTCAGGTAACCTGGCTGACACCTGACCCAAAGGACCAATAAGGGGACAAGATACTTTCAACTCTTGGTGGGGGGAGGCTTTTGTTTGTGTGCTTGTTGTTTTGGGGATTGTTGACTCTTGGGACTAAGAGGGGCCAGACATCAATTCATGCTCGCCAAATCTTTCTGAATCCGTCTCTGATATTTCAGACTTGTAAATAACAGCCAGGCAAGGTGTGTTAGTTTTATCTTTGTTTTCTCAACTTGTAAATGTTTCTTTTGTTAGAGGGTTTACCTCTATTTGCTGTAACTTTAAGGCTAGAGGGGGTTCCTCTGGGCTCTTTATATTTAATTACCCTCTAAAGTTATTTTCCGTCCTGATTTTACAGAGATGATTTTTACCTTTTTTTAATTATTTTTTTTAAGAACCTAATTGGTTTTTTTTCATTGTTTTAAGATCCAAGAGTTTCGGATCTATGTTCACCAGGACTAATTGGTGAGGGTATACTTTTAAGTCTTTCACCCAGGAAAAGGGGTGTAAGGACTTGGGGGGTGGAATTAGTCTCAAATCTATCCAGAAAAGGGCGGGGGGTTAGAGACTTGAAAAATATTTGGGGAAAGACAGAGTTCCAAGTGGCTCTTCCCTAAGATTTGGAACACACTTGGTGGTGGCAACTTATTGTAAATCTAAGTTGGTAAATAAGCTTGGGGGCTTTCATGCGGGTCCCCACATATAAAATCAGGATGGAAAATAACTTTACAGGGTAATTAGATTTAAAGAGCCCAGAGTAACCCCCTCTAGCCTTAGGTTTAAAGTTACAGCAAACAGAGGTAAACCCTCTAGCAAAAGAAACATTTACAAGTTGAGAAAACAAAGATAAAGCTAACATACCTTGCCTGGCTGTTACCTAAAAGTTTGAAATATGAGAGACAAATTCAGAAAGATTTGGAGAGCATGGATTGATGTCTGGTCCCTCTTAGTCCCAAGAGCGAACAACCCCCAAAACAAAGAGCACACAAACAAAAGCCTCCCCCCACCAAGATTTGAAAGTATCTTGTCCCCTTATTGGTTTTTTGGGTCAGGTGTCAGCCAGGTTACCTGAGCTTCTTAACCCTTTACAGGTAAAAGGATTTTGGTGTCTCTGGCGAGAAAGAACTTTATAGTATTGTACACAGCAGGGTTGTTACCCTTCCCTTTATAATTATGACAGTATGCGCACCCTTCATGGCTGATACAACCCTGGACCTTACAGGCAGGTTTATTCCTTCTAGAGACCTTTCAGTGGGGAGGATGTGCTTGCTTCTGATTTCAAAGTTGCAGCCTAGTGGATTGAGCATTGTGTTAGGACTCAGGAGAGTTGGGTTCTATGCCTGCTTCTACTTCTGGGTAAGTCACTTCATAGATTCTGAGGCCAGAAGGAACCATGGTGGTCATTTATTCTGACCACCTGCACAATGCAGGCCACAGAACTTTTCCTCTCCGTGCCTCAGTTTCTCCATCCATACAATAGCAATTGTGATACTGACCTTTGTAAAGTGCTCTGAGATCTACTGATGTAAAGCACTAGGTATTATTAACGAATTCATCAAAGGCTCTATCAGTATCATTGGGTATATCGCAGATCTTCTTCTGTTTTTATGAGTCCAAAGCTCTCATTTTAGCTCCATTGCTAGCAGACCGCCAGTGTTTGTGAAGAATAAGAAGAGTTGCATTGAATGTTCAGCCTTTCCCTCTAATACCAGCTTCCATTGATGACTAGAGTTATTTTCCTGTGAGACCCAGCCTCCAACTCTTCAGAGAAATAAAAACAGTCTTATAAGAGTTGTATATAAAAAGAAGGATGTGTCCATCTGTGTATGCATGTAGTATATAATATATAAATAAAAGTGAACATATATAGAGTTCTCCATCTACTGGTACATAAGAATAATAGTGTCGTATTGTTCATACATTTGTTGGTTCAATATAGTTGTTATGCCCTGCAAATGGTTTCCTGTACGTAGTCTTTACCACTGCAAGACCCCAATTATAGAAAAAAAGTCTAAAAGTCCCGGTGTTGCCAATTCTCTTGAGTTTATTGCAAGTCTTCTGATACTTGGTGCTTTTGTTAAAGCTCCAGCGGCGCTGGAGTCAAGTCACTATGTGAGCATCTCATCTTTCATTTTGAAAACCAGGATGTTTCTAACCCTCATGGTTATGGAGAAAAGCTTGGAAATGTGACCCAAGTCTGAGATTTTCAAAGCCTGATAATGAGAATTAGGTGCCCAGATCCCCTGGACAGCTTCAAAAGCTTCAGCCTTTAATTCCTATTTTTATACTTGTGCCAAAGAGACCCCTTTGCATTTTGAGATCCAGTTTTGACAGTAACTCCTCTCCATGCCCTTA
Organism: Chelonoidis abingdonii; assembly: GCF_003597395.2. Lineage (NCBI taxonomy): Eukaryota > Metazoa > Chordata > Testudines > Testudinidae > Chelonoidis > Chelonoidis abingdonii. Next base: position 75,779,190 of record NC_133778.1, read on the forward strand.
CACAAACCTCTTGCCTTCTCTTCTTAGTTCCCCTTTTGTAAAATGAGCATAACAATGCATTGTGTGGTAACTGTGCAAAAATGTTAAGTGTGATGTTGCAATAGGTTATACCTCTCTAGCACCCCACTGGGTTCCAGCCATCCTTCCCTGGGTAATGACATCACTATGGTTTGAGTTCAGAGTTTGGGGTGCAGCCCTCTAACTGTAACTTTCCTCTTTCCAGAGTGTAAAGTAGTTCAAATGAACAAAAACGGCAAAATACTTCCACTGCCCATAAAAAGGACCAGGTGCCCATGTTCTCGTGCAATGTAAAGAAGGAGGAGATCTGAGGTCCTTACCCCTGTGTCTCCAAACAGCCATGGCTGAGCCCTAGGACTCTGAAAAGAAAAGAAAAGAAAAGCCAACCCCTCTACTTCCTCATAGGACCCAGACAGCCAGTGCTGACTAGCAGTTTCCCCAGTAAGGAACCCCCTCTAGCTCTGCTTGCTCCAGACCACCAGATCCTTCTTGAGGACCTTCTCTCAGATCCTTCTCCAGATGTAGCATGTTGGGGCTGATTGTGAGTAGCTGAAAGTGAATGGCTGAGTTTTTAGTATATCAAAGAGTGTGAGAGAGTATTCATAATGGCAGCTACTCTTTGTTCTGGAAATTAACTGGTTTGTTCACAGAATTTATGGGCTTTGGTCAGAAGATCTCTAATCTCATCTTACCTTCAAACAGTGTAGGTGACAAAGTGGCGTGCTACCTGCTTTACTAACACAGCATGACTGAGCTCATTTCTACACAGATTAGCCCTGAAACAACCATTCTGACTCATGGGAATATTAACAAAGATGTCAACAAGTGACAAAATTAGCAAAAGATTTCAGAGAAAGGTCAGGATTTGAATTAGTGTCAAGGAACCCAAGAATGAATAAAAAATTCAGAATTCATTGGGCTGCAATTAATTTATTCTGTTGGCATTGAAAGCTTTTACAGCACTAAGTATAATTTCATTTAGATTAAGCTGTAGGGAATTTATGGAAGATGTCAGCAAACCTCCTTTTGTAGTCCAAAAGAACAATCCAATATTATGACAGTTCCATTTTCAATAGGTAGAACATTGAAATTCAGCTCAATAGGGATGGGGAGTGGAGGAGGGCAGAGTATTGATTTACACATTCTTTAAAAGGAATTAAAATGTGTATTGGATTGACTCTTATCCCAACTAAAGTATGCTACTCATCTTCAACTGTAAACTCTTTGTGTCCAGAACCATGTCGACCTCTGTCTGCACAGTGCTTAGCACGATGCGGCCCAAATCCTGAAAGAAAGAAAGAAAGAAAGATTCTATACCACCTTGCATCTGAGGGATTTAGAATATATTGCAAACCCTGGTTACAGTATACTCCTGATTATCTAAATAACATGGAGGACAGAGATTTTGTTCAGATAATCGAGCGGGTAGGAGCAGTTCAACCATTCAACAGTTGGGTGGCCTTCCCTGCGGCCAAAGGCCCATCCTCTTCCTCTATCTTGCAGTCCTGACTTGGGGGGTATCTGCTCTATTATCTAAACCCCTGCATTATCCAAACCCTTTTCTTGTCCCTCCCACATGAGATACATTGGAGACAAGGAAGGGATTCAGATAATGTGGAGGTTCGGATAATAGGGTTTCAGATAAGTGGGAATATTCTACAGTTGGTTAATCCTCAAAACACTCTTTAATAGATATGAATTGTAGAGAGTGACTGAAATCAGAAAATCCTAGCTTGAGATCGATCCATGTTGTGCTCAGTCTTCAAGGAGGCTATGACCCTCTGGGATTTGTCTTGATGAGCATGACAAAAAGAATTTGGGGGAAGAGGTAGAGGGAATATTCAAATTTAACTCCCTCTTACAGGAAATCATCCCTGTTCAGGAAAACATTGAAACATGTTTGTAACCTGAAGCAGGATTTAAACACATTCTCAACTTCAAGTGCCTGCATTAGTGAACAGTGGTAGACATAAACATACATATCAGGCTTGGCCAAATTGGATCCTAAATGCCCAGATTTGGACCTGGCCCTGCAGTTCTAGTGTAGGATGGTACCAGACAGCAAATGTGAAAAATCGGGATGGGAGTAGGGAGTAATAGGAGCCTATATAAGAAAAAGACCCAAAAATCAGGACTGTCCCTATAAAATCGGGACATCTGGTCACTCTATTCTAGTGCCAAATGGGATAATAAAATGTATGGGTATGTCTACACCACAATGTAAGCCCCATAGAACTCCAGTTAGCAGACCCTGCGTTAGTTAACCTAGAGCTTGAGTGTCTACACTCATTTGTAACCCCAGGTTAGGAATTGTTGAACCATGGGTCACAATCTGTGGCTCCAGCATCTACATTGCATCATGCAGACCCGAGTCCAACCACCCATATCCCAGACTTCCTAGCATCCTCCCAAAATGTGGCCACCCTTGTCCTTTCTTCATCATGCAGTGTGGAAAAACTTGACTGTCCACCAAACTTGACTATCAAAAGGACAAAAAAAGTCAACCTGTGGGATACTTCTGCCAGATTCACAGGATGCAAGTCCAGTGGGGCTGCATCTACACTGCAAAAGAATGGGGCTTGAACCCTAGGTCCCAGCTTGACTTGTTACCCAGGGTTTTCTGAACCCAAAGCAGTGGTACCTTAACTATTTCACTCCAGGCAGTGCTAGGAATAAATCAATGGGAACATAGCACTTCTAGCTGATGAAAATTGATAAAAGTAAGCGTGGTCTTATCTAAAGCTACAATTTATTAAATTTAAGCAAACATACACATAAGCAAAAGGGTTACAACATCCCAACTTATTACCTAGAATTTGAGATGCTATTGAGTAACTGACAGCAGGTCCGCAATGGCCTGTTGTTTCCCTATCGGGTAATAGGGTGTCAGAAAAAAGTCTCTGAGGATGGCTTCAGAGAACTACTTCAAACTACATTCTATTATTTAGTCCAATGGTTCCCAAACTTGTTCTGCTGCTTGTGCAGGGAAAGCCCCTGGCAGGCCAGGCAGGGTTGTGTATCCACGGTATCTGCAGGTTCGGCCGATTGCAGTTCCTGGTGACCGCGGTTCGCTGCTCCAGGCCAATGGGAGCTGCTGGAAGTGGAGTGGGCTGAGGAACATACTGGCCACCGCTTCCAGCAGCTCCCATTGGCCTGGAGCAGTGAACTGCAGCCACTGGGATCCACGATTGGCCGAACCTGCAGACGCAGCTGGTACACAAACCGGCCCGGCCCATCAGGCTGCACCAATGGTGGAAAAAGTTTGGGAACCATTGACCTAGTCTTTTTATAATTAACTTTTATAAACCACACAGCTCACAGCAACCCCTACTGGGTCATCACTTCTCCTAACAAATAAACTGCTTATCAACAAACATGCCTAACCATTTTAGCCATCATAAGCTTCTGTATATCAAAGGCACCCAAATTAAAGGTCTCCATCCACTTATTTTCCTTCAGTTTCAATTTGTTGACTCTTTTCTCATCTCCTTCCATTCTGATTAGCAGAAACTGCAAGCCCACAGTTAGTTTTGACCTTGCCCCCATAAACCCTGCTTTCAAATTAATCCTTAACTAGGTGGTGTTCTGTTTTATTAATTCATAGTGGCTGAATGCACACAACATGGTTGCAATTAGCTCGATCACAATCTGGGGTACACTTACTCCTCAAATCCAGGACAACAGACTCAGGCATGGGACTCTGAGTCCGAGCCCTGGGTTAGCGCAATTTGTGTGTGGACAGAAGAAGAGTTAGGCTTGAGCCTGAATTCAAACCCCGGGCTTCCATAGTAGTGCAGACATAGCCCAGGTGACGTACATCTCCAGTTTTGATTGGGATGTGGTTGAAATCTCACAAGATCAAATAATCTTATGAGATTTCTACGATTTCTGGGCCAAAATCTTCCCAAGAACACCTGAACCCTAAACCAGATTCAAATCTGAACAGTCTCTCTCTCACCTACATCATCTTTCACCTAACTTCACTGGAGGAAGCTTACGTTAGGGTTCTTGGCAGAGGATAATTCAGTAATGACAATCTCTTCTGTAGATAAATACTGGCCCACAAACATCCCCTCCATTTTCCACACCAGAGTTTTGAGAAAACCAAAGAAGAAGCTGTTTCTAAATAAACCGACCAGGTTTTACACTGAGCCAGGTGAATGCTTATAGTAAGGCAAACCTTAGTGCCTTGTTACAAGGAATGGAAGTGGCTGGATCTGCTTACGCTGGCAGAGTGATCTCTGAGCAAATGTCTGTTTCCTGGAATGTCTTGGGTTTTGTTTCCATGTTAGCTGCCTCTGTGCCCAACCTGAAACCAGAGATGTTAAAATGCCAGTACAGGACTTGGGGAATTTAGTCAGTGCAGAAATGATCAATAAACCTCATATATGACCATTGTGTTGTCTCATTGTCTGGTCTAATGATCTTAATTTAAAAGCTATATATACATGCAATGAAGCACATGGTTTCTAGAAACAAAGATCTGCAGATCGCCATTATAAAAGCTGCTTTAGATTATGTGTATATCGGTCAACAAATATTGTCTCTGTGTTTTCTGAAGCCCAATTTGTCATGGGTGGATATAATAACCATGGGCTCTTTGCAGTGCTTTTCTTATCACTGTGTATTCTTCTCCTGCTGAAAGTAAAAAATCTTGAATTAGAGCCAATCAGATACAGCTAAACTACGCCCTGGCTGCAGTAAAAATATGATCAGCATGCAATTTATTATTAGAACAGGCCAGGCTAAATCTTTACTCACATCACGGCAGACACATATATCCAATTTTGTAAACTTATTTGACTTCTGAGCAAGGAAAAGGAAAAGAGACAACAGATTAGCCCGTTTTAAAAACATAATATACTTTTACTGGACCCCTTGGGAAACAGTGCTCAAGGCCTGCAATATCCATTATGCTGAGTTACACACTGAGGATCTCTTCCCCCCGGCTCCCCTGGAATGGCCTGAGAATTTTAGCTTTTGATCAGTATGTTCTGAATGTTGCCTAAGCTCAATGGAAATTTTGCCACTTGAGCAAACTACACTAAGTTAATAAGGAGAAATTTCCAAAGCACAAAAAACTCACTAGGCTCCTAAACCCAGCTCCTCAAAGGAATTTAGGTGAATTGAAATCCAGGAGAACTGGGCATAAAATTACCTGTAAGGATCTGGGCCCCAGTTTCCACTGAAAGTCACTGGGAGTTGGATACCTAACTCTCATTTTTATCTTTAATAATCCTGCCTTCCTGAGGCCCTGATCACGCAAAAACTTAAGCACGGGCTTAGCTTTACTAATGGGAGTAGTCCCTACGAAACCAATGGGACAAAGCGTGTGCATGAAGTCAACAAGACCATCGTGTGATTGAGTTAAGCATCTGTGACAGGTTTCCGAGTGGTAGCAGTGTTTGTGTCAGCAAAAAGGACGAGAAGTCCTTGTGGCACCTTGGAGACTAACAAATTTATTTGAGCATAAGCTTTTGTGGGCTAAAGCCCACTTCATCAGATGGATTGCATTGCTGGCACATGTCCCTCTGCCATGTACATTGGCCAAACCAGACAGTCTGTACACAAAAGAAAAAATGGACACAGATCAGAAGTCAAGAATTATAACATTCAAAACCAGTCAGAGAACACTTCAACCTCCGTGGTCACTATTACAGACCCAAAAGTCACAGTTATTCAACAAAAAAACTTCAAAAACAGACTCCAACGAGAAACTGCAGAACTGAAATAATTTGCAAAATGGACATCATTAAATTAGGCTTGAATAAAGACTGGGAGTGGATGAGTTATTACACAAACTAAACTATTTCCCCATGCTAATTTTCCCCTACTGTTACTCACACCTTCTTGTCAACTGTTTGAAATGGGCCATCCTGATTATCACTACAAAATTTTTTTTCTCCTGCTGATAATAACCCACCTTAATCCATCAGTCTCATTAGAGTTGGTATGGCAACACTCATATTTTCAAGTTCTCTGTATATATCTGTATAGATCTATATAGATATAGATATTTCCTGCTGCATTTTCCACTGCATTCATCTGATGAAGTGGGATTTAGCCTATGAAAGTTTATACTCAGATAAATTTGTTTGTCTCTAAGGTGCCACAAGTACTCCAGTTCTTTAAGCATCTGTGTGTCTGCAAGACTGGAGTCTGAATCATATTTTGCTTTTCCTGACATTAAACAACGTATCACATCAGAAATTTTACTATAAAAAAAAGAAAAATAATCCAAGTGCAGTGAGTTTTTTTAATAATACAACTATGAGCAGTGCGGAAGATGCCACTCAGACATCACTGAGTTAGAGCTACCACAGAGTTATTTATGAAAACTCTAATAATAGGAATTGTGCTAAGAAACAGGGCTTTGGGGTTTGCTACAGATATTCACTCAGTGCTTTGTTTTTATCCATTGTAACTATGCCCTTATTTTAGCACAGACAGGCTTTGTGTTAGGATGGTGGGGTGTGACAGTAACATTTCCACTGAAGTATCTCTGCTTTTATGATGAACACGAAGCAATGAAAGGCAGACAGGTACCAAGACAGATGCCTGTGAGTTCAAACATCAAATATGATTAGTATCTCTGGGCACAGTTATGTTAATCTAATCCTTGCAAAAATTATCAGAAGCATTTCAAGCCCTGGTTTGCTTTGATAGATAACTACAAATTCATGTCCTGATCCTTCAGGCATCTGTGTGGAGTTCATAGGAGGCTGGATGTGGTAGGTGCATTAGAGAGGGGAATGGAGGAAGGAACCTCTCCTCCAGTGCAGGAGCATAGGAGGCAGACGTAATCTGGTGCCCTGTTCTCCAGGGCGTGGCGGTATCTAGCACTGGCGTGCCTAGAGGAAGGGTGGAGTCATAGTCAGTACCAAGGTGGCATTATACCTTAAAAGGTGCCTTTTGCAGGCATAGTTAGCTCTTAAGTAATAAACCGTATCAGGACGTGCAGGCTGTCGGTACTCACGTTAGATATATTAGTGAGGTATGAGATCAAAAGTCATTCTGTCAGCCATCTCCAAAGTTCAACAGTAGCCCAGGAATATGCACCTTACTGCTATTATTATACCAATCCTTCCTTTTAAACTCTATGGACCAAATTTGGCTCTCAGATTTCTCCTTGGAGCCCATCGGGGTGGCACACACAGAAATTTGAAATGTCTACACCTACATTCATCCTACTTGCTTGCCTTGACCCCTATTTAAAACCTCCAAGGCCCAGCACTCCAGGCATGTCACGGTTAAGTTCAACCTCCTTCCAGGCTAAGGAAAGTCCAGCTGAGAATCCAAATTAACATCCAAACAAATGATCCTTTGGCCCCTCTCGAATGACAATGAAGTACTTGACTCTACACCCCAACTCCAGGGCACTGCTGCCTCCAGGAGGCCCTGCTTTCTAGCCCCAATGCCTCCCCTCCCTGGGGACTCAGCAGGAATTATTCTAGGGAAGTTTTGTGGCCTGTGTTATGCGGGAGGTCAGACTAGATGAACATAACTGTCCCTTCCAGTCTTTGAGAGTCCATGAAACTATAAGCTTCTTCCAGGAACCTCCCTGCTTTGTACAGGCCTATCCTGCCCCATGTGGTTCCCCCCAACTTGCCTGCCTGCCTGCTGACCTTCTGCAAAACCTTCCCAGAGAGAGGAAACTCCCCTGGCCACCCTGACCCTTTCACAGCTGGGATCACTAATGTGATTAAGCCACCCACTCAGGTTCAGCTGGCGGATAACTGCTATGCCCCAGGCAAGGCTAAACCCTAATCCCCTGATCCACAGCTGGCCTGTGATAGCCTGATTCTCAGGTTACCCTTTTACTGCACTTGGGACAGGGAGGAGGGGCTAGGGCGGGGGGAAGCAAAAGTGGCTTTGAGCTGCTGCCCTGCAAGGGCCTGTTTGGCCACTGAGATAAATTAGAACAGCTTTGAGGCTGTTCTAGCTGATACTGTGCTTCTCATAACCTCCTCTGGGCCCTGAGAAGAAGATAGGTCCATAGTCCAGTGGACTCTAGCAATCTTCGCACCCCACCCCTAAGCTGCACCCTATACAAGAGGTCTGGGAGAATGGCCTTTACTGCCTCTCTGCACCAGCCGGGATGGCCCTCTGTGTGGTGGGTATTCTTAGGGGACCATTTGCTCCCAATTTAAGGCCCTAGTCAGCTGTGCAACCACATAAAATGGACTTAGTGAGATGTTCACTGTCTTCCATGAGCACCATTTTGAAAAACTCAGTCCTGATTTAACAACATGCTTTGGCTATCTGGGAGCTTAAATTAGGTGAATGAAACACAGGAAGGATGGGGCAGTGGTTAGAATGCTAGCATGGATCTATTTTCAATTCTTTGCTCTGCCACAAATTTCCTGCGTGGCCTTAGGCAAGTCACTTAAGCTCCCTGTAAAATAGGAACAGTTGTTGTCTCTCTTTCCCAGTGGTATAAAGGAGACTGAATCTAAAACAATGTAGGCCAAATGAAACTCCTTGGTGGTATGGACTATTGGGAATAGTTCTGATGGAGGTAGATTAGTGGGCAGAGTGCAGGTGAGATGGTCAAAGGTGTGTGTGTGTGTTTCACCACTGCCATACCAGAGTGACCCCTCTACAATAGAATGGCACATAGTTTGTAAAGTTTTGGTGCTTCTTCAAATGGTAGTGTCTCATACCAACTTTCCCAAAACAACCAGAATGATAAAAGCGCTACACAGGCAAACAGGGAATTTTGTTTCCATATTTTCAGGAAGGATTTGAAGGCTTCGGAGATGGACAGATGAACAAATGTCTCCACCAAGGGGAAAAAAATATCAGTTAAATTGCCCTTTCCTCTCTGGGTTAATGGAGATGCTGTGGGCCACGGTGGCTGAGGTATCGGCCAATGAAAGGCCGTCATGCAGGCTTCTCAACCTACCTTTGCTATCGGATAGATTGGATGCTTCCGGACAAATACTGTAACCTCTGACAAAAAAAGGCTTTAAACTACTGTTTAGTTGCCCTCTTCCATAAGATTTTCACTGCCTACAACAGCCACTGGATGTAAGGGTGAGAGCGAGGGTCAGACATGAGGGACATGAATAGCCAATCATATTGTTTGAGTCCTCCACTTCCCTCCATGCTTCTGATTTCCCTGCAACCTCTGCTGTCCTCAAGGCAGTTGGCTCTGGGGTCAGAGGGAGAGAGAACACTATCCCTTTCTATGTTCAGTATTCTTCTCCCAGACTCTTTGGGAAGTGCTATGGAACTGGGTGGGCTCTCTCCACTTTAAAGCTCAGACCCTTCCCATACTGGTGGATGGAAAAGGTCCATCATCCAGCAGAATCGCTGAGGTTCTGCTCCATGGTGGTTGAGAACAGGGTACCAGGGGCCTTGCAAAGTGGGCCTCACACCCTTACAGGGGATCCCAGCACAGCGGACAAGCAGGAAGTGGGGCTAGAAAATCCACTAGAAAGGAAGGCTTGCCTAGTGATTACAGTGGCCTCCATTGCCTTAGAGGATCCAGATTGCATTCACTGTTCTGCTGCTGACTTCCTGCGTACCTCCTGGGGCAAGTCACTTATGCTCAGAGCCTCCAAAGGTACCTGACTTCCACGGATTTCAGAGGTAGTTCAGAGACTGAATATCTTGAGGATCTAGGACTTAGTTCTTCATCTATAAAATGTATGGTGATGATAGCAGTTCCCTTCCTCACGGGGGTGTTATGAGGATAACTAGAGCAAACATGGCGAAGAACATTGTGAGCTACTATGGTAATAGGGACCATATCTCACGCCTTCAGGGCTGGGACTATCTACTACTCTATTTGTACAGTGCCTGGCACAATGGGGTCCTGCTCTTGTTTGGCCCTGGGGCACTACTGTAATAAACATGATTAACAGTAAGTACCTAAAATTAAATAGATATCGGGATCTTCCATTCCTTTGGCTTAGCTGTGGCCCGGCAGGTCAGATTCCTTCCTCACAGCGGAGTTCCCCTGCGTCCAGACATATTACTCAGAATGGGAACTGAGGCAGGATTTGAAGCTAAGCCCAGATCTACAGTTAAAATCAGATTGTTCTAGCTACGTTGTTGACGGCTGTGAAAACTTTTGCATCCTGTGTGACATAGTTAGATTGACACACCACCCTGTGTAGGCAGGTGGGTGGAAGCATTTCTCAGAGAAGCAGATGACCTACCCTGGCAAAATAACCCCTTTCACTGATGTAAGACGCATCTACACTATGTTGCTACAGCATGGCCTTAGTGTAGACACACCCGTGCCTGTCAGCACCTCAGCCTCCTTCCTTCCCTCTGTGTAGATCCAGAATGCTCTGTGCATGCTGTGTGTTTTAGGCGTAGAATGGGGAAGCAGAACACAATGGGAAACAGAATTCTAGTCAGTATTTTCCGTTCATTCACAGGTGTCTGTCCACACTACATCAGACCTTAATCTGGTATAAAATGATGTAGCTCTACAGCAGCTAGCGGAGTCACATCAGGGGGTTTTGTCCCTCTGGCCCTTGCCTTGACGTGCTCTGCATGCCAGGGAGTATTCAGGAGTTCTCTAAACACTGTGAGGGTATGTCTACACTATGGGATTATTCTGATTTTACAGAAACCGTTTTTTTAAAACAGATTGTATAAAGTCGAGTGCATGCGGCCACACTAAGCACATTAATTCGGCGGTGTGCGTCCATATACCGAGGCTAGCGTTGATTTCCGGAGCATTGCACTGTGGGTAGCTATTCTGTAGCTATCCCATAGTTCCCGCAGTGTCCCCCGCCCATTGGATTTCTGGGTTGAGATCCCAATGCATGAAGGGGCAAAAACAGTGTCGCCGGTGATTCTGGGTAAATGTCGGCAGACAATCATTTCACGCCCTTTTTCCTTGGATTGCCCTGGCAGACGCCATAGCATAGCAACCATGGAGCCTGTTTTGCCTTTTGTCACTGTCACCGTATGTGTACTGGATGCTGCTGACAGACGCGGTACTGCAGTGCTACACAGCGGCATTCATTTGCCTTTGCCAAGGTACACAGACGGTTACCATCCTTATTGCACCATCTGCCATTGTAAAATTGGTGATGAGATGTATTGGTATCAGTCATTTTGCACCATTTGCATTTGGAAATTGGCGATGACGGTTATCATCCTTTTATCCATCTGCTGCTGCCATGGGTGCTCCTGGCTGGCCTCGCTGAGATCGGCGGGGGCGCCATGGACAAAAATGGGAATGACTCCCCGGGTCATTCCCTTCTTTATGTTTTGTCTTAAAATAGAGTCAGTCCTGCTAGAATATGGGCAAGTGTACTAGAGAACCAAGAGATACAGCTGCTCTGGGTCAGAGCCCAGAATCCCACAGAAATGATGAGCTGCATGGCCATTCTTAGGGGTGCCCCTGCAACAACCCCACCCGTTGCTTCCCTCCTCCCCAACCCTCCTGGCTATCATGGCAATGTCCCCATTTGTTTGATGAAGTAATAAAGAATGCAGAATAAGAAACACTGACTTTTTAAGTGAGATAAAATGAGGGGAGACAGCCTCCAGCTGCCTCATGATAGTCCAGGCCAGGACATTAAAGGGTGGGGGGTAGAAGAGCACAGCCTCAGCTGCTATGATAGCCCAGGGAGTACAGAATCTTCTTTAGACATGAAGGGCAGGGGTGCTGACGGAGCTCAGCCTCCAGCTGCTTATGATGAGGACGGTTACCAGCCTTCTGTTCTACCGTCTGCCGGGAATGACCAGGAGTCATTCCCATTTTTACCAAGGCCAGCCAGGAGCACTCACGGCTGATGATGATGATGGTGATACCAGTCATTTTGCACCGTCTGCCACCGGGAAGGGATGTTGGTGCTCAGCGCTGCAGCACGCTGTCTACCAGCAGCATGCAGTAGAACATAGGGTAACATTGAAAAAAGGCGAGAAACAATTTTTTTCCCTTTTTTTCGAGGGGGGGCAGGGTGTACATTGAATACATACACCCTGAAACACCAGGAAAATATTTTTGACCCTTCAGGCATTGGAGCTCAGCTAGAATGCAAATGCTTTTCGGAGCTGCGGGACTGTGGGATAGTTGGAGTCTTCAGTACCTCCTCCCTCCCTCCATGAGCGTCCATTTGATTCTGGCTTCGTTACACTTTGGTCACAACAGCACTGTGGCTGTGGCTCTGTCTATCATGCCTGGAGATTTTTCAAATGCTTTGTCATTTCATCTTCTGTAACGGAGCTCAGATAGAACAGATTTGTTTCCCCATACAGCGATCAGATCCAGTATCTCCTGTACGGTCCATGCTGGAGCTCTTTTGGATTTGACTGCATTGCCACCCTGTGCTGATCAGAGCTCCACGCTGGGCAAACAGGAAATAAAATCAAAAGTTCGCGGGGTTTCCTGTCTACCTGGCCAGTGCATCGAGTTCAGATTGCTTCCAGAGCGGTCACAATGGTGCACTGTGGGATACGCCCGCGAGGCCAATACCGTCGAATTGCAGCCACACTAAACCTGATCCGACATGGCAATACCAATTTCAGCGCTACTCCCCTCGTCGGAGAGGAGTACAGAAATCGGTTTAAAGAGCCCTTTATATCGATATAAATGGCTTTGTTGTGTGGACGGGTGCAGGGTTAATTCAGTTTAACGCTGCTAAATTCGGTTTAAATGTGTAGTATAGACCAGGCCTGAGAGTCTGTTGCAAATGCTGCTGCGAGTTGTTTACCGTATCGGTGCCCGGAAACAAGGTTTTTTGGGGTTTTTTTTTGATTTGTCATGTATATCCCACTCCACCATTATAGAATAAATATTGTCAGCCAAGTACATAGCAGTGCATTTAGCAGCAAGTCACTTAGCTGGCTTAACAGAAACAAGCTGAACCACCTTTGCATAACAGGGGGAATTTCAGTCTTGATTCTGATTTTCCTGCCCCCGACTTTGGCAACTGTTACTATGTTGTTGACATCGAAGGCATGCTGTGAATTCACACTGACCCACACAGTCCACGAGAACTGAGGATTGATGAGTTCTTCACAAAACCACTTGGGTCTGATTCTAATGAACTATTAGTAATAATAATGATTAATTAATAATTCCTTGTATTTTAGTGGTACCTAGAAGCCTTAACCCAGATAAGACATTGTGTTAGGTGCTGTATGGACAATAAAAAAAACCACTGCCTGAAGAGTGAATAATCTAAATAGAGAAGAAAGAAAATGTATAGGCAGCAAGAAGTACTATCACCCTCATTTTACAGATGGGAAACTGAGGCAGGGAGAGACTTGTCCAAGGTCACACAGGAAATGCGTGGCCAAAGCAGGAATTAAACCCCACTCTCCTGAATACCAAGCCAAGTCTCTTAATCATTGGCTTGATCCTCCCTCTTATTTACACCAGTGTAACTACTCCCATTTCAGTGGATATATTCCTGATTTATACCAGTTAAATGAGAGGGACAATTAGAATCTCAGGGCAGAGGCTTGCAAGCCAGAAGGGAACTTGAAAACCCCAATGTGAAATCATCCCAGCATTCCTCCATTTTTTTGGCAGTGACTTATCCACCATTGGGTTAATATCCATGGGGCTGGTAACTGGCCTGGGATGCTAGGCTGGATTGTGATTGAAACCAAGCACTTTTAAAAGCATTTTCTTTCTACTTGTTGCTCAAGATTCAAAGTTCCTGGAAGGGAGAGGGGCTGGGATACGTCAAACTTGAAAACTGTTACTGCTATCTGAAAGTGGGGGCCCCTCCCCGCTCATGTGAGCTGGAAAGGCAAAAGAGAATGACACATGTGCTGTTTCCTTTTCCAGTTGTGAAGGGGTCAGGAATTCAGCAAGGAGTGTCTGAACAAGTGTTGCATTCTCCTGGGTCCTTGGTCTCTTCCCTGCCTTTCTGGCCACTCTGCTTAATCCAGCCGGAGATTCTGAACAGGGGGAAAAAACTGTCAGCACAAATAAGGCATTTCTGAAGGCGTAAATTATGAGTGAACAAAACAATGTGACACCACATCCACCATGTGAGTACCCTGTTTTTTTCCCTCCCTGCAGTAACAGTGAATTTACAAGTCTGTTGTTTAACCAGATGATTTTTAAACATAGTTCAAGTTCTTGCAACAAATTTCCTGGGGTCTCCTTAAAGGAAAGAGATATCGATTAAAGTGTGTGTTTGTGTGTGTGTGTGTGTGTGTGTGTGTAAGTTACAAAGGGAATTGAAACAGACCTCTGCAAAGTTTAATTCCTGAATATAGCATATGAAAATTTGTTACATTTCATTCTAAGTGCTAGTTTAGAGAAAATATAAAGTAAATGCTTTTCCCGTAAGGAATGAAAATATAGAGAATTCAGAAGGCTTAGTGTCCCTCTTCTGAGATATTATTATTTAGAGACACCAAGCTGTCTGTATGTAATATGAGACGCAAGCCAAAAACTGTCAGTCTATATTTAAAGTTACAGTGCATGTTTGCTTTGGGAACTTTAGAAACACAGTCTTAGGGCAACTGAATTGTTTTCTCACAGTAATGTTAGAGGAGGAAAAATTCAATGCTGACGTAGTTCTGTTGATTTCAGTGAGTGGCGCAAGAGAGAATTTGGCCCAGGGAGTTCAAGCGACCGTGCCATTTAATCATCCCACAGTATAATATTTGGGGGGTAATATTAAAAAATTGAGGGCCAGATTCTGATCTGGTGCAAATCTAGAGTAACTCCAGTGACATCTATGGAAATACTTTGGGTTTCAGTGGTGTAACTGACAGCAGACTGTGACCCACAGTCCAGATAACAGCTTTGGAAGAGGTTTGCTGTTTTAATCCAACTATAACCAGTTTGGTAACATCACAGCATATTTGTAATGAACCCACCAAAACGGAATCGATCCTCACAATGGATCCCTGTAACAAAAAGCACAACACAGAGGGGATTGCTGGGGAAAGATCCAACCTCAACTCTTGGTCCCAGGGTTGCTGTAGGATGAACTGATCTATATGAAATTTGAAACTAACAGTGATTTTCAAGCTTTGAATGAGATAGATGGATTGAGCAGAAATGTTATATTGAAAAGAATCACTGGAATTGTAGGCAAAGGTTTTTATTTGCCCCAGGTATTTTTACAAGTAGAAACCAACTTAAAAGCAGAAAAATCATTTCCATCTTTTTTTTCCAGTTCCAGTAATTTTGACCAGATTTACGCCTATTCACTGCTAGTAGAAGGAAAAAACATTTGGGCAAAGACTGGCACTTTAGAAGACACTACAGTGTTTCTGAGCTTCTCTACACTTATTTTCAGACATGTAAATTACTTATAACTATTGCTCTTAAATGTCTTGTGGGATGCGGGAGTTACACTCATTAGCTGAAATGCACATTATTGATTGGCAGTGTTGTTCATTATGTAGATACCCAAGGCCCAAGTTTTACTCAGGAGTTTTGCCTGCTTAAAGAGTTTAGGAGTGGACTCTCAGGCCATGATTCAGATCTCACTTGTGCTAGTGTAGCTCAGGAGTGCCATCAGTTTAAAAGTGGCAAAAGTGAACTCAAGTATCAGGCCCAATATCTGACATATCTGAAGTGTTAATTCAGTGTGTCAGCATCTCACAATGGTACAGAATGAGAAAACAACTGTATACAACAAATCATTTCATTTTCTGTAACATCTAGGAAGGAGCTCCCAGTTTTTGACCATGTCAGACTCTGCAAACCATTTTTACAGCCATAAACTATAGATGGTTACATACAAAACTTGCACCCCTTTACCTAGTGTTGAATTGAAATAATATTGCCGTCTGCTTTCCAGCTCTCTGAATGCAATTTCTCCTGCAGGTTCAGACAGGATGTTCCTGTATCCTGTTTCAGTTTGCATCATGGTAAATGTGATCCACATTGTTTAAAAAAACAAAATAAGAACCAAATTCAATTAAAGGAGAAGCCTTCTGGTGACTACAAACACAAGTTCAGTGCATTATTTCCATGCAGGCCTGTTTTGTTTTCCTGGCACAAATCGAGATGTTTTGGCACCAGTCAGTTTCTAATCAAGGAGACGTTAACGTTCAATGTGTACAGAGGTCCTGCACAGCACAGACAACAGATGTTTAACAGAGAGGGACTGTGTCTGGTAAAACAAAGTTGTATGGCTTCATAAGCAGCATGAACAGTACTGAGGCTGGTGCAAATATCTATAAAGCATCAGCAATACATCAGACGAATATTATTCTAATTTTTGAAATACCAGCTGGGGATGCCAGATAACAGCTGTTTTGTGAGATGGATAGAATGGGGTTGGGTAACCTAATTACTAGGGTACTCTGGTGATCCTCTTGCACTGACTGATTAATGATAAGGGATTTTTACTCACTCTTTCTTTGTATACAAGTATATTCTTGGTGGTCCTGAAAACATAACAAAAAGAGGAATGTTTCCATTTTAAAATTCCCAGCTTTATGAACTTAGAGAATTTATTTTCCTCCCGTATTCCTCTGCCGCTTTTCTTCTGATCATGGCTCCTTTACGTGCCATGCGGTGAAGCCATTATTGACCTGCTGTGAACATCCCTGCAGTGGTGCTTTTTCTCTGCATCAGTTTATCAGTAATGCTTATTTTTATTATACTCAGCCCATGAGATTTCCCCATATCCCTCCCACACCCCCCAGGAAGGCAGTGGGTGTGGACAGTCACCATGTGGATTGTTGTTAGAAAACCTAACCTGGACTCTGGAGATTTCCAGTTCCATGGTAGAGCCCGGGCCTACTAAACTTTTTCAGATGAGTTGAAGGACAAAGCCGTGGCTGGGATGATTTAGTTGGGGAGTGGTCCTGCTTTGAGCAGGGGGTCAGACTAGATCATCTCCTGAGGTCCCTTCCAACCCTGATAGTCTATGATTCTGTGACTGCTTATGTGAGTGAGGATTACTCACAGGAGTAAGGGTTTGCAGAATGGGGGATCAATCCTGCAAGCTGCTGAACTCTGTCTGTTTCCATCTCCTTCACTGGGAGCTGAAGGTGTTCAGCAGCTTGGAGGGGAGGCCCTCAGCAGGGACAGGCCTTTGAGCACCAGCCTGTGTGTATGCTTCTCAGGGTGTAGCCTCTAATGCCCCACGTTGGCTGTCCGGAGCAGCAGAAAGGGGAGAACAACCTCCATGAAGCTATTTCCTATCCTGTGCTGATGGGTGTAGAGTGACTAGAGCTTTGGTGCTGCCAATGCAAGGCACCATCCAGCACAGATTGGAGGAGGAAGTGCTAGGGAAAGGGCTAGTGCCTGACCTCCTTTCTGGAGCCAGGGGAAACTCAAGGAGCAGAGTCACCAGTTGGTCTCTTGCGCTGTCCTTCATTCGGGGCTTGTGGCAAAGCCACAGTCAGTCCCTGAGGAACCTTCCTTGTACAAGCTACCGACTTGGATATAAACTTGCTTTCGTTGCCTCTCATCAGTGGAGGCCCTGCCTGGAACAGTAAGTTTTAAATAAGAATGGAGGCTACTAATTGAGCAAATGTACTTCTCTACTAAGCACTGAGTATTTAATGAGTTGGGAACCATGGTGGATTACACTGACCACATTTTTTAAAAGAGAAGGCCCGAAATGCACCCACAAATGCATGTGAAATTGAGCGCCTGTGTTTGTGTGCAGAAGAGAAGAGCGAGGGGGGATTTGATAGCAGCTTTCAACTACCTGAAGGGAGCTTCCAAAGAGGATGGAGCTTGGCTGTTCTCAGTGGTGGCAGGTGACAGAACAAGGAGTAATGGTCTCAAGTTGCAGTGGGGGAGGTCTAGGTTGGATATTAGGAAACACTATTTAGCTAAAAGGGTGGTGAAGCACTGGAATGGGTTACCTAGGGAGGTGGTGGAATCTCTTCCTTAGAGGTTTTTAAGCCCCAGCTTGACAAAGCCCTGGCTGGGATGATTTAGTTGGGGTTGGTCCTGCTTTGAGCAGGGGGTTGGACTAGATACCTCCTGAGGTCTCTTCCAACCCTAATCTTCTATGATTCCCATGACTCTGCATGCAAATTGGATATACTTAGTCCATTCTATGCAGCCTCTTATATTGTGCCCATCTTCATAGGTATCTATATGGAAATGTGCAAATGCAAAGACTTGATATATGTCCAAAATTGTGGTAACTGGACACAAATGTAGGTTAAAAAATACCCATGCAAATAACACTCTGCTCTTCTTAAGGTGCATGACACTTGACATTTATTGGGATCACTCTGCCCCCAGCAATTAAAACAAACATTATACAGCAAATTTGAATGATCCAGGTTATAACTAGCTAAATTCATAGGCCTGTTAGCACTACTGCATGGAACATCGTAACCTTGTCACATAGCTGTTATCACTGCATCTTTCTATCTGGGCTCTCATGGAATACTGAACATCCATCACTGCTCAGATGATAGATAGAAACCGAGGTCCCATTTTCAAAAGTGAGTTAGACACTGAGCTCCTAAGTCCCGTGAAACTTTGGAAAAGAGGACTTAGATTGATAGGATCTATCTAGCTAAGTCACTTAAGCACTTTTGGAAATTTTACCCACAGGCTGATTGATAACTGTTCCTGCAAAGTATCTGGTAGAGGAATGATGACATTCGCAGAAATCAGGATTGGTTTGCAAATTATTTATGAACAGAAAAAATTAAAGGCTATGCTGGATAATTTATTTGCAACCAATAATTCAACCATGTTCAGCAATGATATTGCAGTGCAAAAACAGAGGCTGGCAGATCGCAATGTGTGGCAGAAATAAGATCCATATTCCACGAGTTTTTCCAAGAATCAGCATCATCCAGTTCACACCAGAGTCCGATCGAAAGTGATTATCCATTCCATACTCTCCTATTGCATACCCGCAGTGATATGCCTTGTGCGTTTTTGCCAGTAAGACATTTGACTAAGTGATTTTGTTTTAATTAATCTTCTAATCTACGAAAGAGACCAGCCTCTCACATCTTTTCTCTTTTGACATCTGTTTCACAACGGGGTTCTTTCCTGATGAAGCAGAAAACTTAGCTGAAAATCGCAAATGGGTTAAATTCGTTCTGCTGTATTATGAAGTTTTTAAGTGATTTCTCTCCCGCTCGCTTGCTTATTTTTAGCTTATAAAAAACCCTGTTATTTCATGAGGGTCTAATTCTTTCTTCTTCAGATAAGCCCTGAGATGGAGTTAAGCTTTTTATCAGTAAGTTGCAGGGGGCCTTTCAAGCAGACCCTGAGAAAGCTCCATGACATCCTGTGACTGATAAGTGACTGTTTCAGTTTCTTAATGGCAGCGCTCATGTTTAAAATGTCCTACTTTATGGGACAGTCCACATTATAAAGAGAACATGTGACAGGCCATATATTGCAGAGTCAATACCAGTTCTCTCTCTCTGTGTGTGTATTCTCTCTAAGCTAGAAGACCTACAAAGCCTTCTGATATAGATACTGGTTTTAAACAGAAAATATCTTTTAGTCATTTAGTACATGGAACCTACCAAATGGCCTTCAATGTATGTGTGTATCTTTCTCAATTCTCATGCTTCTGCTTGGAGTGAGTATGTTTTATTTCTCTATTCATGACATTATTCGCCATCCAACGTCCACATGCTCGCACTTTTCCCTTTTATAGCTTAGATGCCTCTAAAAACTGATAACAAACAAGAAGATGTCATCTGGCCAATGTACAGTCACTTTAAAAAAAAAACAGCAAGGAGGAAATCAGATTCTAGGTTGTGTAAAGAAGATGGTAGAAAGTAACATGGAAATATAATACATTTTTGTATGATCCAGTTGTATATTAGCATCCTTAATAGCACAGTCTCCAGGCCTCCAAACAAAAAGGCCCCAGGAAGAGCAATAAATGGAAATGACTTGAGGAAGACTAAATAATTTCTTCCTCAGCAGAAGTTAAAGACCAGAATTATGGATTAGAAAGTGCTGGTCACGTTTGCCTCTCAATGAAGTTAATGGAAATTGTTTGTGGACCAGTCACAAGGGGTGCATCAGTGGTTGTAGATGGCATGGTTTGACCATGCGGTACTCTAGTGATCTCCAGCTTGTGTTAAAACCCCTAGGGAGCTGTTACAAACCATGGAACACAGAGCAGTTCTGAACATGGATATCTCAAACAACTGTTTATGTCAACCAAATTCATTCTGCTTCTTGTCTGTATGGGGAAACTGAGGGTACATCTATACTACTCACCGGATTGGCGGGTAGTAATCGAACTATTGGGGATAGATTTATCGCATCTCGTCTAGACACGATAAATCGATCTGTGAATCGACAGCCGTATTCCACCTCAACAGGAAAAGTAAGTAGCATCGAAGGAGGGGGGGGGCACGGAAGTCGACTCACCACCGTGAGGACGGCCATGTAAGTCGAACTAAGATACTTCAACTTCAGCTACGTTATTCACGTAGCTGAAGTTGCTTATCTTAGATCGATCCCCTCCCCTAGTGTAGACCAGCCCTGAGCAGCATAGCTATTGCAGAATAACTATTCTGGAATAACTTCCACCTGGAAACTCTGTTCTGAAATAAAGCTGACTTTACTCCAGTGTAATTGCTCTGGTTTGGAAGCAAAATACTTATTCTGGAATGAAATCACTTTCATTCTGGTATAGACTATCAACATAGGGGAGTTATTCCAGAAAAGGTAAATTATACCAGAATAGGTATAGCAGAATAGTTATTCCAGAATATCTATGTCAGTCAGTTTCCCTTGTGTAGACAAGGCCTTATTCCCTGTTCACAAATATTTGCCCAAATGGGGTTGTGTTGTCCATGCCAATGTCTGTATTTTCATGCAAATAAGAATGCTTGTTTTCTGGTACTTATTCAGAACTTTCAGTTATCCAGTGGAGCAGCAGAAGCAATACAATGTGACCAACTACCGCATAAAGTGAATAATGAGTAGTCCAGATGTACAGTCTATGAAGAATTTAGCATCTGAAATGTGCATGTCTAAATATTTGTTGAGAGGTTTCATATGATTAATAGATTCACTTTGTGGATGAATAACACATGCCAGATAATTGAATTGAATGCCTGTCTAGGGATTGGTCCTGCTTTGAGCAGGCGGTTGGACTAGATGACCTCCTGAGGTCCCCTCCAACCCTAATATTCTATGAAGCAGGTCCTGAAGTTACCATATGAGCTCATTGACAGAAAGCACATTACAAGAACAATAAAAACAGTGAGGAGTCTGGTTGCACCTTCAAGACTAACACATTTATTTGGGCATAAGTTTTCATTACCGAAGTGGGGTTTTTTACCCACAAAAGCTTATGTCCAAATAAATATGTTAGTCTTTAAAGTGCCACTAGACTCCTTGCTGTTTTTGTTGACATAGACTAACATGGCTATCTCTTGATATAAGAACAATATTACCAACTCCAAGCAATCAAATATTAGGGGTCAGGCCTCAACAAATTAGGAGATTGGCTTGAAAATCATGAGACTATTTTAGAAAAATAAATGTCGAATTATTTTTATTTTCCTGCAGGTTCTCCTTCTGGAGTCTTTAGCGTTCAGCTATGGCCCACGTTCAAGCTTTTCTTGGCAACCAGGAGGGCTAGAAATTCATTTTCAATGAAAGCTGAGGTTCTTCTGCAATCTATTTGTTCCAGGAGCTGGTGCTTACAAGCCTTGCAATAAAATCATGAGGTGGAAACGTTGTAATGACCAGAATAAACTAGGTTTCAGAGTAGCAGCCGTGTTAGTCTGTATCAGCAAAAAGAACAGGAGTGCTTGTGGCACCTTGGAGACTAACAAATTTATTTGAGCATAAGCTTTCATGGGCTACAGCCCACTTCATCAGATGCATAGACAGGAACACACAGTAAGAAGATATTTATACATACAGAGAACATGAAATAGTGTATCTGTATCTGTACGAGTTTTTTCATGAAGTTGATGGATTTCCACTCCATATGGCTAAATGTCAGGATTTGTTCTTCAGGCTGTGTTTGGTCACCTATGTCAGCTGGCATTATTATTGCTCCCCAATTGGTTGGCCATTGCATAGCAGGCTGGGGGCAGCAGAGGATTAATTTTTCATTGTGTTCATCATGGAGTGACCACATGGAGTTTCAAGTGATCTCTGAACCATCTGTTTCCTGATTTAGCCCTACCATTGATTTGCCTGTTGCTCCCTTGTAAGCCTCCCATTTTTTCTAATCTTATCCTCTCTTAGCTCCTAGGGAACTTCTGCCACATCCAGACTGGGGGCTCTTGTGAAGATCATATCTGTTAATGAAGAATTGTTTCTTCCTGTCCTTCAAGGGCATTCCGTAGGTTCAGAAGTGAGAAGAAAGGAAGGGAAGCCAAGACCAGATGCTGGGAAGACATAAATCTTCCTCTTTCAGCCTAGAATTTCTTTTCATTTTGGAGTTCTCCTGCATCCATTCCCTTCTCCAAAGATTTCTGTCTTGGTCTCTGGTGCTTACTCTACAGCAGAAAATCTCTCCATCTCCACTTTCTTCCTGCAGTAAGGTAGGAGTTCTCATATGCATTCTGGGGCATTTTTACTCCCTGTGTTGCAGGACTCGTTGCAACACAGGGAGTAGAGTTCATCTTGA
Source organism: Chelonoidis abingdonii (assembly GCF_003597395.2). Lineage (NCBI taxonomy): Eukaryota > Metazoa > Chordata > Testudines > Testudinidae > Chelonoidis > Chelonoidis abingdonii. The sequence goes on from NC_133778.1 coordinate 75,801,707, forward strand.
CCAGGTTCTCTTTTATTTTCATTGCTCACCAGCGGGTTTTCCTTTTGGATTTGGGATTCTAAACGGCACTTTGAGCTAGTTTTATTTTCCTAATCTCATCACGCTTAGTTATTTTAAATAAAAATAATACCTAGCTTTCATATTGCATTGTTCATCAGCAGAGCTCAAAGCAGTTTACAAAGACTCGTTGGCTTCATTTTACAGATGGGAAAACTGAGGCACAAGGGAAGTAATTTGTTCAAAGTCACCCAGCAGGGTAGTGAAATTGCTGGGATTAGAACTCAGGTCTCTGGAGCCCTCATCCAGGGCTCTAACCATGAGGCAACACAGCCATGCTGCAGTAAGGTATTAACATTCTGCTAAATAAGCATATGGAGGCAGAAGTTCTATAGTACTGCATATTGCAGTATACATGTAGGATTCGACTGTAACTACAGTCTGTGCTGAATAAAGAGCTGCATCACCCCAGAACTGACCCGGAAACAAATTGTGATTCAGGTTGTGTCTACACTAAGGAGAATACACCACCTTGGCTACACTGGTGTAGCTAGAGTGGTTTAACTGCTTAGTGTAGACACATACAGTGATGGAAGGGGTTTTTCCAGCACTGTAAGAACACCATCTCCCTGGACAATGGTAGTTACATCGATTAAAGCATTTTTTCAATCGACATAGCTACGTCTACATGGGGGTAGGTCTGCCTAGTTATGTCTGTCCAGGTGTGGTTCCCAGATGTTGACCCAGAAGACTGGAAGAAAGCTAATGTGCCAATTTTTAAAAAGGGTAATTGAGATGACCTAGATAATTATAGGCCTGTCAGAGTCACATCAATCCCAAGCAAGATAATGCAGCAGTTGATATGGGCCTGAATTAATAATGAACTAAAGAAGGGTCATTTAATTAAAACAAAGCAAGATGAGTTTATGGAAAATCGACCCTGTCAAACTAACCTGCTATCTTTTTTTGATGAGATTACCAGTTTGCATCATAAAGGTAATAGTGCTGATGTTATATACGTAAACTTCTGGGAAGTGTTTGACTTGGTGCTACGTTACATTTTGTTTAAATCACTGGAACAGGATAAAATCAATCTGGCACACAGTAAATGGGTTAAAAACGTTATCTAGATTCCATGATACACGGGGCACAGGCAAACAATATGCATTTTAATATGGCTAAATGTAAATGTTAGATATGGGAGCAAAGAATGTAGGCCATGCTTACAGGATGGGCGACCCTATCCTGGAAAGCAGTAACTCTAGAAAAGATGTAGGAAGTCATGGTGGATATGAGTACCCACTGTGATGTTGTGGCCAAAATGGCTGATGGGATCCCTGGATACATAAACAAGGGACTCTCCAGTTGGAGAAGAAAGGATATTTTATCTCTGTATTTGGCACTGGTGCGACCACTGCTGGAACCCTGTGTCCAGTTCTGGTGCCCACAATTCAAAAATGATGTTAATAAAGTGGAGAGGGTTCAGAGAAGGGCCCTGACAGTGGTTAAAGGATTAGAAATCATGCCTTATGCTCATAGAATCATAGGACTGCAAGGGACCTCAAGAGGTCATCTAGTCTAATCACCTGCACTCATGGCAAGACTAAATATTTTCTAGACCATATAAAATATAGAGGCTCAAGGAGCTCAGTTTAGCTTAGCAAAGAGAAGGTTAAGGGTTGACTGGATTATAGTCATTTTTAGTCTGTTTTTCACTCTGAATTGAAAAAAAACAAATTTCAAAAGATCGAAATCCTCTGCAAAACGGAATTACCGTTCTCTGCACAGCTCTGTCTCTACCAGGGAAAACTTAGGCTCATTATTCTGAGATCTTGGCAGGTATATAAAGGCATTAGGGAGGGTTTGCCATATTGTTATAACTGTGTCAGTCCCAGGATATTGGAAACACAAGTTGGGGGAGGTAATATCTTTTACTGGACCAACTTCTGCTGGTGAGTGAGATGAGCTTTCGAGCTTAGAAAGGGTCGAATCTTCAAGTCTACACACATGTTCACTTGGGGAATTGTTACAACTCCATTGACATCAGTGAAGTTATAACAGTTTTCACCAGCTGAGGATCAGCTCCTGGACTCTGAGCTGACTCTCATAGACCTCAATGGCTTTGGATCAGGGTCTGGCCGATTTGGAATCTTAGTTCTCTTTTCATGTTAGCCTGCTTGCCTTCCGCCAGGCCCTGGCTGAGACAGGAAGAGTTGTAGAGGCTAACTGGGGCTGTTCTGCTGTGGGGGACATACCAGGGGCCAGCACAGTTCAAGAGGGGGAGGCTCTGACAGAGATTTAGAGATGCTTCCCCACTGAGAGAGGATGGCTCTGGTACGCCAGCCAGCTCTCCCTGCGGGTGAATGTTCCCTGCAGCCCAGGCCGGTGCATGGAGGAGAAAATCTCACCTTCCTGGATCAGTCGCAATGAATGGCACTCAGGAGATGAATGATTTTAGATTCCTCCTGCATGTTACTACCTCCCGTTTGTAAAAGACCCTTGCATTCCCTTCTGGAACCCATCATGCTGCTTGAAACCATGTCAAAGGCTCGTCTTCCTCCTCCCACACTCTTCAGGAGTTTCTTGAACTCTGCACACACACACACCCGGAGGACAAAATCGCTTGCCAAGTCCCTCTGCGCTTTGGTACCTCCGCGACTCAGCTTAGCTCTCAATGAATACAGCCTTTGATCTGATAGCATCTGACTCAGGTCATAGGACTTGTGCCTGGCTGGAGCAACAAGGAGAGGGCTTGATGGCAGCTTGGAGAACTGCTTTGCAGAGTAAATACAGAATGGATGAATGCTGAGGGATGGGGGAGAGGCAGAGGAATAGACTGAGTTCCATTGTGCAGTGCTGGTTTAAAAAAAAGAAAAGCCACCTAAGACAAAGAATTCCCCCTCCCCACTTCCTGGCTTACATTTCCTTTAAGAGGAGGGTCATACATTCTGCCTTGGGTTGTTAACAACATTATCTATGCAGGAAGTGAACCCTGTGTCATGTTTTCCCCTATAGACAGTAACTGAACAGATGGTAGCATGGATTCCATGTGTCTGCTCAACTGTGCTGCTTTTCAGCAGACCGTCTCCCAAAGCAATGAGGCAGCACCACCGAATTCCCTCTCTCTAAACGGTCTGCAGATAAGCAGCTACCCAGAGGTGGCCAATCGCAGCCCGCAGGGGTGAAATCCTAGCCGTCTCTTTGCATTTCTACAGAACTATTTTTATCAGGGGTGTAATCGCAACCATAGCTGGGTATCCACAGCACATGTCCAGTAACTAAAGATTGTGTTCATGATTAATTCCACAGGAGTCATGCATAGTGTCCTTGTAAGTCAGAAGTAACTTTGAAAACAGGAATAGAAAGGCATCAGCAGGAATCAGCGAATGGGTATGTTGCAGAGTACAACACAGGCATGAGATGCCTATGGGGAGTAAAATCTCAGAGCTTTGAGCCACGACAAAGACCAAGGTCTATCCTTGAGTGGCCATACTGGATTGTACACCTGGGTTTACTGTTGCTGGACTTAGGTCGCACAGCCTTGCTAACATGTCCACACTGCCCTATGCAGACCTTCTGGTTCAAGTCTGTGGCTTGAGCTGCATCCATACATTCATCACACCTGTTCCATAGCCCATCGTGGAGTTATTTTAACCAGGGTGTATCTAGAAGTGACAGAGTATAGGGCATCTCTGTGTAAAGGATAGCAACCCCAGCCGTGTTTCCTATGTAGCTTTCCTTTAAAGCTTGCACCAGAGGAAGCCTTGCAGAAATCTGAGAAAATCCGACTTATGTTGTTATTCTGTAGCTTTTAGTTGACTCAGCAGCAAACAGCAAAGGAAGAGGTTTGCAGGATGGCTGACAAGAGCCTTCCTGATGGATTACTAGTGACAGCTTCTACCCAGCTTGACAACTGATTTTCTTTTCCACTGTTTGCAGTTTCTAGGTGTAGAGGCTGAGATCAGGGTGTTTGAATGTCTCTATTGCAGGTAGCGTAGGATGATGGGATAGATCCTTTGCTGGTTTGTATGTTGGTGTAAGAGCTATGCTGAGGGAGTTAGAGCAGCTGAGGATCTGGCCCAGCGACTCCTTTGCTCACCAAAAACAAGGGGTCAGATTTTGTTGCTACTGAAATAAGGTGTGAGGGTGGGAGGCAGGACAGGAAAGGACTGCCCCTGGCTTCAGTGGGAGTAGAAGTAGGTCTTAAGAGTGTAACAATTGCCTTGATGCCAAGTGGCATCTTTAAGCTTTGTTGATAAAATTTCCAAAGAATGCTTCTCATTAAGGTGCAGCCGCACATGATAGGTATTTACTGTAGAGCAATTCAACTGCCTGAGCTTAACCCTATTGGGAGTTCTGCCGCTGACTTCAGGGTGAGCACAGGCTCGTGAAACAAACCCTTGCAAAAGCACCGCCTAGTGGGGAGGGCAGGGTGCCAGTGCAACCTGGAGCACTGCTCCTTGGCAGACTTCGTGCATGGCCATATGCAACAGCTCTTTGGGTGCAAAGTGATGTAGGGCCAAAGGACCCACCTCCATGCAGAACCAGCTCTCCAGGCCCTGCCCCCAGAGCACAGGGATCACAAGCCCCATAAAGACTATTCCAGAACTGAGACTAGAGCAGCATTTACAGATGGGATCCACTCTCCCTCTGCTGTCAAGGTCATGAAGTCCTCTGTCTCTCCTGAGCCCCCCTCAGATACTTGGGCTGAGAACCGCGGCCCCTTGAACTTACCGTCAGTCACCTAACTGAAATGCAGATGCAAATGACCTGATATTCAAAGTCAAAGGGTGAGATTGCTCTTTCCTAGTGACTTGGATTGTGAGATGAAAGCTGACCCTTACTTGTTACGGGTTAAATTCACTCCACCGCAGAGGGCCCACACAAACCGTGACATGCCACTTCAGCCCCTACCTGAATAGTCCTCTGTTACTAGTGCATCAGATGTGGGCGTTTTAACTAAGGGGAAAATCCTGCTCTTATGACATGGGGGGAATTGTTGTATGGAGGGCCTCTGAGTCATCCCACTGCTACAAAGTAGAATGACTTTGGTTCAGCTATACTATAACAGGATTCAAAACAGAATTACATATGTTCACAGAGGATAGGTCCATCAATGGCTATTAGCCAGGATCGGTACGGATGGTATCCTTAGTCTCTGTTTGCCAGAAGCTGGGAATGAGCGATAGGGGGTTGGATCACTCAATGATTGCCCGTTCTGTTCATTCCCTCTGGGGCACGTAGCTTTGGTCATTGTCAGAAGACAGGATACTGGGCTAGATGGACCTTTGGGCTGACCCAGTATGGTTGTTCTTATGGTGGGGGTGGGGGTGGTACAGAGAATATGCTCCAGAGTTCCCTACAGTGTCTGCTGCTAAAGAAAACACAGGCCTGATCTTCAGCTGGATCCTCCTTCCCCTGGTAGCTGTAGACCAATTTACACTAGCTGGAAATGTGTCTCTCTATGCAAAGAAGTTGCTAGAAGCATAACCTTATCCCTGATGAACTAAATCGTACCCCTGTGCAGCCCTGCTATGCCATCTGATAAATTGGTCATACACCCCCAACCTACTGGTCAAGAGAGCACTAGGTGGAATCCTGCTCAGCTACTGAGTGGGGATATTGGGTGGAGAAAGACGCTTCCTTTGCCCCATTCCCTCGCCTCTCCCAGCGTACCTGCAGGGTTCTACCTGGCTGTGTGGTATGATTTACACATCTCAGGTGACAAGGGGAAAGGAATGTTTCTTCTCATCCTCCTACATCTCTGGACTGTTTCCATTTTCCTATCCAATCCATCAGGAACAGCAGTTTTCTTTGCCAAAGACACCTGCCACCCTGTCCTTCTGCAGAGTATGAGCATGAGCAGGGTCCAGCAGCACCACCTCAAACTTGGAAGGTGCCAGGCAATTTGGGTTGGTCCAACAAAGCACTTTAGCACATGCTTAATTTTAAGCATGCGTACAGTCCCATTAGATTCAATAGGGCTTAAAGTTAAAGCAGAACTGAGCCCTCAGCCCCTTCTTCCCGCTTGCCCCATTTTTGTATATGCAGTAATTCATTCTTTACCGCTGTCAGTGGCTCTGAATCATGGCTTGTGATGGGGGTAGCTTGGAGGCATATTGCCCCAGTCAGTGCAAGCCTCGTGCAGACACTAGGCCCCCAGGAGTTGTGCAGTGACAGAGATACTGCTACACCCTTGCAGCTCCTCCTCCACTCTACGCTGGAAGGCCCGCTTTGCCAGCTGTGTAGGGTGGAGAAATGGCCCTACCAACACAGCCCGCAGGGGCTTAGAGCTGTCCATCCTCACTGAACGCTTAATGCTCTCATAGAAGCATCTTGGAAAGGGCTCTAAAGATGTAATGCCCATCTAGGTGCTTATTAACGATGATTATTTTCATCATTATTACAAAACACTTCTGCAAATCCAGGAGAATGCTTCCTGCTGGCTGCTGCAGCGGGGATGGTTTCCCCTCAGGTGAATAACTCAGAAGAGAGACCCTCCACACACACAAACACTCAATAAATGGCATGATTTGGGCAGGGGTCTAGCCTCTTTCTGTGCTTAATTCTTGGCGGTTTTGGTGCTCCTCAGCAGCCAAGCAGCAAACTAGAAAGCAGCAGCCTGTGGTGAGAAAACAGCCCCACACAACGAAAAATCCAAAGAGGGTGGGGGATGGAACCAATGAGCCCCAAACACAAAGAACATTCGTCATGCAGAAAGGGACCACCTTGTCTTCTACTTCCTGATGTCCCGATCTGTAATTCAGGCCTGGGAGTGTAGCATCAGGCAGGCCTGTAAAAGGAGCTAAAATGTGGCTCTAAAAAGGCATGTGGGTGTGTGGTGTTTGTTCTTGACCCTGACTCACAATCGATAAATACTTTGGCTCGATCTGTGCCCTTAGATAAGCACAGCACAGCTACCACTGAAGTAAACAGGAGTTGCACTCGCATGTAGGGAGGGTGGAATTTGGCTCGTAAACAAGCTTTAATGTAAGTACGGCATGGCTGAACTCTAAGTTGACTTCATATTTTCCAGAGCTGTGGCAGCCCTGTGTGTTCCCCGCCTACACCACTAGCAGATGTTTCAATGGGATAACTTAACCTGCATACACTGTTCCAAAGCAGACCTCTTTGGAGGCAATGGTAGTGGTTTCAAGATACAAAGTGATATGAAAAATGTGCAGTCTCTTCCATGGATAGTTAGGATTAGAGAGACCCAGTGTGGTAACATTAGGTGGAACAGGCTGTGTTCTATTGGTCTGTGAGTTGGAGAGTCAGTGAGAACTACCAGGAGTGTCCGAGTCTAGCAACTCTAGAAAAGAATCCTCTTTCTGGTCATTAGTTCTGTCCCCTCTCTGACATCTTTCCAACTGTGATTGTCAAAAGCCCTCCACATTGACCTAACTTTACTTACATTAAACTAAAGCTGGGCTGGAAACAGTTTTTCTGTCCCATGAAAAAGGTTGAGGTGTAGACAATTTTTCCTGCCTCCAAGTGAGATGGAAAGTCAAAATCTCAAAAACTTTGGTGAAGAGACAAACTTGAAGAGAAAAAAAATTCAACTAGAGTTAACAGCAACAACAAAAAAATTCCCATAATTTTGAGACTATTTGTTTCAATTTTGACATTTTTTCTTTGGTTTAATGCTTGTTTTAGCGTAAATTTTAAAATGAAAAGTCATTCTGAAACAAAAAACCCAGACTTTTTCGTTGAAGAAAAAAAAATAATCTCAGCATTTTTTCAGGTTGGAAAATTTGTTGAAACCAACTGTTTCTAACAAACAGTTTCCATGTTGATGAATTGGCATTTTTCAGGGAAAAAAAAAATTACTGAAAAATCCCTGACTAGGTCTACATGCAAGACAGTGGAAGTTTAGCCTTTGCTTTCAATGGGAGCAAGATTAGTTCTACACAAAATGCTTTGGAAAATTCCACCTTCTATGTACAACACTGGTATTTCATTTTGTCCACTGAATGGTGCTGAACCAGTGCCCTTCATAATACCCGCACAAATGGAGATCAGTGATGCCTGGTCCTATTCAGTCATGTGACAGGCAGAATTCCACTCTGTTTCCATATTCCAAATGAATTCATCAACTTGGAGTATTTTATTTCATGTTATTATTATTTTTGGTAGAGAGTTTACTGAGGAACTCTTCTATTTTTTTCATTGGGGCCCTGGTTATCTGGTTTTATCCTATGTTGGTTGTTTAATACTTTTAGAAAAGAAGCAATGGCTTTCAGCTCTGGGCATTATAAAATATGCTCATGAGAGAAGTGCCTCATCAAGCATTTGTTGTTATCAAAAAATACTAGACCATATTCTCCCCTAAGTTAATTGATTAGAACCCCATTGAAATCAACAAGGCTGATCTGCTGTCAAAGAAACAATAGATGCACATTCACGCAACCCCTTTCACTGTCTACAGCTGCTAAATTTGTTATATTTTGTGAGTTACTTGGACAAAAAGGAACAAAAGACCACATTCTGCCACTCTTGCACTGTGTCCCAATTAGACTATTCACAGAGAAAGGCACTACTCAGCATGAGTAAAAGTGACTGAACATTTTCTGAATTGTTTTCCCAAACAGCCGCAGTTGAAGGCGGTGACGTAACTTGTTTCACCAGTCAGTGCATGACCTCCACCTACTCCTGAGTGAATAGTTTAGAATGCTGAGAGTTCTCTGCACTCCCAGATGATTCCTGGGGCTTATCTAGAAGAACACTTAAGTTTGTGGCAAGTTTCCTGCCTAGCCTGCCACACTGTTTGTATGGATCCTGCTGCTGCATACAAAAAGTTTCCCAGTGCACTTGAATCTGCTCTCCTTTGAAACAGGAATCAACTACCCTAAATCTTTCTTTGCTCGGATTTTTAAACTTTATGAGCTCATTTCCAGCCAGGACGCTACCCACCCTCTAATTTTCAAGGCATAATTTTGCCTCCATAAATACCACTTTAATTTTTTAAGCCAGATTTAGGCACCCAATTCTATCTATGTAAGCACCCAAACAAAGGCCAAAATGAATCAACACTGAAGCCAATGGAGAGGCTCCCACTGACTTCAGTGGGTGTTTGAAGTACATGGTAATTAGCTCTCAAAGTGCTACCATTCACACTTGCAAATTGTTAAGGGTGGGAAATTATTTGCGGGTGTAAAACAGTGCTCACAACAATTCAAGGCCATCACTGAAAATCTTCCAATATATGCTGCTGATACAGGATTTTAAGGTCAGCACTGCTAATGTTTTCAACAGCTAGTACCAGACAGTTGTCCAAGAAAAATATTTGCGTTGGCTTTTCTTTTATAATAATTATCATACAATCTGAATATGATAATTCAAATAAATGATAGATGTTAAAGAACTTTTGCTAATAAAGGTCAAATAAAAGGTTTCTTTTTTTCCTCTTTTTAATGCCATTCAGCTTATAAAAGCAATTTTCAGATGCAGTAGATATTCAAATGAAATCTGCACATTCTTTACGAAAGCCTTGGAAAATGAGAATGTTGTTACTTCAAGCTGTTATTTGCCTTGTAAGTTTCCAGTGTGTCTTGGAATGTCTTATTTTCCTTTTCATATGTTCAACATTGAAAAAATCAGAAGCTTCTATTTCCACTACAGATATCTTCATTAATAATATTATGCTTGTCAGCACCTCAGGACAGGATTTCATGTCCCTAATGAGCATATGCCAGACATCCTGATATTTCACTTGTGATGTTTTTAGTAGACATGGCCTGAGGCAAGAATTGGTGCAGGACATGAAAGCAGTTGAATTCAATTTCACTTAAAATAAACACGGAGGGGGGAAAATTCCTGTTCCCAAGAGTAATCACCTGTGGGTCTGCTCCGCTACAAACTATGGGGGTAGGGTGACCAGATGTCCTGATTTTATAGGGTCAGTCCCGATTTTTGGGTCTTTTCTTATATAGGCTCCTATTCCCCCCCACCATCCCCGTCCCTATTTTTCACATTTGCTGTCTGGTCACCTTATATGAGGGTGAACCAAAGCGCATATTTTAGTAAAACTGCTACTGTGCTTTATATATACACATTAGCAGCCTGATCCAATGCCCACTGAAGTGAAATAGAAAGATTTTCATACATGTCTATAGGAATACATGTATACAAGTGTTCAATCAGGTTCTAGGTTTTTCCAGGGCTCACCTGTAAGTTGAGCACAAGAACAAGTTCTGTATTTTTATTCATCACCTTTTGCTGAAGAAGTCTTTATATTTTATTTCCTTGATTGTCAATGTTACTTTTAAAGATGCTGCTAAATGCATTTGCTGGAATTATTTAAAATCTTTCTTATCATGACCATTTGAGCGCTGATGTATTTTAAATAAGCCGCAAGAACAAAGAAGGATATCTTCTCCTCTTCTCTTTGAGCCCCATCCATCCGCTCAGCAGCAACAGTAACAAATTAAGCTTTTCCACCGCTTTCTATCTTGTACTAGCTTCATGGGTTCATTGATCTTTAATCATTTTTGTTCCATGTCATTTTTCACCATGTTTACCCAACACATCCTCAGTCTTCCTCTATTTCTTGTTCCTTGCACTCTGGCATGCATCGCTATTTATGGTATCCCCTTAGGGGTCCACTCTTGACATGTGTCCCTCTTTCTTGAATCTCCTATAACAGCATTATTTCTTTCCTGTTTTCTTATCTCTTCTTTTTTATTTATTTATTTTCTGTAGCCTTGAAACTCTCAGCATTCCTCTCAGTCAGCTCATTTCTGCAGTCAAAATATTTCGGTCACCGGCTTTCTTCATACTCTAGCATTCTGACCTAGACAGCAGTAGCTGCATGACAGTTGTCTCATATACACAGGGTTCTGCTTTAATTGAAATGTCTTTGGCCTTCCAGATCTTGCAGAGCTTTCTGAATGTAGTAGAGGCTAGACCGAGTCTTTATCTTATGTCATCTTCACAATTCTCATTCTTTATACTAGTCCCCCAAGGATATATTACATAAAATGAAAACCAAAAACTAAATAAAACAAAAACCAAATGCTGTGTTAAAAGAATGTTAAAGTTGCAAAGACATGTTCTTACAAGTTAGGAAATGCCAGAATTAAAGGTTGCCTGTGCAACCTCAATTCTGCTCCCACCGTGTATGCATTATGAAACAGTCTTTAATTACATGATCACATACTATTTTTTCCACAGGACCCCTATTTTATCTACAGGCTGTAGTCATATAGGCTGCAAAGTATACACACACACACACACACACACACTCACACACACACAAACACACCCCATATGTTGAGCCATTCCCTTATTCCTGCAGAACACCCATAGATGTCAACAAGAGATCTTCCTGTGTATTCAGAATTTAAGGCCCGATCTAAAGTCCACTGAAGTCAATGGAAGTCCTTCACTGGGCATTGGATAGGCTTTTACATCGGAATTCAGGACTGGGTGCATTAAACCTACCCAAACCTGTGAGGTTCAACACATCTTTTATTCCCACTGAAGCCAATGTGGTTGAGAGTACCCAGCAACCCTGAACAGTGTCACCCACCATTCTCCAGTGTCACCCAGTGTCACCCACCATTCTCCAGTGTCAGGCCACTGTAGCACTTCTGGGATTAGCATTCACAGTGTAACCCCTTTGGGGGTTAGAAAGCATGGCCCCTTTAAATCTTTTTCCCAGTGGAGTCGGGAAAAGTGAGGAAAAAAGGAGGGAAACTCCACAGGGGTGGCTCTTGAGCTAGAAGGGAGAGAAGTGAAGCAGCAGAGAACCTGCCTGAAGCCTGCGAAGACCAGGGCGGCCAATCAGGGACACTCCAGGACAGGAGCCAGGAAGAGCACTGGGCCGAGGAGGAATCTCCTGAGAAGGACAGGCCGGAGCTGGACCCAGTATCACGGCTGCCCAGAGCCGCATGGGGCTGTGATACTAGGGCTTGTGACTCTGCATTGGGAACAAGGAGGGAGGCTGTAGCTAGTTAAGTGGGGAGGTGGTTGCTCTGTAGGGCTTTGCAGAGAGTGGCAGAAGAGGGCACTGGACGGGTTTGCTGGGGAAAGTTCACTGACGCTGAAGACGACCAGGAGAACCCAAGACTCACCACCAGACTGGAACTTTGCCCAGCACTCCTGAACTCTTGAGTGCAGACACATTGCTCAGTGTCTGCCCTTCCACACTGTGCTACCACTGGGCCTGTGAAGCCTTGGCTTGGATGCAGCCCTGTTCTACTGCTCTCCCTGTCTTTCCCCTTGTTTTTCTTCTCTCATCCCTCTATAAATAAATATCTCCCTTTGTTATATCCATTGTACTTTCCCTGTGAGTGGGTGCGTGGGTTCGCTCTGGGGGGTTTCGAACAGGCACCCCTGGGGTGGAAGGGATTTCTCCTGCTGCATTCCTGCACACGCCTTCTCTTGGCCAGAGCTGCCTGCAGAGCAGACTCCATCTTGGCCACGAGGGCGCTAAAGTTACACTTGGTGGCCCGTATGGAGATTCTGCAGTACACAAACACACAAACATACACACATACACACACACCCCTACGTTGCGCACCTTGGGCTTTCCTTCACAGAGCAAAGAAACTTTTGAGTGACTTTCATCTCAGTTTAAAAAAAAAATGGAGAGAGGATTATTAGAAGACCTGTGCTGAGGGGCACAAATCCCAGTAACCAAAGCTGTGCTGGTGGCGGGGTTCCCAGAAGAGATGGAACCAAATGAAATTAAAGAGAGCCTAGATGCAACTGAAATACTGGGGAGTATAAAGGTCCACACCCGTATTTACAACCACAAAGTGAAGGGCATGGTAGCACTATGTACTCACTCCAAGGAAGCAGATCTTGATAAAGTGCCCAAAGAGGTGCAAGTAGAAGGTATCCCCTGGACAATTCTTGGGGCATAGCAGTCCCCTCCTAGTGTGCCTGAGTCACTTGAGGTGGATTCTTTAGTGCAGACATTGCAAGATCTGATGGTGGATTAGAAGCAAACAAGAGAAGAATTAATTTTGGCATTAGGAGGGGCTCCAACACCTGCAGCACTCTGCCTGGTGCGATGGGCCAAAAAGCTGGGAAACGCTCTCAAAGATTCATTGAAGCCGGTATATGAAAATGCTCCCTACAAGCAGTTAAGTTCATTCTCGGAGGTGTCACCTGTACCCTCAGGGGAGGATGATGATGAGACCTGGAGGGATTGTATGGTGCCACTTGTCCAAGAGTGGGAATGCTCTGATGCTGAGAAGCGGAAACATGTGCTTGAGAGCCTGAGGGGACCTGCCATGAGACTTATCTGAGCCCTGAAAGACTACCAACCAGCTGCCACAGTGCAAGACTATTTAACCACTCTTGAGAGTGTCTATGGTGCTACTGATAGCAGTGAAGGCCTGTATTATTGTTTCCGCCATACCTATCAGGAGATCCCCGAAGGATTGGCGGATTTCATCAGGAGACTAGAGGATTTGCTACAGCAGGTAGTGAGGAAGGAGGGCATCCCCACCAAGTGCATTGATTCCGCTAGGTTGGACCAAATCCTTCAGCGCACCCGATAAGATGGGTTGATGTTGTGGCGACTGCAGCTGAGGGAACGGGCCCCAAACCGCCCCCCCCCCATTCCACAAGCTCATTCAAGACATACGTGAAGAGGAGGAGCGATGGTTGCAAGTGGATGCAGTGGTGCAGCCAAAGATGGCAGGAAGTCACACCACCATAATGCTTGGAGAGTTGGAAGACGTCCCGTCAGTGGCAGCAGCACTGAGAGATTTGACCTGAGAAGAGGCCATGATGAAGGCTTAGGGACATACTGTGCCATCCTCAAGAGGGGAGAGTAGCAGAAGGGGTGATAGCCAGTGAAAAGGTTTCTGTTATAACTCTGGAAGAGATGGTCACTATGCCTTGAACTGCCAAAACAAGACAGATCATGCAAGGGTATCTCAGAGATTGCAGCAGCCCACTAGGAAGCTTCAGGGAAACACCAACAGGGCTTGGGGAAGGAGCAACCCAAGACTCTGAAATTCCAAGGCTCCCCAGAAAAAAACACAAAGGGGTTACACGAGCATTAGTCTATGCAGTAAAAAGCACATAATATGTTATAACAGCTGGACAAAATCCAACATCACTGGCAGTTCATTGTCCCCACAGCCCCACCTCATTTTGCACAGGAGTCCATCAGAGTTTAGGATAATATTCTGAGAACACTTAAGCATAACACTGTGTGGAAATAACATAGCCGATGCTACAGCAATTGGAGGGCTCTCAGTACCTGGAAGCACGTGGTAAGCACATTGAAAATATCAGTCAATGCGGAGAGACGAAACTTCCAATTCTATGTACAAGCAGCCTCTTTTCCTAATGTTATTGTTTCTGACATTCAGATGACAATTAAGATAACTCTGCAATTTCTTTATACCCGTAGCAGGAGGGCAGCTGGGGTTGGTTCTAGCAGAAATTCTACAGTGACACAGCTAAAAATAATGGCTTTAGGGATATGACTATTTGTCTTATTCTAATAAAGATCCTAGTAACATAGTAGCAGAGATTGGCTCTTTGTGTGTTTATTTTGACCAATGTCCTAGGACAATGCTCAGGAATGTCTCTTGAGCACAGGTACCTAATGAGTAGAATGGGTTGATACATGGGAAAAAGGTTTGTAAAAAATGTATCCCTTTTCTTCATTAAAAAACGTCAAAATTGTCACCCAGCTGTTCTAGGGACATTTATGGAGCCTAAATTCTCAGTATTACCAATTTTCTGCCTGATCCTTTATCACTGACTTCAACAGGGTGCTGGATGCCACGCTTAGGTCCCAACTAATCAAATACCCAGACATCCTTCACTTGAAAAACATTGGTTGTCCCAATGAGGTCAATGAGGACACTCACATACTTTGAGTTATGACCATGATTAAGGATCATGCTTAACCTGGCCTTCATATTGTTCCTTTCCATAAAGTTGTTAAGGAAGTGGTATTATTTTGCTGTTCCCAATGGCTGCTCTTTTCTTCACTCTGACCAGAATTAGCACTCTTGCTGTCCAGCCAGCCTCCACTAAATGGCACAAGTACTTAAAAGTTACTCTCCATATCTACATTTAGGGGGCAAAGAACCAAGTTTGCCTCACCTTCACAATCAATAGATGATCCCAGATGGATAATGAGTTATTTGACACCCAGGCAGTCTTGACTACCTTTAATTGTTGCAAGGTCTCTTTTAATCTATAAAATGTGAAGATATTTAGTCTAAAAGACCTTGTTTTGAGAGGTAGGCAATAAATTCAGACATTTCCATGGCAATTCAGATTCAAAAGGTGAACTGCTGAGATTGTATGGACTCAATTAACATAATTATACTAATTCTGCAAACACCCTGTCGCTTCATTGTACTACATTAGCTGAGAAAACATTCTCACATAGCCAGCTCCTTCCTGTTTCATTTTGATATTGTTTCGATTAAGCATTTACATCTCCAAACATTTAAAGGTCTGATCCTGTCCCCTTCAGAGTCAATGACAAAACACCCACTGAGTTGGCAGGGAACAAGATTGGGCTGTATGTGTTTTAATTTTAGAACAAATCACATGCTTATCTACATTTTTATCAAGAATTCTAAATGCAACCCATTTTGCCACTTAAACGATCATGCAGTTTTTGTTGTTTTTCCCCCACTCCGCTATTATCTTTGTAATAATTTAGCATATAAATGGAAGCCAAATTATTCTGTCTCCTGTCCAGATTGACAGATGAGATACTGTTCCTTAATTTTCAAAAAGCAGCACTGATGAGTTTCAGTATCTAATGGGAGATGGTGATGGGTTTTTCAACAGAGAGTGTCAGATTGATGAGTTTAGACTGATGACCCTTCATGAAAGGAGATGCCAGCTCCAGTGGGGCAGCACATGCTTAGTGGAAAGTATTTAAACACATGATGGATAAAGATTTTTAACTCTAGAAAGGCATGTATCTATTGTAACAGATATTTCACAAAACAAGTCCAGAGGCTGCTTGGAGAGATTTTTAAAGGAAGTTTGCGCTGTTCGTTCTTACACATAGAACCTCAGTAAACCAGATTTAACTAGCTTGCAAATCACATCAGTAAACTAAGGTTAATAGATTAATGATCATGAATGTGATGTATTGGGAAGACACAAACATGAAGGGCAAGAACGGTGTACAGGAATTGTATAAACAATAGGTTGTTGTATACGTTAAGACTGTGTTACTTCTTGGGTCTTAACTAACTGGGGCTATGTCTTCACTACCCGCCGTATTGGCAGTAGCAATCGATTTCTCGGGGATCAATATATCGTGTCTCATCTAGACACGATATATCAATCCCCGAACGCACTCCTGTCGACTCTGGAACTCCACCAACGTGAACGGCGGTAGCGGAGTTGACAGGGGGAGCCGCGGACGTCGATCCAGCGCCGTGAGGACAGTAGGTAATTCGATCTAAGATACTTTGACTTCAGCTACGTTATTCATGTAGCTGAAGTTGCATATCTTAGATCCATCCCCTACCCTAGTGTAGACCAGCCCTGGTAGAATGGATTTTGCATTGATGATGATAATAGAGTCCTGCTAACTCAGAGACTTACTTTTGGAGCTCAAGCGATTGTTGAGTGCAGGAAGGTACTCAAGAGAAGAAGAGTTCATGAGAGAAGAAAGATTATAATAATAACCAAGAGTCATCACCCACTGGACCAGGGATAGATTCTTCCTCACTTGATGGAGGAATTTTCTACAGCACTCAGTGTTGGCCACACTAACATGTTCTCACTGAAGCCAATTAGCTACTTTTCCATTGACTTCTATGGTCGCAAAGTTAGTCGAATACTGAGCTTTTTCGAAAATCCCAGCTGAAGTCTTTAGAACAAAATGGGATACAACAAAAGATTTAGTCTTTTAAGTTATTGGGCTTGATGCAGGTATTAGTAGGTTCCATTCAATGTTTTGTATTATGCTGGAGGTCAGATTAAATGCTCTGGCCTTCCAATCTATGAATCTATAAAAGTCTTAAATGGGAAATAGGGATCCATGTATTAAGAATGGAAAAATCCTGCTTTCATTTACATTCAGAGCTGGTTGAATTATTCACTTCAAGCCACTAATCCATTCAGTTTGGCCCTCTCTCCCGTCCACCTAAACAGAGCACGATATCTATGAATCAATCCCATTTGTTCGATGCTTTGTGCAGACATGTTTCAACCTATGGATTCCTTGAACGCCTTCTGCTGCAATCATTTATTTGATATTTGGAATTTGCTCTGGGAGCTGTGTGATTGGACACCAGTCACACGGGATTGTTTCTGTTTCCTTATTGGAAGAGCAAGCTTTGATAGATTAGAAAGTATTCAGCAATTTGACACTGCTAAACAAAAGATCCAATTGCAATATCTAATCCTCAGGGGCATTATGTGGACTTGCAACATTCCCTATAGATTTTTGGGACCCCTAATCAGTGCATGGATTAAAATGTAATCACTGAATTGTATTTATGGACTGATATACTCTTGCTCCGTGTACTGTGATCCTTGCTCCATATACTGGCATCCATTTCCCACTGTCTTACTCCAGATATTTCAAAAAGTCACTCCCTTCCCCTATGTTCCATGATGATATTTGATGTCTTCTGGGACAAAGCCTCTGTCTGTCTCTGAGAGGTGGCTTGATGAGATTGGCAGCAAACCATTATCTGTTGCAAAACCCTGTTTCTGAAACTTGATCCCTCAGAGCCGGAATGTGATGGGTTTCATATAATGCAACAAAAGATACTGGCCTTTAGCTGAACATTTAGTTTGGCTGTTGGGTTTGTTTACTGTTGTCTTGATTTGTTTAATTCATTGGGGTGGGTAGGAAATTTTATGAAGAACAGGAGCTTTTCCAGCTCTCTTCATTTCGGTATGTTTTAATAACCAATGCTGCTGTACGGTGCCCAGATGCAGTATTTGAATTACAGTGCTAGATAACACATAACGGGACAGATTGCGCCAACAGACATGCAAGCCAGCATAACTGTGGGAGGCATTTTTGCAGGGGCAATTTTCTAGGCAATACCTGAAAACGTCTCCACTGTGAAACACAGGAAAATAACCAAATGGACACGACAAAAAGACTCATGAAACACAGGCGTTTGAGTCCTCTGCACTTGCAGATGAATGGAATAAAGAATTCATAGAGTGTCACACCTTGTAGTCCTTACCCAGGCAAAAACTTCTGGAAGAGCATGGGAGTCTTTGCAACTGTAGGGAATTCAGCCCAATAGTAACAGATTATACTTTTGTGCATAGCTGAGGCAGTTTAGAGTTCTACAGCTGCTCCAGCTGATGGTGGTCACCTCTCTTTCAGACTCAGAGCAGGTCATCTCATTTCATGAGTACAAACCCACAGGGCTCATCAGCCCCAACACTTTGACCAGTAATGGTAACTTTGCGTAATGCCCTCAGTCCTATTAATAGAGCAGGTCTAGGGACCGAATGGCTAGGCAGCAGTTCTGCAGAAAAGGACCTAAAGGTTACAGTGGACAAGAAGCTGGATATGAGTCGACAGTGTGCCCTTGTTGCCAAGGAGGCTAACAGCATTTTGGGCTGTATAAGTAGGGGCATTGCCAGCAAATCGAGGGACATGATCATTCCCTTCTATTCAACATTGGTGAGACCTCATCTGGAGTACTGTGTCCAATTTTGGGCCCCACACTACAAAAAGGATGTGGAAAAATTGGAAAGAGTCCAGCAGAGGGCAACAAAAATGATTAGGGTGCTGGAGCACATGACTTATGAGGAGAGACAGAGGGAACTGGGATTGTTTAGTCTGCAGAAGAGAAGAATGACAGGGGGATTTGATAGCTGCTTTCAACTATCTGAAAGGGGGTTCCAAAGAAGATGGATCTAGACTGTTCTCAGTGGTACCAGATGACAGAATAAGGAGTAATGGTCTCAAGTAGCAGTGGGGGAGGTTTAGGTTGGATATTGGGGGGAGGGGAACACTCACTGGGAGGGTGGTGAAGCACTGGAATGGGTTACCTAGGGAGGTGGTGGAATCTCCTTCCTTAGAGGTTTTTAAGGTCAGGCTTGACAAAGCCCTGGCTAGGATGATTTAGTTGGTGTTGGTCCTGCTTTGAGCAGGGGGTGGGACTAGATGACCTCCTGAGGTCTCTTCCAACCCTAATATTCTATGATTCTATGAGGTCCGGTAGTTCCCTCACACGCTTTTTCACTGAGCTGCCAGCAGAGATCCTCAGCTAAGGAAGAGGCCTATTTATGACAATGAAGTTACTTTTAATTTACACAAGTGTGAGTGAGGAGGGAAGTGGGCCAAATTTTCTGATCCAAATTCTCTCCTGCTGTATAAATTGGCGCAGCTCCAGTTTACCCAATGAAAGGATAACTGTGGGAGGAGGACATGTTAATGAAAAAGTAGAGACTCTCCTATGGGCAATCATTGAGAGCTGTGGTGATTATAGACATATAACTGTTTTCACTGGCATAGTTCTGCTGACTTCAGCAGAGCAATACCGATTTCCACCAGTGGAGGATCTGGGCCACATTCTTCCAAAAGCTTAAAAAGTCCAATGTCAAAATTAAATCTTAACGTGGAGATACCTTATCAAAAAGCACTTCTGTGTCAAGGGCTGGAGATAAGGCATCGGCTTGTTATCTGAATCAGAAGGGCCCTTGGCAATGCCAAGAATGATGGGGAGCTACTCATATACTTTTATAATTAAAGCAAGGAGGATTTGATCTGGAATTAATATTTGGAAGCATCCCTTTGCAGCTTGATATTGCAGTAACCTAGGGAAACGTTTCAGGATTCACATGTTGCCCTGCTAATTCCCCATGGCGGGCAATGGACTGGTGTGTAGTGAGGTGGTGTGGCCTCCCACAGACCCAGATGTAGAGGAACCCCAGTGCTTGATCTGTTCTGAGCCATGAGGATTTGGAGTGGACCTGGTTGTAATAAAAGTGTGCAGATTGCATGGAATGGGGTAAACCCTTCATCAGCACACAGCTTGAATGGGATCGGGGAAGGGTGTGCTTAGAAGAATCCTATTCCTAGACCTTCCTGAAGATACTTTGGAAACTGCCCCCCCCAATGGTGCAACTCCATGGGAGGGCAGGATCTGAGGTGGTGGGGGTATGTGCCTCATTTCCAGTGAGGTTACTGTGCTCTGATATAGGGGCTGGAAGCAGTGGGCCTGCCAATGTGTTACCATTGCCTTTCACAGGTCTGGAATGTTCTGGAAAATATCACAGTCTTGGTGCTTCTGTAGGAGGACCTGGGCTTTGGGTGTCTTTCTTCTCCACCTAAACAGACTCTTCCCAGATACTCGGGTTGTACCTAATGGATTGAAATCTCCCATCCTATACAATTTGTCTTATTTGTCAACCAACAGAATTTGTAATTATCTAAACAATACAACAACAATCCACGTGAAGGGAGCCTCTGTGCTATACAAAGCACGTATAGTACTCCAAAAGTCAATCACCTTGTTTGTTGCTCTAAAAGATCTGCTATAGTTCAAAATAAGAATTCTTTCAGGGAAGTTCTAAAGCCTGTATTATGCAGGAGGGCAGACTCAGGCCTGGTCTACGCAAGGGGAGGATAACGTAGCTGAAGTCGACATACTTAGATCTATTTACCGCGGTGTCTTCACTGCGGTAAGTCAACAGCTAATGCCCCCCCGTCAACTCTGCCTGCACCTCTCACCCTGGTGGAGTTGACGGGAAAGCGCTCGGTGGTCAATTTATTGCATCTAGACTAGACGCGATAAATTGACCCCCGCTGGATCAATCACTGCCTGTCAATTCAGCAGGTAATGTAAACAAGCCCTAACTGATCACAGTGCTCCCTGCTGCCCTTAAAACCTACTACCATCTGCCTTATCCTTCTTGACTGGAGAAGCTGCCAGTCAAATGCTTGCTACAAATTTACCTCCAAAATTAATTAGTAGGCCTGCACGGTGATAATTTCCTTCTGAGAATAAACACAAGTTGAGCAGAGTAAAAAATCAGGAATAATTCAGTTGAAGTCAGTGGGGTTACACCAGAGTTAAAAACAGTAGAGAGGAGTATGGAATCATACCTGGTAACGTTGGCTTGTGTCCAGTCAAGGAAGCCAATAGGGAAATATCAGTTTATCTCACTTTACTGTTGCATTAAGTATCATATTAGATCAGGGGTGGGCAAACTACTGTCCTTGGGCCACATCTGGCCTGCAGGACCATCCTGCCTGGCCCTTGAGCTCCCAGGCCCTCCCCTGCTGCCACCTCCCTAACCCATGCCATCACACAGGCAGCACTCTGGGCGGCAGGGTTGCACGCTTCTGCCGAGCAGTGCAGCAGCTTGTCTGGCTCCAGCCAGGCAGCACGACTGCCAGACATGCTGCTCTGTGTGGCATGGTAAGGGGACTGGGGGGGTTGGATAAGGGGCAGGGTGTCCAAGAGGGCAGTCAGGGGACAGGGAGCAGGGGGAGGATGGATGGGACGGAGGTTGGTGCAGTCAGGGGACGGGGAATGTGGCAGGGGGTTGGATAAGTGTGGGAATCTCAGGGGGCGGGGATGTGGGACGGGGAATGGAGAGGTTTGGATAGGCATAGGGTCCCAGGGGATCTGTCAGAGGGTGGGGGTGTGGATAGGGATTGGGGCAGTCAGGGAACTGGGAGCAGGGAGGTTGGATAGGCAGTGGGGTGCCAGGGGGTGGTTAGGGGTGGAGGGTCCAAGGAGGGGGTGGTTAGGGGGAGGGGTGGTCAGAGGACAAGGAGCAAGGGGGGTTTGGATGAGTCAGAGGTTCTGAGGAGGGCAGTCAGGGGGCAGGAAGTGGGAGGGATCAGATAGGGATCGGGGGACAGGTTGTTTGGGGAGGCACAGTCTTCACTACCTGGGCCACCCCAACGTGGCCTTCAGGCCAAAATGCTTGCCCACTCCTGTATTAGATAAAGAGGAAAAAACGTCATTGTTTCATTTTGTATTTTCTCCAAACACTACAGCTTTTCATTAGTTGTTTTTCCCCCTGTGATGTTGTGTTTTGGTTTGGTTTTTGTTTTTTTGTTGGTTTGGATTTTTTAGTAAATGTTATTTTTTCCCAGCAGTTTATGACTTTTTCAACCGAATTCCCGATCTCAGATACCTAAAAGGCCATGGTCATCTTCTTCTTATGCTTCTAAATGCTAAGATTATCTGCTTAGAAGTTATCTATTATTTGGCTTCGAAGGGCCACATTCAGATGTGGTACAAGAAAGTGCTACTCCACTGAAGTTATACCGTACTCACATCAGGTCTGGCTTTCCTCCAAATGTACATTTGAAAAATCAAACACAATGATGATGCTGAGACATAATGGTAATTAAAGTCAATGGAACTAAACTAATTTATATCAAATGGGAATCCTGTCCAAAATAGGCACCGCTTTTTTGTCCCCCATACTGACTTTCCAAGACTAATCACACTGCCCAGATACCTTTAATTTCATCATTCATCAGAGGATGCTACAGATAAGTGATCATAAGAAACAGTAGGTGTGTTTCCCTCATGGCCAAGAGAATTTGCACTATGTGTTGGCTGTTTCTTTCCCAAGCATTATATTGATACAATATCACTACCATGCTCCAGTTCTAATTAGATATTTTATGGATGCTAAATCGGAGATCTCATTTAAGTTCTGAATTTTATGTTACAGAGGTTAAAATACTATTGTACCCTTCAGCAGGGGAGCTGTAGTCACACATCATCCAAGCCATTTAATCTACTTAACTTTTCTATATTCTACTCTATTTGTAGCTGGAGATCTCGGGGGTTCTTCAGTGGCAGTAGATGTGGCAGTTATTGGAGGTAAGTATTAGACTCTATCTGAAAGTTTGATTAGACCAGCGTTTCTCAAACTGGGGTCCATGGACCGCTAGGGGGCCACGAGGGTACTCCGAGGGTCCACCAGCCCCACTGATCAACTCCACCTCTTCCCTCCCTCAACTCCTCCCCCTCTCTCCCAGTGCCTCCTGCATGCTGGGGAATAGCTTTTCAGCAGTGTGCAGGAGATGCTGGGAGGGAGGGGGAGAAGCGGGAAAGAGGCACTCAGAGGAGAGGGCAGAGAGGCAGGAAAGAGGAGGGACGGGAAGAGGTGGGACGGGGTGGGGCCTTGGGGGAAGAGGTGGAGTGGGGGTGGAGCCTGGAGCTGAGCAGGGGGCTTGGGGGTTCATGAAAATTTTTAAATCAAAATGAGGGGTCCTCGGATTGCTGAAGTTTGAGAACCTCTGCATTAGAAGAAAAGAAAACAGGGCTCTTATCTTATAAAATCCCATGCTTGGTCAGCCTGTTATAGACATCGCTGTGCAGATACTATGCGGTATTCAAAAATGAAATCAGAAAAGTCCCAAACCAGCGAAACACTTAAGCACAGACTTAATTTGGATGTTTAATGCTTAATTTTAAATTTTCTGTAGTATTCGCATGTGTAAAGTTAAACATGTACTTAAATACACGGCTGAATTAGGGTCCCAGAGTGTGCTCTCTCTCTCTCTCTCTCTCTCTCTCTCCATCTCTCTCTCAGGAGACAGGGTGTTACTATGTTCTACAGAGTCACTCTCCACCAAGCAGTACTCGAAGGGTTAAATCTTCCAAGAAGCTTCAGCCTAGCCTCTAATTTTTACCTGTGGCCACCTATGGAGAAAAGCGATAGAATTTAGAAATCTAATGGCCTGGGGCCTGATTCTGATCTCATTTATGCCATGGGGAAGCAGGAGTGACTCCCCATTGAGGTGAATGGAGTTACACCAATGTGAGACTGAAGTGAGAACAGAATCAGGACACTTAAATCCAACATTTGCACTGGCAATTACTTCACCTGCCATTGCCTATGCGTAATTTATTAGAGAGGTCACGTTTCAGGTGCAGAATTAGGGGGAATTTTAAATAGATGGCCATGCTTTCTGGGAGGGAATCAAATATTCCAGGATCTGCCTGGATGTTAGGGTTTCGATGCACAGGGGCTGTCCATATGTTAATGATAATTATGTATAGCTAGACAAACTCAGACTGGTAATAAAGTGTAGATTTTTACCAGTGAGGGAAATAAACCATTGGAACAATTTATCAAGGGTCATGGTGGATTCTCCATTGCTGACCATTTTTAAATCAAGATGAGATGTTTTTGTAAAAGATCTGCTCTAGAGAGAGGCAGCTCTAGGTATTTTGCCGCCCCAAGCACGGTAGGCAGGCTGCCTTCGGCGGCTTGCCTGCAGGAGGTCCCCAGTCCTGCGTATTCAGCAGCACGCCTGTGGGAGATCCGCCAAAGCCGTGAGACCAGCAGACCCTCTGCAGGCATGCCGCCGAAGGCAACCTGCCTGCCGCCCTCGCAGCGACCGGCAGAGCGCCCTCCGTGGCTTGCCGCTCCAGGCATGTGCTTGGCGTGCTGGTTCCTGGAGCCACCCCTGGCTCTAGTGATTATGTTGGGGCAGTTCTCTGGCCTGTGTTATACAGATCAGACTAGATGATCACAAAGGTCCCTCTTGGCCTTTTATTTGCTTCGGCAGAATTACTGTAGTCTTGGAGCGGGAAGATGCCACTGAACTGGCAATTCCCTGCTTGTGCTCCAGCACAACTCACCTGTACCCCCAAATACATTCCTGGAAAGTAGAGAAGAGGTGGAAATGGTGATGTTTAGCCTTCCTCCGACCAGTATCTATATGTCTTTCACTGGCCCTGTGATTCTGGAGGGGGTATATATGGCCATGAAGCAACCGTTTCCCTCTTTTGTCTCCAAAAGGAACTGCTCTATGACCTTCCACATGCATCTGTGTCTAGATTCCAGATCATGTCAGAACCTCAGTAATCGGCTCTTTGCTGAGTTACACATGTTATAGTCCCAAAAATTATGACACTCGCCCCATATTTCAACAAAGAACCAATAGTTGGGCACTCTAGTGAACTCTTACCTCATTGAGCCAGCTCATCAGCTGGTGTAAATCAGGGTAGCTTCATTGATTACAACTACGCCAATTTATACCAACTGGTGATGTGGCCCATTATTTTTACAAAATATATGACAACACATTTCCTAGCGTTCTATTCAAGCACTCTCATACATTTAAACTAACTACAGTTGTCACGCTAAATGAGCAAAGCACTGAACATGGAGAAATGCATTATCCTAGCCTTTTGATTTTCATTGTGTTTGTTCACTTCCCTGCTCACTCTCTCATTTCAGTAATTCACCAGGGGTATCCCAATCATTAGTGCAAATTAGAGAGGTTCTGATGTATTTCCCTCAGGTTCTAACTCCTGTAACTTTAATTTCAGTTTCCTGTGAACCAGTGGAAGGTAAATTGAATTGTGCTTCGTCTCCTGTGCTTATGAATAGTGTGCCATATCTAAAGCCTATTAAAGCCCATTGTGTCAAGGGATACCAATGTACTCCAAAAAAATTGAGAGAGCCTCTGGTGGAATCGCATTATTATTGTAACCTCAACTTCTTTATATGAGCAATTCTCTTTCTGAGAGCAGTAACGTCAGTCACTATAAAAGCTGGAGGAGCTAGTTAACATAATTAGGTACAATTAAAATGGTGTCCTGCTTTAGTCCTGGAAGTGTTGCCAAAATTCTCCCCTCACCATTGTTTTCATGCCAATATTCTCGTATTACTCGCTCCCATTCTCATGTCCCTAAAAGTGAGCTCAGGCTCACTCTGCGATGATGTGATACCCTTGTAAAGCCCATCCTCCCTTTTGCTATTTTGGCATTATGCACTATATGCCTCCTATCACTTTTAAAACAAACTTTGTATGTATGGATAATTTAAGCACTATACCCAGATGTACAGACACTTTTCTCAACCTATATATTATAAAATATTTTAACATTAGCTTAAATAAAATTTGTAAGTATGACAGGGTTCCCCCCCGAGTTAAGACAATAAATGCTGCTCACATCCTTATCTAAGGACTACTTGGAGACTACGTGTGTGGCAAGTAGGGTGACCAGATGTCCCGATTTTATAGGGACAGACTCGATATTTGGGGCTTTTTATTATATAGGCTCCTATTACCCCTCACCCCCTTCCCAATTTTTCACACTTGCTGTCTGGTCACCCTAGTGGCAAGTCAGAGTGTCAATCTACAGCAGACTTGCTTGCTGTATACTAAGTGGCCGTGTGGCCCCAGCTACCACACACTAAAAGTCCCATAGTGTGCTTTGACGTATTACTGTTTGATATACTGCAGCAGTACATGAAAGAGCACTATGAAACTTTTATTCCATGGTAGCAGGGCCAAGACAGCATGTGGCAGATTTCCTGGCTTGCCACACATTAAGTCTCTGTGTAGACATGACCTGATTGCTTGCCTAACAGGACAGGCTTTTCTCATGTTTGTTGTACAGTTTTCATACTGCTCATACATTGCGTACACAGTCTAAATATGGTTAAAAATGGGCTTTCCATGGGGTGGTGAGCACAGAAGTCAGGAGAGGCCGATTCCTGCCCCTTACTTTGGATCAAAAATATGGGACAGACACAGGGTCATGTTGGCTGCACCTTCTGTGCTTAGGATTTGCCCAATGGCTCTGCGTCATTCATAGACTTGTGAAGCGTGCTTCTGCCTTAGTATTGCCAACTCTCATGGTTTTGTTATGACTTTTGTAATATTTAGCATATTCCTTAAAGCCCCAGCCCCTGGAGTCATGTGAACACAGGAGAATCTTGGCCATCTTTTATAGAACAAAGTAAGTTTCTAGCCATCCAGGTGCAGGGAAAAACTTAATCTGTGAACTGAGTGCACCCCAAAGGCTCAAAACCCAAAAGGCAAATAAAAAGCCCAAATATATTATTTTAAAAAACACATGACTTTTAAGCCAGTCTCATTATTTGGGGCAGGGGGAGTCTGACTTATGATTTTTGAATGCTTGGGATTGGCAGTACTGCTTCCTCAGCATCTCCTTCCTGGCTTTCACGCTGCTGCTGAGAGACAGCATAGGGAAGAGCTGTGAAGTGCCAAGGCATGCAGATTTCCCTATGGCTTGGCTTCATACTCCTGCAACAGGAACTGCAGCAGTACAGGTTCTGTGTAGGGCTTTTCCACATGCATGTTCAGGTTGCCTTTAGGAAGCAGCATTTCTGGTTCAGATAGAGGCATTGCAAGCTATTAGCTAGTCCTGGGGGAGCAAGCATCTACACAGGATTCCTCATCTCTGGTGTCACTTCACCAGTCACTAGAAACTTTGTTTAATTAGAGCACAGGATGTGGAAGCTAGTAAATACAGAACAGTGCAGGGACATCAAGGAGTCTGTTCCTACCCCATGCTGGGTGCCACCTTAGAAACATTCCATGCCTTCAATTCCTCTGAAGTCACAGGGAATTGAGAGCATTCAGCATGGTGCATGATCAGAGTCACCTGCAAGTAAGTTGAATTAGCACCAGCGTGCTAACCAGCTCACACAATTTTTTCTTTTAGATTGCCTTGTTTCTTCTCAATTTGGGATGAATTTGTATCCAAGTATTGAATATTAGCCAATTCATTTGGAAGCAGTCTGAATTTTTGCATGGATTTCTGCAATACTCTTACTCAGGCCTGGATTGCTGAAATTCTGCCTATCAAGATATTTATATAGACCCCCTATCCCTGCCATGTCTGAGTGTGTTCTGATGTATTATCCATATACCTCCCCCCCTACTGAATACCCCTGGTTACATTATGTCCCTGTGTAAAATGTAGGCTGTGTATGATTGCTCGCTAAGCAATTCAAATGGTTCTCCCCTTCTAGGTGTCATTGCAGCAGTGGCTATTGTCCTAATCTGCCTGTTCATCGTGATGCTCCGATACATGTACAGGCACAAGGGTACCTACCGCACGAATGAAGCAAAGGGAACTGAATTTGCCGAAAGTGCAGACGCTGCGCTGAAAAATGACCCTGCTCTCCAGGAGGCTGTGGATGAGAGCAAAAAGGAATATTTCATCTGAGAGCAAAGGGAAGCCACACTGAGACTGCCTTAGTGGTTCTTTCCCCAAGGGAATCGGCCAGAAATGTTACATCAACAAAAGCACTAAGATATGGATATGGCAAGGATAGAAGCAAGCATCCTAACTGAAATGCTATTCCCCCCCTCACATACTCCCCATGAAGAACAGAATGCCAAATACCTGGCTGTTGATTTTATTAGCCACACAGCTGGTCACAGTTGAATTCAGTATCAGATCAGAAGAAATAAAATCTCAATCTGAACGATAAACCGATACCAGCTAACGATATCAAATGTCAAACCTTGACATTTGGTCAAAATAGCAGATGCCAATGGAAAACATCCTCTTAGCATTAATGATGCTTCCTACGTCAATATTATGCAGAACTATCTGAAAATGCATTTTCAGTGGTAATAAAACAAGTGTTAAACCCGATGAAAGCTGAGGTTAGTGGAACAAAAATTGGTCTATAGTCCAGAATCCGCCCCACCTTAAATGTGCACTTTGCCAGGTGTGATTTTTTCCTCCCCAGCCCTCTTCCTTCCCCCCAACCCCACTTTGTTTTTTAAGTCAAGGACATGACACACACAACCCCTATAGGAAAAATATGGAACACTTAAAAGTGAAGGATTTTTAGCTGGCTCTGCATGGTGACTTGAGGATTGCAAAGTGTTAGAATTTACAGTATATAGTAGGTATTGACCACTAGACTTAAGAAAATGATCCCAAATAGCTATTTGGCTCCTTTCATGCATACGTAAGTGTGTCAATAGTTATTGGCTAGTGCCAGCCTTCTGAAACAAATGCTCTCCACTAGATTTGGAATGAGAACTCTGACCCTAGTGTTTATTTATTTATTTCATATTGGAGAATTCTTTCAAAAGCCTGCTGACATTTGGGGGAACTGAGTCAGAACACAGACATAAATAACAGTTAGCCATGTAACTGTAATGCTACCCTGGAGCAGTCTGCCCATTTGAATCCCATTCTGTTGTATTGATCTTTCTCTCTTTTGTTCCCTTTCCAGCTTTTAAACATATCTTGCTTTTCATGTAGCCTCAGATACAAAAAATTCCATTGAGCATCAGCTCTTTAAAAAAAAAATGAACGTGATCTGTAAAATGAAAGATCCTGTTCATCACGTAAGAATTCACTGTGCTGAATTTCTTCACTATAGCAAGTTCTCTGTCTCACGGAAACCAACAGGTAGTCCTAGAAAGAGGATTAATTGTCCTCTGCACCTGTTTATCACCAGCTAGGTTTATGCCCTTAATTATCCCAAATGAGTGTGGGGAGGAGGGAACAATTAGTAACAAATGTGCCTTCGATCAACTACCCTGTTTTAAATCAATAGTTTTCTATGTTTTCCTGTTTAAAAAATATGACAGAGAAACATCTACAATTGTGCTTTCACAGCTTGGTGGCTTCATCTTCTCCAAAGATCTTCATTTTATGACACTGAAGCCGGACTGGCTCCTAGAGACCAGCTTAATTCACCAGCGTTGGCTATACAACTACTAGAGGAGACCAGATCTCCAGGAGAAAATACTGGAGGAATCAAGTAGATTTGGTGAAGGAAGGGGACAGTTTTGTCTCTTTAATTACATCCTCAAGGCTGCTCAGTACCTGCAGGAGCAGGACTTGGCAGTAGGAGAGTCCTAAAGATTGAATGTTGGCTAATGTTGAATCTTTGTGCTGTATGCTTTTAACCAAAGAAAATCAAAACCATGCCAACTTACTAAAAGCTTCGGACCAAATTCCACAGACCATTGTACAATGATATCATATACATCAGCCCACATGATACTAAAATCCTATAGTCCACCACTAACACAATTCATATGTTATGGTGTCATGTACTTGATTTTTTTATTCACGTTACCACTTTAATCCTTTCACTGCTGCTTTTGAAATAAGAATAAACTTGTGTGATTATTTTGGGTGGAAGAAACTGATTAACCTTAGCAGTGGGAGTGGGGGAAGGGGGAGGAAAGGGACATCTTCCTGAAGGTGCAGAATTCACGTATCTACTATGAAGTGAAATTCTTTATCGACCTAAAAAAATACATAAGCTTTCGCCCCAGATAGGCCCAGGAACCCAGTCTGGAAACAATGTATACATTCCCTATGGATGTGAGGATGGGTGAAACATACACCCTATGTCATACATGAGACCAGAGACACCCCCCCCCCAAAAAAAAAAAAAACCTTCCAGGAGGTCTAATGGGCCAGGCTCTATTAAACCTTTTCCTTAAAGCAAACTTCCTGAGTCAACCTTATATCCCCTTATTTCTACCTTGCATCTATCCAGCCCCACACCAGCCAGCTGCGGCTGCTAAGAAGAACTTAGGTAATAAAGGTTTGTTTGAAGCCTTTCTATTCGCTGACTGAAACTGTAGTAAATTCTCATCTGAGCAGTCATCTTCTGGATGGACACACAGCAGAAATGAGGTGGTGGTGGGAGGTCCGCTGAGGTTGCAAGGAACAAGTCATTTTTCAAGGCTAGGGATTGTTACTAAGCTACTAAGGAACCATGGGGTACCTGAACAGCTGCACAAGATACACCAGAGTGCGTTTTTATTTATTAATAGGGTGGATGGACCAAGCCAACCAAGCCTGAGAGTCATCTCCAGTTGTGGGACTGATGGCCATCAGGTAGCTGTTAGTCATAAAGGAGTGGTGTAAATTGGCTTCAATGGAGTTATGCTAATTTACATCAATTGAGACTCTGGCCCAGTATGTGACTATTTAGGCCTCGCCTCAAATCTTTGGCTATGGTCCTCCTTAGTAGGTTACTTCATTTCTATATGCAATTTTCCCCACATTCACGCAGCCAGCTGAACAATCCAAGTATACAATAACTACATCATCTACCCATCACCAATGAGCCTTTTAGAATATTTTAGAACAGTAACTTTGGCGCTAGTCATGTTTTCAGTTGTTTTTTCAGTGTTCTTTCAAGTTCAGCGATTTTGACTCATGCACCCAGAACAGAGAGCAGATCAGGGATGTGAGGGGTTTTTTTGTTTGACTTTTTAGGAATCAAAGGTTGCTTTGTAAAGAAAGAGCAACATTTAACAGTATCATGAGACTGGCAGAGCTCTAAGGGCCCAATCGCTCATCCTTTACCCACACAATAGTCCCATTGTCTTCAATCAGTTTGGCCTTAAATCAGTGCATTACAAAATTCTCATAACTTTTAGGGCTAATTTGCAAAACTTCCCTCTCTGTATGCCACATGCTGTGCTAAACAGAACACAGTTTGCAATACAGAGGTGCCTCGGTGGGTGGCTGTAACTTTGGATCAAAAAGAGCTGATAGATTTTTTAAAATAGCACTAAAAGTTTTCTGTTAGTTACTTACTCCCATTATTCTGTAGCCCCCAAGTCAGGAAACAGGACACATTTTGTATGAGCAAATGCCAACTATACATCTGGTATGGAGCTGGGTGGGAACTTTTTGACAAAACGGTTTTCTGTCATAAAATGCTGCTTTTTCAAAACAAACTTTTTGTGGGAAAGGGTTGGTTTTAACAAAAAACTTTTATTAGGAAGTTTTCTTGGGTCTAGGATGGAATTTCTGGTCCAAACCAGAGACACTCCAGAGTACTCTGCTGCTTGAATTCACCTGAGTTCAAGTCCTTACTCCAAATCACTCAGAAAGCAATGCTGAACCTGAGTCTCACACACCTGAGCTGAACTGAGTGACTAAACCACCAGGCTATTCTGGGGCAGGGGAATCTAGTTCTCTTTCTTTTGGGTTCCCCCCCTGTCCCTCCCTCAAAAAAGATCAAAACAGTCTTGGTTTCATCCCAGTGCAAAATGGGAAATTTTTAGAAATCTCAAAATTTTCCACAGGATAGGAAAACCATTTCACACCCAGCTCTAGTTTGGTACAGATGCTCCTGGTGTAGCGCTCTTTAATAATTGACAGTCTTTGGTCCAGCAGGGACCACTTTGTACATAACGCCTCTGTTCCGAAGCACCAGTTGGTCTTCAAAATTCATTTTCGATGCCTTTGAAACTTTGTATCGAATCCTCAAATATTTGCTATTTTTCAAACTGATGCTGCTGTGGACGCATTAAGGCTTTTTTTTTTTTTAGAAAAAAAAAGATAATAGCTAGTGTTAAGAAATAAGGCTTATAACTTAATTAGAAAAAGCTTGTCTGGAAAGATTCCTGTTGATGTCAGTGGGCTTTAGATTGGGCCCTGGAGATATAAACAGGTCTCATTGAAACACTGTTGTTTGTGAAGAAAAATAAAGCTATTTTCAAAATCCATGCTCTAGTCTAGATTAAATGAATTACGTGGACATCTGTTGCTCTGCTGGATTTACATGGCACCAACACCTGATCTTATACGAGTCACAGTGTTTAGTCTAGGGCTCTGCAAACATCACAGGTGCTTAGCTAGAGTGGTGTAATCCCATTACCAGCAGTGGCATTACACCGGCACTACCGAGAACAGAATTTTGCCCATAAGCATTCAGTCCAACTGGTCGCCCAGCCTTCCCCTGTTGATAGGAGTGCTTACCTAAGCACTATCGATGCCAATGTGGGACAATCTGCCAGCATTTCAGCACTGAAGCTGTGCCCTACCCTTTCATTACATAGTTAACGTTCCCAGCACCTTGGCCCACTCTCACCAGTGAACGTGAGAGAGTAACAACAGAGATGAATGCGTCTCATTCTCTTTCTAGGCAGTTGGTCAATTTCTGCCACATCTCCCGCCCCATGCAATTCTATTGACTTCAGGTGCAGTCTTGTCAATCTGGCCGAATAGACACACAAGCCCACAGATGCCTTCTGAGGCAAAATCATTAGGAGGAGAATGCAAAGCAGACTGTCTCCAGCCAGGGAGAATGCCTGTGATATTTTCCTGTCCAGTACCTGGGAGCTGGAAGACTCACAAAAGGTTCCAGAATCCAGGTGTTAATAGCCCAGCGGAGCTGCCTCAGGACGGACAAGGAAGAACTTCATCTCTACCCTGTTTTGACTCATGTATCATCCACTGCTGTGAAATGAGTGTGAATGGCACTGTTGTGTCTATTTATCCCTACCCAATCTCCAGTGTCACCAGCCTCCAGTGTAGAAGGGCACCATTGGGTTATTGGGCCACTTTTCAGCCATTTTCCTCGTTGCTTTATCTAGTTTCAAATAAACATGGCAATTTATACTTAGGGCCAGACTGATCTGTGCTGCTGGCCAAGCTGGATACAGGACACTGGACCAGACAGCTCAGAGACAGTATGGCAGTTCCTATGTTCCAGATGGGCTTAGTGTGTAATGTTATGGGTTCGGTGATGAAGTTGTTGGGTTCTTGCATAGTCTTGAAGTTCTATGGCTTGTATTTTACAGGAGGTTAGACTAGATGATACCAACCATCCCTTCTGGCCTCAAAATCTATGAATTTAAATCCACCATTATTCTACCAATTTCAACAGTTACTTTGGGATTACAACAGAGTAACTGGAGCAGAACTTGGTCTGTGGCATAAGCAAGGCTGGGAAGCCTTTGTAATGTAGATTCAGAAACAATGCTCACTGGATCTTGCTTGTGCTTTTCCAAGTGAGATAACTGTGAATTGCTTGTCAGAGTCACTTAATCACATTTATCCTATTAGCTATATTTTTTTATCACAGTGGAGTGAAAATCGCAGGCTTGCCAAAAGCTAGAGATCAGTCATAGCTTAAATACCACCCTGCCATTTACATTAGAAAAAGAAAACCTGCTGCTGCTTAGATCTTTTCATCTTTCATTAAAGACCCTGAATTTGATTTCTGTGCAATTTAGCTCTGTTTTAATGGTATATTTGCAAGCGTCTCTGGGACCAACCCTGCAGCCTGTCACTCTTGGTTAGGCTGCACATTTTTATGGCAACATACAGAAACATCTGGCCACATTTGCTCTCACTCACTCCTGATTTACACAGCTTGGCACTCCATTAACTTCAGGGTCTCCATTGACTTAATGGAGTTCCTCTGAATTTACCAGTGGTTAAAATAGATTTTAAAAAGGAGGGGGAACCAGCGAAGAAGGAGCTCTCTCTATACTCACTGTACCAAGCCAGAGATATGGCCTATTGTCTTCTTGCTGGTACCAAGCATCCAAGATACCTGTGCATATCCCAGACTGCTGAATGAGATCAGCGAGGAAGCAGATGAATGTCCAAGCTTATGCAGCTTTCCTCATTCAGAAACCTTGACTTCTGGAGTGCATGGCCATGGAACATGTAGGCAAACATTGCATAGATAGTCTTGAATGGCTGGCACAAATATTATATTTTTTCCCAGCACACCTCCCCCTCCTTCAAAAAAACTGTAAAGAATAAATAAATAAATAAATAAATAAATAAGGTTCCAGATCCTCAGTGGATATAAATCAGCATCTCTCCAAAGACTTCTGTAGACTTGTGTTAATTTACACATGCTGAGGATCTTGCTCAATAATGTAAAGGTCTTTTAAAACAAACAATGATAAATCACCTTTATGTCTTTCTTCCGGGCTGGTACTTGCACCCATCACCATAATATCTAAGGTTTTGTCTTCACTGCATTGTTAGCTCAAGCTATAACTCAAGTTCTTCCCCTTAACCAACTCCTGTCCATATACATACACCTCTAGCTTGAGTTCAATGGTGCTTTAAGATGGAGCTAGCTGGCCCATCCGGCAGGATGGATTGACCCTTGAGTGCTGCCGCTGATGAGGTGGGAATGTAGCATCTTGATTTACAACTACTCATAAATTGCCAATCCAATCACTCTGTGCCATTAATCCAAGCCCTCCACCTATTTTGAGTGTTGTTTCCCAATGTGGTAACTCTCCCTTGTGCTAGTCTAGCATAGGCTGAATAACTTGAACACGACGAGCTGATTCGTCCCTCCGAGCTGAAATGGGTATATATGCAGAACCATATGTACGAAAATGCACTCCTAAGCCTATATCCCCTTACAGGAGAGATCAGGTCACTGAAAATAGACATTTCATTTCTTTACTCACAGGAAAATCTAGTGAAGTAGGTTTACACAGAAAAAAACAAACAGCTATCTGAATCCCAGCTAGCCCTTGGGAACAAGCAGCTCTGTGTTCAGTTAGCATGAACCCATCACCTTTCACCCATGGCAATAAGGTTTCATTAGTGCTGTGTGTTTCAAACGGAGCATGTTGCAGATCCTTAGAGGGAAGTGTTAGCATATTAAAAAAAGAGTTAAGGGCCCAGTCGTTCAACTCTTTCAGGTTCCCATTGACTTCAATATTAATTTGCATGGATGAAAAAAATTGGGAAGCTGAGAGCAATGAGTATGAATTGACAGGAAGCACAGACAATTGATAAGAAAAGCTAAAGGTATCAATGAAAAATCTATGTTCAGTAGGGTTAAGGACAATGAAAAATAATTCTTTAATCATATTAGGAACAAATGAAATCCAAACAATGCTGTAGGATGAATACTGGAGAAAAGGAAGAAGTATTAAATAAATATTTCTCTTCCATATTTGAAAAGAAACAGAATGATATATTCATGTCTTATAGTGATAGTGAAATACTTTCTATTCCATTAATATCTAGAGAGGATGTTAACCACTCAAATTAAATGTTTTTAAATCAGCAGGACCAAGTAACTTGCATCCAAGACAATTAAAAGCATTGGCCAAGGAACTCTGGGAACACTCAGGAAACTCAATAAGACTGGAAAAAGTTAAATGTTATGCCAATATTTAGAAAAGCTAAAGAGGATGCCTTGGTAACTATAGGCTGGTTAGCCTGACATCAATCAAAATGCTGATATGGGATGCAATCAGTAAAGAATTAAAAGTGTTAGCATAATTAATGCCAGTCAAGATGGTTTGATGGAAAACAAGTCTTGTCTAGCAAATACTATTGTGTTTCGATAACATTACAAGTTTGATTGATGAAGGTAACTTTGATGACATAATATACTTTGACTTCTGCAAAGCATTTGCCGTAGTCCCATATGATATTCTGTTTAAAAAAAAATAGCACTATACAAAATTATTGTAGCCCGTATTAAATGGATTAAAAACTGGTTAACTGATAGATTACAAAAAATAATTGTAAATGGGAAATCATCATTCTATGGGGGTGTTTCTAGTGG
Organism: Chelonoidis abingdonii; assembly: GCF_003597395.2. Classification (NCBI taxonomy): domain Eukaryota; kingdom Metazoa; phylum Chordata; order Testudines; family Testudinidae; genus Chelonoidis; species Chelonoidis abingdonii. Next base: position 75,837,713 of record NC_133778.1, read on the forward strand.
CATCCCAGAGGGATCTGTCCCTGGCCAGAATTTCACTCATTGTGTTTATTATTCTTGGGGAAGTTAATTATCGTCCTTATATATCTCAGTAAGAATACACTAAATCAAAGGATAAGCCTTTATAACAACTCAGCACTCAGGACATTTGTGTTTTCTTTCATTGCTCTTTTTTGTTGCAAGAATATATATATCTGATGGCAAGGTTTGAAGTGGTATTTATGTAAATGTTTGCAATTCAAACCTACTTTAACCAGACAAAGAAGATCATAGAAAAATCTAAGTTCATTGATATATACCTCTACCTCATGGCTATCTCTGATACCTATGTTAAAGTAGACTATTATGTTTTTAGTCAACAAAGCCATTAATCAGCTGCTGATATTAATGTATTATATTTTGAATGGGAAAAAGAAATTTAAAGCGAAGAGTATACTTTTTAATTAAAATTGTCACTTTCTGTATCTAAGGAGTGTGTTTCCACATTTTTGTTCTCTTTTTAATATAGATCTGCAACTCTTTGGGGAAGAATGAGTTTCTTGCTAAAACAGAATTGCCAGTTATGTGGTTTTCTTATGAGTATAAGTCCAAGAAATGAACTCTAGTTAAGACAGCCTTCCTCTTTAATAAGATGAGCAAACTCAAGAGACAGAATGCTGGAGAGAAGTCGTTACACCAAAGCAGGATTCAATCTTTGAATCAGAAATCAACCAACAGTGCCATCAGAAAGAACACAACCTTTCTGATGTCGTCACTGTGGATATTCATGCTGGCATATTTACTAAAGCTCAGGTATTCTGGAAAAGGTTGTGCAGAGATTCCAACTGAGACAGGCTTATAAGGTGACTGACTGATTATTAGTGGTTAACAACAAGCCGTCCACCCAAACCATACCAGGTCTGAAGGTTTCTGCTTTGCTCTTTCTGCCTTATGTAAAATATCAAGGTGAATTTGCAATATCCCCAAGTAAAGGCTAATAGGAGTATGCATCTGTAATGTTACATACTTTAGCCTTCTTTATGCAAGTCTTCAATAGGTGGCTTAACGCAACGACGGTTATGGTTAATGGAAAGACTCCCACTGAATCTAACAGGCATTTCATGGGTACTTTCTTCATCTTCCCCACGTTAATCCCATCAAATGTGGTCTGCTCTTTGAGTCTCTCTCTCCAAAGTGCACTGTTCAATACCATATCCTCTATCACACGCTAACACGTCGTCTTTTATGACCTTCCAAAACTTCTTCTTGGGTCAGCTTCTATCTTTTTCCTTCAGCCTTGATCTGCTGGACTCCCTTTCACACATAGTTTTCAGGACTGCCCTTCACGTAACCAAATTATCAGAGCCTTCACACCCTGATTTTTGCATGTATGGTGTTCTTGGAAGCATGTCTCTAACATACACTTTCCTTACGTGGTCTTTCTTGCTTACCCAGCTACATCCAGCTCAACATTGGCATCTCTGTGGAAAAGATCATTTGCTCATCTTTCTTCTTTGTTGCCCCACACACAATGTCAGACACTGAAACTGGACAGACCCCCATTTTATAGACATTCCCTTTTCAGGCTTACTGCTATTTTCCTGCCCTATACTACACCACTTCTCTCTCTCCATTTCAGCCAGGTATGTTTTAATATTAGCTCTAATTTCATCCTCCATTTTCCCAGATTCTGGAACCCAGATACTTGAAATTGCATTTTTGGTATTCTCTGCCTATCTAGTTTCCTTCAGTGTTCACATTATTGAAGTTACATAACCATACGTTCTGTTTGCCCTCTGCTTATTTTGAGTCTCTCCAACACATCGCTCCATGGGATACATTAATTGGGCAAAATTATGGCCCTTCACAGGCACAGCTGTGCAAGGTAAGGTGGAGAAGTCGCACTGCGTGTGCTGTGGTGTCTGAAAGAGCTGTGTGTTAAAATGTTGCAACATCCTTTGAGTCAGTGGGGAAGGTGTGATGAAGCTAGCTTCAGCCAGACATTCACCTCCAGGCACTGCCCACTAAGTGCAGGACTGGAAGAGTGCAAGAACAGTGTTCCTACCAAAGAGTGGCCATTAGATGCTCTGTTGACGTGCAAGCCCAGTGTGCAAATCAGGCCCCGCCTACCTATGGGTGTACCTGCCCATAGGACTGAAGTGTATCACTCATCTTCATGGTACCTAATTTACACCAGAAGATGCACAAGCAGCCAAATTCTGTCGGAGAGATTGCAAGCAGGGCTGACTCCAACTTTTTTGCTGCCCAAGCAGCGAAAGGAAAAAAAAAAAAGTCGCCAGCTCTACCTTCACTCCGAGAGAGACCCGCCGCCAAAGATGCGGACATGCCGCCCCCTTCCATGGGCTGCCCCAAGCACCAGCTTACTGCGCTGGTGCCTGGAGTTGGCTCTGATTGCAGGGAGAGTAAGTCAACACAGACTCTGGCCTCTTGTTTGTGGCTTGTATGCCAGGAACTGTATAAAAGGTCCATTGGACCAAATTCATCCCTTTTCTAACCCCATTGATTTTCACAAGCTTACGCCAGGCTTGGACAACAAAGCTGAAGAAAAATAATATCATAAGGAAAGGAACTGAAAACCACTCTTTGCAATAACATGTGGCTCCCTGTAGAAACAGAATTCAACTCTGCAGAATGTATTACTCTCCAGAATAAATGCAACTTCTGGATTTCCCATCAGCCTGGAGCTAATTTGGAAGGGACATCTAATACATGAATGTGATGCACGTCGCACTGCTTCTATCACCAGGGCTGGGACAGGGGGCTTAGAGTGGAAAGTTCTGACTGCATTGGATAAGAAAATGGTCCAGACCTTATAACAATCAACCTGCTTCCAGGAAAGCTTTTGATTAATGTTTCTATTTCAGCTAAAGAAACAAACAAAAAATCTCCTGCATATGGTCTTGTCGGAGCTGGCTGAGTGGAAGTACACTACTTCCTGATGGCTGGATAATGATCAACAAGGTGTAATGGATCTTTCAGCTTTCCAGTATCTTAGAAAGAAAGAATCTAATCTCCCAAGGGAGTTGCTAGCAGGATCAGTTGGAATCCTTCCCAATTTAACACATGCTGACAAAATGCAACCCAATACTATGCTCTATGTTACCAGGAAAGATTACCTATTCCCCCTCTAGCACTGAACAGAGTGATCAATGGCATTTTTACAATGGTTAAGTTTAATCTAAATTGCACTTGATATTGTATTTCTATTAAACTGGACCTCCTGCCACTTCTACAGTGACAAAATGGGTGAGGTAATGGCTTGTATTGGACCAACTTCTGTTGATGAAAGAGATACGCTTCTGAGCTCACACAGAGCTCTTCTTTAAAAAGTTGGTGCTTTGTCTCTCTAAAATCCTGGAACCAACTTGGCTACGACAACACTGCAAACAACATTCTTTATAGTGCCTATATTCTCTTTCTTTTCCATTCATAAATTCTTGTTTTATAAACCGAAGCGTGATGCCTGGGCCTCTCTATAGCTTTTTCTAATATTCCCTGAATATTACGTTTAAATACAGTGATGGGCTCAGAAACTCTACTCAGCTAATATCTATTCAGTCCATCACCAGCACAACTTAGTTTCAAACACAGAAAGGGAAGAGTCAAGTAGATTATTATATCTCGCTGCTGACTGGCAAAGGGGCACAGAACATTGTACTGTGAGTGACACTCAGGCCTCAAGCAATCTTTTTTTCCCCCCATGTGATGATGACCAGGCCCAGAGGCCTGAATGAAGAATGAATGAGCTCAGAGCAAGAGCTTTTACAGACTGAGGTAAAGGCCTAAATGCTCTGGCAAGGAGCCAGTCACAGGCTGTATTGGTCAGGAGCAAAGAGACACTTCATACACAAATACAAGGGGGTACTTTCAAATCTTTGCCCATCAGAACACTGCTCTCTTAGAAACACTAAGGCAATTTCCTCTGCCAATGAGCAGTGTTAAAATAAGAATTTGAACCTTCTGCTCTCCCTTCCTACCCAGGGGGGTTAATTAATTAATAAATAAATATATTCATTCCAATGAAGCTAGAAAATCATCTTTGAGAGGCTCCACCCAGCTGCATAATATGCTCAGGAAATTGCATGAACCCAACACAGCCCTTACCCAGCTTGGAGGACAGGGAAAACATCATGGCTGCCTTTGTAGATGCGAGACCTTAGCTAGCCTGTGCTTTATTATCATGCTGCCTTTCATGCAGGTCCTGTCTGCTCAACAAAGCCCTTTGTGATTAAAAAAAGATGCACTTCACGGAGCAGTATAAGAAAAGTGTGTTGGAGGTGAGCATTTTCCAGCAAAGAGGTTGCCTTGGTGACTCTCCGGGCAAAATCATTATGAAAGAAGCTGCCATTCCATCTCTGGAGCATTTGCTCCATTCCCCAATGTCTTCCTATAAATCAAAGCATCCCTGATTTATAGTAAACAGTATTTCCCAGGATAAAAGCCTCCTAAGATTTGTGAAGCATACTTGAAATATGGAAGCAGCACCTTGGCAAGCAGAGAGGGAATTCTCATCACAGAGGAATTCTACGCCCAGGTGGTTGACTCTCAAAATGTTTTACAGTTCAGGCGTGAGATTTTTCACAGCCATGAGCAATGTCGTTAGGTCGACCTAAGTTTATGAATAGACCCGATAGACTCCCATATACCAAATCAAGTTCATCGCTCAGCAGAGGGGCTATGCAATGGCCAATCACTAAGAGATGCTGAGGTAGGAGGAATCCTCCATAGAAATATTGGATACAACCAGACAGTCCTTAAAGAGGGATTGTGAGCCAATTGGCTCAGGTTCATAAGGCTAGCCAGGAAGCCACAACTAACAGGGTTAATGACTCCTGGTCTACACTACAAATGTATGTCAGCATAACTACATCATTCAGGGGTGGGTCAAATCCCCACCCCTGAGCAATACCGTTATACTGCCAAGTTTCCAGTGTAGTCAATGCTATGTCCTTGGGAGGGCTTCTCCTGCTGACATAGCTACCACTACACAGGAAGGTGGAGAACCTCTGCCGATGGGAGAAGCTCTACCATCAACATAAGAAGCATCTTCATTAAGCACTACTGAGGCACACCTATGCCGCTACAGCGCTAATAAGTGTAGACAGCCCTGAGACATTGCAAATGCAGGGGCTAGGGATTCTGTCCTATGAGCAAGGCCTTTGCCTACACATAGATTCTGTACGAGTTTAACTAGTTCCTACACTAACAGAAAAATGCCTTCTGTCAGTGTAGGTTCATCTACCGTAAGGGGCTATACCGGTTTAGGTATGCTGGCATAGATTCTAGTGTAGACATATACTCTATGAAGACAAAACTGTGGCTCTCAAACATTTGATCCCCACAAGTCTAGAAAACCTCCCCTTTTAAATTTCCCAACTTAGCACTTCTACAGCTAAAGGGCAAATGTGGATTTCCACTGCATGTTCAGATGCAGGGCTTTGTTGTTCAGATGCATGGCTTTGGTTCAGCCCTTTATAGAAACTTGGAGCCAGATCTTCAGCTGGTGTAAATTGGCATAACTCCATCACTTCAACAGAGCTCCCCTGACTTCAAAAGCTCTGCACTGATTTACTCCTGCTCAGGATCTGCCCCATAAGTCTACTGCAAAATTCAGCTCTGGATCAGAACATAAATAAAGCTTGGGGGTATTTGAACCTAGGGGTTTAGGCTGAACGTGATTATGACTGTTTCCACCAACAATTTGGGTTGCAAAGAGTCGGCTGGAGGGTTAGATGGCCTCAAGCACAGCAAGTAAACAACATCCACTGAATGCAGAGATTATCTGACCCTTTCTAAATTATATTTGGCAGAGTGTCTTAAACCTGCTGAAACTCTGGCTTTTATTTTATCTTTCTTGGGCACAGTTAATCTGACAAATTGCTCCGGTAATTAAGAGTCAAAACAAACTTTCATACATTCTGTTGAGAATTTTTTCTTTTTAGTGGAATAAATGAAAGAATCAGCTATTGTGCATGAATTACTTCATTAAACTATTTCTTAAGGGTTTCTTGTTTTTGGAGGGGAAATCATCTTCAAACATCTGGGAAGACAGCACAGCTTGCTCTCTAGTCAGGCTTGGAGCTATGGGACATACCTGACTGCATAAAAAAGGTTCTCATAAAGCTGAATTATTTGGGCAATTAACACTCAAAGCAATTTTCACATAAGCCCTTGATATATGTAATTTTAGTTTTGCATACATAACAGGCTGGCTTTTGCTGTCTGAAGACAGCTCTGGCAATGCAGTTACCATCAGCCCGTGAAAGTTTATGAAGGCGAAAATACTACTTTGGAAAGAAAATATTTTGCATGCTTCTTGTGCCCATTGGAAATGATTGATTTATTGTGGTGCTATTGGGAGGAGGGATAACTCAGTGGTTTGAGCACTGGCTTGCTAAACTTGGGGTTGTGAGCTCAATCCTTGAGAGGGGTGTTTAGGAAATTGAGGTAAAAAACTGTCTGGAGATTAGTCCTTCTTTAAGCAAGGGGTTGGACTATATGACCTCCTGAGGTCCCTTCCAGCCCTGATGTTCTAGGATTCTATTTACTGTTTGAGGGAGTGGAAGTCTGTTGTGCATGAGCAGATCCGGAGAGCTTTGAATCAAGCCCTTGAGAGCTTTGTTATCATAGATGTTAAAGCCAGAAGGGAATCACTGTGATCTAGACTAACCTCTTACATTTACATAGGCCCTAGAATCTCATGCATCCATTGCTGCATTAAGCCCAAATTGGGGTTGAATGGGAGCATCCTTTAGAAAGGAATCCAGTCTTGATTTGAAGTGGATCTTTGGCACAAAGAGCAACAACTTACTTCCAGTAATGGAAAACCAGAAATATAAATTATAAAGAAAAAAAAATGCAGGTTTTATAAATCAAATTATTTTGAATCCAAACTCCTGCCACAGTCATTATTTTGGAAAACAACAGTATTAAAAATCCAGTGTCATTTAACTTGCTGCCCAGTACAAAGGGTCCAACGTAATTTCACTCTGTCTCTGAAGTCATGAGATCTATGAATTATTAGATGGGTCTATAATGCTTGGAAATCCCTACCAATGTTTGCATGGCATAGACCGGGATTGTGTCAGGTAGATTAAAAAAAGATAGTAAAATGTGATGCTAGCCACGAGAGATTAGAAAATAAAATTTGTCCCAACTTCTCATCCATAACCTGAATACCTCAGAGCTGAGATGTCACTTTTAATCTTATTTTACATTTGAGAGTCTTCTACTAACATCTTCCCCCCCTGCATTTTGCAATCTGTGTATTGATGAAGTACCAGGCTCAGTCACTACATAGATAGTTGAATTCATTTTCTACTGTTTTTTTTTCCTTTAAAAAAATTAAATTTGATAATGAATAAGCCACCAGACAGCAGAACTCCCCTAAAATAGGCTTATCTTCCACTTCTTAGTGAAAGTGATTTTCAGATTGCAGAACAAAGTTGATTTGGGGTAGGCTATTTAGAAAAGAAAATGCCTTAAAAGCCCAATTCCGTCTTCTGATGCACAAAGGACATGATTCTGGCCTCATGTTGTGATAGCTCAATTGACTTTGACAGAGTTACTCCCAGTTTATATTGGTATAATTGAGAACAGAATCAAGCCAAAGAACCCTGCATTGATCATTACATCCCAGGGCAGAACTGGGTCCTGTCTTTGAAGGTCATGGGACTTCTCCTGGCAGTAGCTGCTGATTAATGAGAGTCAGAGCCAGCTAGTGCATGTAGCAAGCATTGTATAAAGCATTGCTTTCAGGAGCTAAGCATATACAGCTGGGAGATCTAGAGAAAGGTAAGATAGTCTCTATTCACTACCAAGTAGGGCTAATGATAACAAGGTATTTATTTATGTTTTACAGATGAAACTGACAAAGGGACTTTTCAATCACCAACCTCCTCAAACAGAACAAATTTATTTATACCTAAAACACAGTAGGCTAAAGACAATCAATATTCCTTCAGAGTTATTTTGGGCCTAAGTGACTAGCTCCTAGCTTAGATGAGGCTTCTTATGTATGGTCCTCAACACCCAGCAGGTCCTGCTTCTTAAATCCAAGCCAGTTTCTGGACACCTGAACTGCATTCTCCAGAATATTGCCATCATCAGAAAAGCAAGTATCCTACAGCTCACCTGTGGTTTGTAGTCTAACACAGCACCTGGACTTAACTCCCTGTGCAGGCTTCCAGCACACACACAGCTAATCCTCCAGCCCCTGACTTGTTTAGCTGCAAATACTTGCCTGTTTAGCAAACAGCCTCAGCTGGGGAGAAGCTTTCAAAAAGGGGTTTGTCTTCCCAGCTATTTAGCTTTGATAAGAGAGAAGGAAACAGATTTAGTAGCTGCATTGCTATCCAAAGTAAAAGGGGACTGAGAAAAAGAAAATGCTATTCAAACACATGCACACAACTAGAGAGGGAAATGCCTTAAGTTACTTTAGGGAAGAGTAACTAAAAAAAAATCTAATGAGAAATGTTCCCTGAGACAGGAAAAACTTTGTATCTGTATGAGCATTTCAGAGAAATGGTCTTAAGTAAATAGGATGAAATTCAATAAGGACAAATGCAAAGTGCTTCACTTAGGAAGGAACAATCAGTTGCACATAATACAAAATGGGAAATGACTGCCTAGGAAGGAGAACTGTGGAATAGTTGTGGGGGTCATAGTGGATCATAAGCTAAATATGAGTCAACAAAGTAACACTGTTGCAAAGAAAGCAAACATCATTCTGGGATGTATTAGTGGCAGTGTTGTAAGTAAGACATGAGAAGTAATTCTTCTCCTCTATGCTGCGCTGATTAGGCCTCAACTGGAGTGTTGTGTCCAGTTCTGGCCACCACATTCCAGGAAAGATGTGGACAAATTGGAGAAAGTCCAGAGAAGAGCAACAAAAATGAGGAAAGGTCTAGAAAACATGACCTATGAGGGAAGATTGAAAAAACTGGGTTTGTTTAGTCTGGAAAAGAGAAGACTGAGAGGGGGAATGACAACAGTTTTCAAGTACATAAAGGGTTGTTCCAAGGAGGAAGGATGAAGTGTTCTCCTTAAACTCTGAGGATAGGACAAGAAGCAATGGGCTTAAACTGCAGCAAGGGAGGTTTAGTTTGGACATTGGGAAAATCTTAATAACTGTCAGGGTGGTTAAGCACTGGAATAAACTGCTTAGGAATGTTGTGAAATCTCTGTCATTGGATATTTTTAAGGTGAGATTAGACAAGCCGCTGTCAGTCTGGTCTAGATAATACTTTGTCCTGCCATGAGTGCAGGGGACGAAACTCGATGACCTCTCGAGGTCCCTTCCAGTCCCATGATTTATGCTAGTACAATATCTGCCTCTTGCTGACTAACACAAAGTTCAATTACTGGACCCATATACTATGTATGATGCTTGTCTTTCAACCTATCCAATCACCAGTTGGTTCTAGCTAAGCAGTCCTCCTTGTCCCAATGAAACCCATGCCACGTGCAGGTGTGAAGCAAAGAGTGTTTGGCCCTGAGTGTCATAATGAAAACTTGTAATCATAAATGCCAATTCAGTTCTGAGAATCTATTTGTCCCAAATGAAATAGTGCAACACGAATAGGTACTTTATCTATGAAACCACAATAGATACATCAGACCAAGAGAGAAGAAATTTAGCAGGAAAATTCTTTTGATTGGATATTTTTACTTATTATTCAGAAATTGTGTGCTAATAAATTAACTGCTTTCCAGGCTTGACAGCTAAGTTGCATAAATAGGCAGCAAGACATTAATGGACATATAAGAAATTTGATTCAACAAAATAACTGTGTGCACTCCACAGTTTAATGTGAGATGCTGCAGAGGAATTCCTAAAACGTCCCAATGTGGAGAATGTACTTTTAAAAACAGATGTTTGGCTTTTACCCTTTTAATATCTTTAGATATCAACAAGCTGTTACATCACAACGCATTGTATTGATCCAGAAGTAACTAGAAATGCAAAATCCTGTTGGTACCTCACAGGATTGGGCCCTACAACTTTTTATCTTGGAGGGATTGCGTTATGAAGCCTAGAAACATCAAAGAATCCTCCCTCCCATGCCGAAAACATACAGGGCCAGTGCCTGGAATGCAATGTAAATTTTAGCCACTAAGGTGCCACAGCATAGGGAACATAGTCAGGGTGCTACGCTGTCCACCAGTGACCATTTCAGAACCTGGGGGCGATTAGCAGCTGCTGTTAAATTAAAACAACCTGCCAGCTTTTGAGGCTCATCCCATGTGAGATGGCGCTGCATTAGAAGTGGGGAAGTGCAAATCTAAACGTGTAGGCCAAAGCTGGAACAGGATTTGTTATGCTTTTTTCTCAATGTCTGTCCCCTGTTCCTATTTTCCCACTGAGGTTAGTCAATCTTCCCATAGACTTTATAGGTTGCCATTAATGCTCTGGAAAGAAATATAAAATCACTGCCGATTACAATTTTCTGGTGATGCAAAGAAAGTATTTGCAACTAAACAAGCCAACTGTCTGGAGGATTAGTTGTGGGCTGCAAGTCAGTGTTTAACCACTGTAACAAACTACAAGGGAAATAGTGGATTCTCCATTTCTTGACGTCTTCAGATCAAGACTGGATGCCTTTGTGGAAGATATGATTTAGACAAACACCAGTTATTGGGCTCAATACAGGGGTAACTGGGTGGACCTTAGGGACCCGTGATACATAGCAGGTCAGACGAGTTCATCTAAGGGTCCCTTCTGGCCTTAAACTCTATGAATCTGTGAACATTTTGGACCCCACCCTCAAAAGCAAAGCTTGCTCATAAATCTGAATTACCTCTATTGAGAGCAGGCCCTACAAGCATTAATAGACTCTAGATCAACACAACTTCAAACACATGACCCCACTAATAAGAGCAATGCAAACAGAATATGTCCCTGAGCAATGCCAGAACAAAAGGCTCAGTGATCAATTTCTGGGGTTAAATGATACCTTGAGGCATTGGTGTTCATATGGCCTATTTACAAAATAACTTTACAGCTTCATAACTCACTCCAGTACAGAAAGAGTGCTGCATAATAGACTCACTCACTAGTGATATAAGTAGTTATGTTAATGTTTGGCAACCTAATTTCACAGTACGCAATAGAGAACTGTCAATTATTTGCATTGGCTATCAATGGACTAGGTATGTTACATAAGTTATTTTGAAAGAGAAGAGGGTTAGAGCAGGGGTTCTCAAAATGGGGATCAGGACCCCACAGGGGGTCGTGAGGCTACTACATGGGGGATCATGAGCTCTCAGCCTCCATCCCAAACCCCAATTTGCATCCAGCATTTATAATAGTGTTAAATATTTAAAAAGTGTGTTTAATTTATAAAGGAGGGAGGGTCACACTCAGAGGCTTGCTGTGTGAAAGGGGTCACCAGTACAAAAGTTTGAGAACCACTGGACTAGAGCATCATATTTTTCCTCCTATGTCTAGAACTGGTTCTATTTGATTGAATCAGGTCAAAGTGAAGTGAAGAGGAAAAATCTGTTAATTTCATGCAGAGATAGACCAGATAACAACTAAAAATATCGGTGTGGTTCAACAGAAGCAAGAGTTTAGAGTTTGCAGCAATGCAGTTTGCCATGGGCACTCCTTCTCCAAATCTAGCTCTTAACCTGAATTGCAAGGACTTCCAGCACAATCTCAGGCAGAAGATATGTGAAATAGGTTTATTAAGTAATTCGCTGTTAAATAAATATGTTCATGAGCATTAAAGCTGAGGGAAATTATGCTCCCCCACCCGCCGTTCCGCTCTTTTTAATAACACAAACATTAAGAAAAATTACATGAAAGGCAAAAATTAACACAAAAGTGGAGTCTGTTATTATTATCATCATTATTATTACTAGGCCCTTTGAGGAAAGATTACAAAGGCTGGAGCTTTTCCACATGAAGAGGGCAGGACATAGTATCTTTGTGTAGGGGCTAAGTGACAGGATAGGCAAGTAAGGTGAAATTAAGCAAGGGAAGATTGAGGCCAAATATTAGGAAAAACTTCCTGACAGCGAGATCTACTGTGTTAAGTTCTGGAGTCTCCCAAATGAGACGGTAACTGACTCATTTCTGGGGACATTTAAAAGATGACTGGACGAAATGGACTATAGAGGACAATTCTGGATGACACCATGAAAGGGAGATAGAAAAGACATATTCAATCAACCAGGCTGTCTAACTTCTATGAACACCTTATTACTTATTTATATTGCCTTTCATTGCAAAGCACATTACCAGCTCATTCTCGCTAACAAGCTGCTTGTAGTTATGGGTGATGTGGGTTCTTATTATGTTGGATTTAGCTCCAACAAAGAAATGAAGCTACATCTTGGTTGATAACAACAGATGTTCTAACAGCGCGTAGCAACACATCACAAGATTTTAGGCTAGACAGTGAGAAAAACTGTGTCTTGATAATTTGTCAAACTGTGGCCCATCGGCTTCTGATGACACACAGTGCACTTGCTGGTGATCTGCAGAAAGTTGGCTGGTCACATGATACTGGCCCTTCCTCCTTGTTTCCAGCTAGTTAATTGTATTAAATGCAATTTTATAAATTATGTGCTTTCCTAGTGTCCTTCTTCCGTTTGTGCAATTGCATTGGTTGCCACAGGGATGTTCTTTGATAGACAATGGGAAGGGAGATGGTCCACTGCATCATGAATGGGAAAAGAAATCTCCATAAGACAATCTCTCTATTAAGATGTGGTCCACAATATAGTGAATGTTGAGAACCCCTAACCAATAGAATTAAATGATAGAAGTAAGTAGTCAGAATATATTCAGTGGATTTTGACTGTCATCCTTACTCTTGCTAACTGAGCTAGTGGCTCCTTAAATGATCCCTTGTGTACAAATACTCTGTTTTGCATCTCATACAAAAGAAGGCCCCACTGCAGAAGAGTGCCCCTAACTCTATATTGGGGTATTAGGTTCATATAGACTCATTAAAAAGATAACAGGCCATGTAAGTGGAGTGTATCTCCATAGTTTGTGGTAAGTTCACACAAATTTCAGGTCCCATAAGTTTCAAAGAAAGAAGCAAGTTCTAAGTTCCAAACCAAATTTCAGGTGCCTGTCTGAACAAAAACATCCAAAATGAAGGTCTGAGTTTCAAGAACAACCTTATATTCAATTGCAAAAAGAAAAATCCACGTGCAATGGAGTGGCTAATTTCAAAAGGTTTTTTTGTTGTTTTTTTCCTCCCTGCTGATGATAGCTCATCTCAACTGATTGGCCTCTTACAGTTGGTATGGCTACTTCCACCTTTTCATGTTCTCTGAACGCATACATATCTTCTTGCTGTATGTTCCAGTCTATGGGAACGTCTTCACTACCGGCCATGTCGGCGGGTAGCAATCGATTTCTCGGGGATCGATATATCACGTCTCATCTAGATGATAGATATATCTAGATGAGACGCGATATATTGATCCCCGAACGAGCTCCTGTCAACTCCGGAACTCCACCAATGCGAACGGCGGTAGTGGATTGGACAGGGGGAGCCGCGGACGTGATCCCGCACTGTGAGGACGGTAGGTAACTCGATCTAAGATACTTCGACTTCAGCTACGCTATTCACGTAGCTGAAGTTGTGTATCTTAGATCGATTTCCCCGCCCTAGTGTAGACCAGCCCTATGCATCCCATGAAGTGGGCTGTACCCACAAGTACTTCTGTTCTTTTTGCGGATACAGACTAACACGGCTGCTACTCTGAAACCTGTAATTTGGGTGTGTACTTATTTCATTTGTTACACATCAGGCATCTGTGTGCACAAAAGGGCAGTTGTGTGTCTAACTGTCCATTTGCACACAATGGAATCTAATTTGACATTAGGGTAACCAGATAGCAAATGTGAAAAATTGAGACACTTTTTTTTTTCTGGGGGGAGGGAGGGGCAGGGTATCATTGCATATATAAGACAATAGCATCTCCTAATATCAGTATGGTCTCAATAACACTGGGGTGTCTGGTCACTCTATTTAACATGCATATGAGGACTAGGTTGACTTTTGTGCACATAAATGTACACATGTAATGGCACATGTGAATTTTTGAAAATCAGTGAGAAATTTCCTATTACTCATATACTATAACTTGGTTTCCTCATGTCATGGTATCACCCAGACTTCTGGTGAGGGTTTGGGGCTGTAAATCTTTCACTGTCACCATCAGTAAGTCTCTTTCCTCCATAGGCATGATGCAGAGCCCATTGGAGGCAATGCAAAGGATCTCATTGGCTTGAAGGGGCACTGGAGCAGGCTGTATGTAAGTAGGTATGTTTTGTACATTGCCCTTCTAGGACTTTATTTTATGCAGATCCATGCAGAGGATTATGGGCTAGAATTCTGAGAAGGGTTGACAGAGAAGAGTGCATGTTCTGCAAAGTCTGTACCCAATGGGTAGAAGCAGCAGATTTCAGAATCTCCTTGCTCTTGTACATTGAGTCATTTTGCTGTTGTTTCTGAAGCTCGAATCAGACCCTACGCACATACCACCACAAAGGATTTATCACAAATAGCTGGGATGGAACTGGCATGGTAACCGCTTTAGGCATTCCAGCCTTCATAACATTCTCCATTACAGTAACATTCTTAAACTCTCCTCTTTATGTCAACGGCCCTTGCGTTACTTAGCTTTTGTCAGTGCGTCTTATATTGTAAAATCTATAACTCATGCAGGTCATAGATGAATGCTAATTAAACAACTAATTAATGCAAAAAAGGACTAATGCATACAATCCCGGTCCATTTCTTTAATGAGGCTATCACTGGGGTCTGCACGAACTACAGACAAAGAAACCCCAACCTTGACTGGGCTATGAGCCGGCCAGGTAATTCCTATCTCTTCTCGGTATCTCACCCCACCACCCACTTTTCAGGGTGTCTAGCACTATTGGAGTCCAAGCACCGGTATCCTGACTCCCTCCCCGCCCCCGAACAAAGTAAGAGGAAGAGCTTTCTGCACCTTGTCCTCACACCCTTGCCCCTCAAAGTGGGGGGAGGCAAACACTGAAGTGCCTTTATTAGATGGTAGGCACCTAGGTCCGGATCCTCAGTTCAATGGGACCTTTGAGGGTCAGGGCCTCAGTTCAGCCCAGTGAACATGGGGACCAGGTTGATTCTCCCAAATGTTTAGGAAACTTCGGTTTAGGGAGGGATAGCTCAGTGGTTTGAGGATTGGCCTGCTTAAAGCCAGGGTTGTGAGTTCAATCCTTGAAGAAGTCAGAATGTGGTCCTGCTAGTAAAACAGGGGAGTGGATATGATGACCTTTCAAGGTCCCTTCCAGTTTTATGAGATATGTATATCTCCATATATTATATTATAACCAGTTTTTCTATTACCTCCATTCACCCCTGTTGGAAGATGAGGTCCTTAATAACTTCAGTGGGTATCTGTGGGTATTAGGCTAATAACAACAGCCTAAACCAGATAAATCCTGCTGCTACAGAAATTTTAGTGGTTCAGCACTATTTAGCCTCCTATAACTACAATATATGAGCACAACTCATGTTAGTGCAGGTCCCTCTAAAAATTGTATTTCTATTTCTTTGCAATAATCCCATAGCTGCCATGAATAAGGGATGGAAGTCTACCGTGCAGATTCTTTTAAACAGAGAGAACATCTACCCCTAGCACTTTGATCTATAATATTCATTAGTATCCAGTGCGGTCCTAGGAAGTTGTTGCCTTGTTTTTCAACTGGTTTTGTTTAAGTGTATTTGAGTGCACAGGATGTTCTGCTTGTCTCATCAATATGTTCCCCCCCCCCCACAAAATATGTGGTATAAAGCTGCCATCTGTATCAGAAATATGTACCAAGGACTCTGGGGTTTTCTCCGTGGAGAATTCTGTTGTGTATGAAACCCTGAATAAAATTCATATGGGTTTTTCAACGAAAAATTTAAAAAGGAAAATGACTTTTGCAGTGTAGCGTGCATCAGATTTAGCCACCCCTTGGAGCATTTTATCACCTGAACTGTGATCTTGCAACAACAGTAGTAATACTTTGCACTTATATTGTATCTTTCAGATCCAGCTACTATGCTCCAAATGTCAATGCAGCCCCACAACACTATAGTAGTTCTGTGTGGCTCTTATGCCCGTTTTACAGTTGGGTAAAAAGAAACATAGAGAAGTTAGACTTAGGTACTCACATACTTTTGAGAATCTGGGCCTTCACAATTCAAACACTGAGTCAGCTGATGGTAGAACCCAGGGGTCGTTCTCCCTTAGTCCCTCTTAGTTTGACCACCAGACCACAGTCCTACTAAGAAACCCACTTGATGATTATTGTTATTAACTGGATTACAATAATACCCAGCAGCCCAAGTCAGGATCCGTGCTTGGCATAGTATAAACCAGGGTTTCTCAAACTGGGGTCACTGCTTGAGTAGGGAAAGCCCCTGCTGGGCGGGCCGGTTTGTTTACCTGCCCTAGCCACAGGTCCGGCCCATCGCGGCGCTCATTGGCCACAGTTCACTGCTCCAGGCCAATGGGAGCTGCTGGAAGCAGCGCAGACTGAGGGACTTACTGGCCGCTGTTTGCAGCAGCTCCCATTGGCCTGGAGCAGCGAACCACGGCCAGTGGGAGCCGCGATCAGCCGGACCTGCGGATGAGGCAGGTAAACAAACCGGCCTGGCCCACCAGAGGCTTTCCCTACACAAGCGGCAACCCCAGTTTGAGAAACACTGGTATAAACATACATTAAAGACGGCCACAACCTCAAAAAGTTTCCAGTCTAAATTTCTCCTTCTTCCCAAAGATTTGGGGTATTGCCTATGTTTCAGAAAGCAGAGACTGGAGGATGTATTAACAGATTTCCTCTTATCAAATGAGTAGCTAGGGACAGAATGTTAAACACATAGTTGTGGCATGTTATGATATTTGCATCTATTATTTTAATATCAGTTATTTCAGATAAACTCCGCTAAGCAGAAATCCAGCTACTTGCTAATGGGTATCTGTGAGCATCCCAGGCTGCCCTGAGGGAAGCTGATACCTGGGTCAGAAAACAGCCAGCGATGGCACAGTGGAAATGAATTGCTGATGATGAATTAAATGAAAGGCTCAGTGCCGATGGCCCAGAAACCATCAGAGACAAGACGCAATGCAGCCAGGTACTGCGCTGTGGGGACCCAGTGAGACTCTTGTTGGGAACTGATGCAAAGATCTGCACAGAGGAAACCAATTCTTGTACACAGCAACAGAGGGTTGCATTGGTCCTACTAATCCCGGGAGCTGCCCTACGTAGACTTGAGCACCATCTTTGACAACTTCTCTATTAAATAAGAATGTACATACTGTCATAGTACATTTCACCAGATGGTGCTGTTACACACAGTTTCTTTTTTGTAGCATGCAAGCAAACGTTCAGTCTTGGGAAGACATGTTGTGTGTTGCTGTTTTTTATGCAAGGTTCTAGGTAGATGGAGCTCTGTGAGCAGGCAGAGAATTTGCTGACTGCCTTTTTTCTCTGATTGGAGTAAATTCCCGAGGCAGAGCTGCACTGTGGAAACCAAACATTGGTGTTCATTTGCAATTCCTAACAAAAAAAAAAAAAAACCAGCATGGTGTTTGTGACCATTTCTGTCCCACGGCTGGTGCATACATGCAAATAAAACAAGTTACACTCATATACCCAGACTCCACATCACAGGGGAGCCAGTTTGTGAGGCCCTGGGCATGAACTACTGCTCAGTCAAAGGCCAGCAATATACACAGATATGGAGCACTCTCTCATTTCTGCCTTCTCCTTCCTTCCCTCATAGCCAGCTGGGTTAATATTTTAGTCACAGTGTGAATTCAGCTGATATGCATTTGGGAAAAAGGAAATACAAATGATGAATAAGGTGAAGCAATTAAAAAAAAAAGTGCAGCATGCAGTGTTTGTGAATATCAATAATAGTAAACCTTGCAATCCATCTAAGAATTTCCAAGCACCATTACCATCTTATCTGAACAGCATCTTTCTTGTGAGGATCTCCAAGTACTTTTCCACCTACTTGACACGTACACAGAACAGAGAGTGTAACTGACTTTTCTCAAGGCCAGGAAATGAGTCTGCAGCAGAACTAGGAACAGAACTCACATATCCTGACTTCCAATCTCCTGCTTTAATGACTAGGCAATGCTCCCATCTATCGCCTCTGTATAATCTAAACAGGAAAGACACATCACCTGAGAAACATTATTCAAGCATCATGTTTCGTCACAAAACCAAAGCAAGTTGTTTGTTTTTTTTATGATCTGGCACATCCAAGGCAGTATAAAAAGTGACAATACCCTTAATAAAATTGGCTGAAATAGTCTACAATACGCACACAATCATAACACAGCATGAATCATAGAATATCAGGGTTGTAAGGGACCTCAGGGGGTCATCTAGTCCAACCCCCTGCTCAAAGCAGGACCAACCCCCAAAGCATGCAACGTTAGGACCTGATCCAATGCCTCTTGGTGTCAATGGGAATTTTTTCATTGACTTCCATGGGGTTTGGGTCAAGACCTTGTAGAGCAACTTTCTTAACACTAAATAGAAAAGATACAAAATGTTTCATATTTTGTTTTAAAACATCTTTTCATTTCAATTTTTAAAGTTTGATATGACAGCATTATGCAACATTTCAAAAAAGTCAAGATCAAAACAAAACATTTAGACCAATCTTGATTTTATTTTATTTTTCAGAGTTTTCCTTTGCAGGAAATTATGAAAGTTTATTTTTTGCTCTGATTTGGAAGGAAGCCACATTTAAAAATCTCCCACCTTTGCAAAGCAGAGCTTCTGTCCTCTCTACAGCTCTAATGAAGATGAACACAGTAAGGGAGACAGAGAGGGAAGGAAGAAAGAACCTTACTGTATCACCATTCTTTAATTCCCACTCTCCCTTCAAATAAAAGGTCAGCTCAGCACAAAAATGGGTGCCACAATATGGCCTGTGATTTTTGACTGTAGTTATAAACTATACAACTTCATCACAAAAAATATCCTCATACCTCTCTCTCACTCAAATGTGTGTGCGCACACACACACGCGCTTGCCAAATGGAGATGCAAACAAGGAGTAAAGCCTGAAGGCCTGATTAAACCCCTTTGTTACTCCAATGTTACACTAGGATAACTCCACTGGCTTCCCTGGGATCACACCCTGTGTGAAACCTCAGATGCATGCAGGAGTGATTCCAGAGTGTCCCTTTTTAAACGGTGCCCAACCTTTTAGAAGAGGTGACACTTGCTTGGCTACTTTCCCACTGTATCTCAGTGACTGAAGTAGAATGCAATGAACCTGAAGTAGGGCTGAACGAATGCGTTTTACTTCAGGACTGCAGTTTATAAAAGCTCTTAAAGAGGCTTGTGCTCCATTGAGCAAGAGATGCCCTGCACATTTGTAAGCAGCACATTCACTGAACCCATTACTACTGATGCAGCTAAATCTGGGAAATCCCTGACTTTGTGCCAGAATTGGCATCATATGGAACTGTATGCCCCTTCCCTGACCCCGCTGCCTCAGAGGTCTCATGACCTGATGCATCTTGAGAATGGTCATATTGCATTCTGATAGGAGACAACACGGGCAACAAATCACGGTGTCATTCAGCAACATTACTCATATTACATACAAACAACCTTATGTTAAAAAAATGTTATTAAGGTTACAAAGTCAAGTTCTCGGATGTTAGGAAATGCCAACAGTGAGTGCTTGTTATAGCTAGAGTCACTATGCGCTGTTGCTCATAGTTTTGCACTTTTTTTTCTTGGCATGCAAGCTGCGTATAGCCTTGGAAGAAACTCTGTATCATTGTTATCTTTGTGATGTGGGTTACTTGGTGGGGAGCTTTTGCACACAGCTTGAGCTGGTTCTTGGTATTAATCTCACTAACTAGAGTCAGTTGTTGGGGCAAAGTTCCTTCCTGTTGGGGCTGTTTGAGCTGGGATTTTGGAAAGAAGTGTTTCCTGCCTGCTATTTGGACTGGTGTTTATAGTGGAAATAAAGCAAGTGACACCAACAAAATACCCAGTTACTGTGTTGTAGATTTCTTCTGCAATGGAAAGCCACCTGCGAGGCCCTAACAATCTTCTTCTGCTCAGCAGAGAGATATATTCTGCCCAAATATTAGGCAGCGGCTACCTGCTCAGTGTCCTGTCCAGACAGGTTAATACTGAGTTGGATGTAATCTGGATCTAGAGTCTGTTTGAAGGTAATGCCTGGGAACTTAGTTTAACCTGACTTAGTAACCAGACCAATGTGAACTGCTTCTTGCCTTCTCAGTTTGGCCATCAGCTGCAGCAATTCACCAAACTGAGCCAAAGAAGCTATGTCATCGGCTGTTCAAGATTCAGCATTAACACTGATTTGTTCTACAGAACCCCTCTCATTTTACAAACAGTCCACAGACTAAAAATTCACCTTCTGAATTATTCAGTGAATAATTACAAATAACAAAAACATTGAAATAGCGGACAGAGGACATGGGTGAATGTGTAGCAAATATAAATATTCAGAGAAGTTCTAATAGCTATATCACGCTAGGACTGAGGCACATTGATGGTGTAATGATAAGTACTTGCAGTTATATTATTCATCCACTAGATGTCTCTGTGTGCTGTGTAGACTTCCAGGTGGAGTATATTTCCTGGTAAACGAAGGCAGATGAAGCTGGAACTCAAGCTGTGTAGAAGCCTCTTTGCTAGTGTTGACAGCTTTGCTTCATAAATGCCTCCTGTTTAGCACTGTGATTCCATGACAGATGGAGTAGTATAAGGCGAGCTTTTGCTGATGTTGCGTGTGCAATACCTGTCCTTCAAATACATAGGCATGGAGATAGAGGACTTCAATCAGTCTGATAATGTTTATTTGCATAAAATTAATTCAAGAGGAATAAAGTTCCTACTGGAGACCAGAGCTGATATTAATGATGGAATCATGTTTTGAATCCACTTAGGCCAAGGTTCTCTTTCTGTCGAGAGGCCAAACTCTCTACTAGCATTTTTTCAGTTAGCAGAGTCCCCAGTCCAGCAATTAAGACCAAAGCAGGACCCTTGCAGTCCCTAGGCTGTGGCAGCATCAGTGTATCTATAAATCAGACCCTGTTAGTGGCTGGCAGAGAAGACCAGGCTTGGATGAACTCAGCTGTGTATCAAGCCACTGGGTGGAGCTGCTGTGTTTCATTTAATGGAAAAGATTGGCTACTTTTTCACCTGGACAACCATATTACTGAAACCCAAAGGAATAACAATGACTGTCTGTCAACTAGGTAAGGGATATGAATCAATTCTCGGGCAGATGTTCTCCTACTACTGCTTACATAGAGTTCAGAGCTGTACTGACACAGCTGGGAACATGGTGATTCAGGGCAAACTTCTACACTTGTCTTCCACCTTTCAGCATGTCAGTCCTGTTGTTTTGGCTGAATAGAGGTGGAGCACATAGTATCATTCCTCCTCAGTCCCTCTTTCCATTTATTTCAACTTTCAAGCTACTCTATTTGATTATGAAAGGTCTAATGATACAGAGATAAAATGCATGCAGATTTTTTTAATGAGCTCATGAGTAGGAAAAAACAATGTTTTATTCCTTCAGATTATTGAAATAAATAATCTAGTGTATTTCTAAACAGCTTCTTTTCTTTTCTTTTCTTTACATTTCAACAGAGAAATAGGTTTCTTTCACCTCCCTATTACCAATGAAGTAAACACATGAGTTAAGTTACACATGTGTATAAGTTTTTGCAAGATCAAAGCCTTAACTGGTACCAAGCTTCTAGGGCCGGCTTCAGGCCACAGCACGCCAAGCACGTGCTTGGGGCGGCATGCCCACGGGGGGCTCTC
Organism: Chelonoidis abingdonii; assembly: GCF_003597395.2. Classification (NCBI taxonomy): domain Eukaryota; kingdom Metazoa; phylum Chordata; order Testudines; family Testudinidae; genus Chelonoidis; species Chelonoidis abingdonii. Next base: position 75,859,550 of record NC_133778.1, read on the forward strand.
TGCTGGTTGCCGGGAGGGCGGCAGGTGGCTCCGGTGGACCTCCACGCCTGCGGGAGGTCCACCGGAGCCGTGAGACTGGCGAGCGGCAGAGCGTCCCCCAAGGCTTGCCGCCGTGCTTGGGGCAGCGAAATTGCTAGAACCGGCCCTGCAAGCTTCATAGTAGGCCATTTCTACTCCGATATTTAGAGACTGCGTCTATGGGAGAGATCAACCGAAAACCAAGACTTAATCAACCTTGAATTTTGGCTGCTGAATCTGGATCTGAATTATGCAGATAGCTCTTAACTTTATAACAGGCTGAACCAAAAGCTCTGAGCCAAACACTAAAGCCAAACCTCAGAACAAATCATGCTTTGGGGTGTTTGAAATCAAGATGTCTTGAGACCACTTCTATTCTCTGTGAACAGAGATAATTTGACACCAGACTAGATTATAGCCATGGAATAACTCCATCATCTTCCATAGAGTTGCACCTGGGATGAAATTAGCCCAACGTCTTCTATTTGTAAAGATGGAAGGCTGGAAAATGCTCTGCCAATGCAATGATTTAAGAATTAAAAAAAAAAAAATCTACTAGCATAGAGTATCCTGGAAGTTTGTGTCTCAGCTAATTAGCAAACAGCTAAACTGTGTTCAGTAAGCCATCTGGTGTGTATATGGCTTTCTGCTATGAAACAGAAATTATGACTTTTGTTTCCCCCCTTGTTTTTCGCACTTATTAGGCATCAGTAAACCACTCTCCACATAGAGCCAAACTATGTCCCTGCACATACCCAGGCATCAAACCCATCCATTGATCTTAACAAGGTTGCATCTGCATCAACAACAGCATAATTTAGCCCCCATCCCTACCTGCAGCATCTAATTGTGTAATTAACAAATGGATAGATAACCATGGGAGCTGCTGGGCGCTCAGCATTTTTGAAAATCAAGCCACTGATGTAGATGCCTGAATATGGATTTAAAAACCTAATTTTAGGCTCTTAGTTTTGGAAATTTCAGAGCTTCTCCCATGCGTATTTCATCACCATAAACAGCCTTAACTCTGACCTAGAAGTTTTTTGGTGCATTTCTTTTGTTACCTTGGCTTTCCTACCTATATATTTTATTTTCAGTGATACTAATCAGTGGGAGATATTATCAGTTACTTTATCAATTGACAGTGGATTGGGGGTGGGGGGGAAGAAGCTTAAAATGCTGTTCCCTGCAAACAAAAATTGGAATTTTGGGAACAGCCTTTCAGTGCTTTCTGCGGCTCAAGAGTAGGGGTCTGGAAACATCTTTGTAGCTTCTTGATTCAAAGTCAGTCAGGTGCTGAGCTCTTCGGAAGGTATTTTCCTACAATTACCCTTAAAATATGTCACTTTTATGGTCCACAGTGTTGTCGATATTGTCAAAATCTATCTATATGTCAAACGTTGTGACATTATGTGCCCTCGTTGGGCAGTTAAAGCAATACACCGAAACATTAAGCACTTTGCAAAATGTCAGACTTTGAAAGCATGCATTAAGCAGTAATAAGTAAGTGTTTTACAACTTTTATTATCTGCTGATTTTCAGTGAGCCTTAATCCTACACATATATTTATTTACTGGGAAGTTATAGTTCCTGGAGGAAAAAAAATGAATGTGCCCACCTCACTAGGAGGCCGTGTGACCTAGTTGATAGAGCCCTGGGACTTGGAAGACCTAGATGCTCTTCCCAGCTCAACCAGTGACTTTGTGCCTCAGTTTTCATCACCTATAACATGGAGAGAATGAAGCCAATCTTCTTTGTGAAGTGCCATGAGATCTTCTGATGAAAAGCAAGATACTACTATTGTTCTAAGCATCATCAACCTGTCTATGTTCCATAGTAACATCTCCCAATCAGGTACGCTTTCTTTCTGGTAAGTAAAGTATTAATGATATGTGAGGGCAGAACATTTTGGTGATACTACTAAATATTAATGTTGCCTTGTAACTTTTGCTCACTTTGAAGTCAATGGGATTTTTACAACTGACTTCAGCAGGAGCAGAGTTAGGCCAATGCAAAACTTGCCTATGGAGTGTTATAGTTAATAAATGATTGTGTTTTCTTTTCATCTTCTGATTCTAAGAATAGCATGTGTTTAAAAAATTTAAAGGATTTCAATAAATAACTAGGCAGGAGCCTCATTGGCTGAGCCTTGGCTCCAAAATAGACTTTTCAAAACACAGGGACGTATTCAGGACTGCATTTAGAGAAACGCAAAAGGGACGGCTATCCAGAGTGTCATGCAGGGAGCCCTCGATATTTCGAAAACAAGGCCAGGCATTAAGGCAACCGAGCACCATGTATGTCACAGTATATGATCATTATCATTTTCAAGTTCCTATAGCTGACTTTGAGATCCGTGATAGAAGGTGCTATGAATGGGCTAAGTACCACAGTCTAAAAACTGCTCCATAAAGATGGGGAAGCATTAATTTGCCCTGTTCATAGGCAGGGAATGGAGGTGCTGAACGGTTAAATGGCTTGCTCACGATCCCACAGCAGTCTATGGCATATCCAGGAAAAGAATCCCCCAGAATTTTTGTCCTGGGCCAAATCCACTAGACTATCCCCACTCCTTGGACCAGTTCTTAGGATAATTGTTGGGGTGGGGGAATTGTTCATGGAATCATAGAAGATTAGGGTTGGAAGAGACCTCAGGAGATCACCTAGTCCAACCCTCTGCTCAAAGCAGGACCAACCACCAACTAAATCATCGCAGCCAAGGCTTTGTCAAGCCGGGTCTTAAAAACCTTTAAGGATGTAGATTCCACCACCTTCCTAGGTAACCCATTCCAGTGCTTCACCACCCTACTAGTGAAATAGTGTTTCCTAATATCCAACTTAGACCTTCCTCACTGCAAGTAGAGACCATTGCTCCTTGTTTTGTCATCTGCCACCACTGAGAACAGCCGAGCTCCATTCTCTTTGGAACCCCCCTTCAGGTAATTGAACGCTGCTATCAAATCCTCCCTCATCCTTCTCTTCTGCAGACTAAATAACCCCAGTTCCCTCAGCCTCTCCTCATAAGTCATGTGGCCCAGCACACTAATCATTGTCATTGCCCTCTGCTGGACTCTCTCCAGTTTGTCCACATCTTTTCTCTAGTGGGGGGGTCAAAAACTGGGTGCAATACTCCAGGTGCAGCCTCACCATTGCTGAATAGAGGGGAATAATCACTTCCCTCAATCTGCTGGCAATGCTCCTACTAATGCAGCCCAATATGCCGTTAGCCTTCTTGGTAACAAGGGCATACTGTTAACTCAAATCCAGCTTCTCATCCACTGTAATCCCCAGGTTCGTTTCTGTAGAACTGCCACTTAGCCAGTCGGTTCCCAACCTGTAGCAGTGCGTGGGATTCTTCTGTCCTAAGTGCAGGACTCTGGTCTTGTCCTTGTTGAATCTCATCAGATTTCTTTTGGCCCCATGGACTTGTGCATGTCCAGCTTTTCTAAATAGTCCTTAATCTGTTCTTTCACCACTCAGGACTGCACAGGTTGTTCTTCATCTGACCTTTATTACTGGACGCCTCTGTCTTACTGGGCCCACTTTGTAAGCTGTGAAGTTGTGAAATTTGACCAAGTTACCACTGGCGGATTATGGGTTTGTTGCAGCCAACCTGCGTGTGCAGATTTCAAATGGCTAGCAATACCCTCCATAGGGGACATTGGGTAAGATCCCTAGCTGGTGTAAATCAGCATAGCACTATTGATTTCAAAGCAGTATGCTGATTTACACCTGCTGAGAATCTGGACCACACTTCTTTATGGGTTTCTATCTTAGGTCTGAAATTCTGTGGCCTCCTCTACTGTAGCATCTGAGCACCTCACCAGCTATAATGTATTTATCCTCACCACACCCTGTGAGGTAGGGTAATACTAATATTCCTATTTTACAGGTGGGAACCTGAGACACAGATTGTATGTCTACACTGAGGTTTTAGCTCAGGTTTGAGCCCAAGCCCCCCTTCCCTCCGCACAATTCAATCTGACTTGGATCAGTGAGCACTTGGGGGCCCTTTTAGGATCCTGCTAGGTGGAGGGTGTTACAGCCCAAGTTCCAGTGTCCCTTGGGTACAAGTCCTGTCATTTTGCAGTGTGGACCCAGCTTAGGGCGCAGAACCAAGTCATAAGTTTGCACAATGTAGTATAGACGCGTTAGCATGGCTGTGAGACCTGGGTCCAGCAATTGTAAACCCAGGTGTACAATGTAGTGTGGAGGCTAAAGCACAGGCTTGGAAACAGAGTCCATAAGCCCAGGACCCACACACCCAGATTTATAATGCAGTGTAGACATACCCAGAGAAACTAAATCACGTGTCCCGAATCACACAGAAAGTTTGTGGTGGAGCAAGGGTTTGAACCCAGCTCTCCTAAATCCCAGGCTCGCACCCTTACACTAGACCAAAATATTTAAAGGCTCTATAATTTTATCACCGCCTCCATAAGTTCCTTGGCATTTCAACCCAGGATTTGTCACAACCATACCCAATTTCACCAGACCAGCTGTAGCGTATGGAAACATTTTGCCATCTTGTAATGAACTCTTATTTTAAGCTGAAATTATTTAGAAGGTGGGTCTCTGAAGATCCTATTTATCACCTCTTTTCTGTCACACCATCACTTATCTTTCAGGTTGGTTTTCCTTGCAAAGTGACTTACACTTGCCCTGTGAGCAGATGAACAAAGCAGGTGATGTGTTAAAGTTTACTAAAAACACAGCAGGGAGAGTGGGGGAAATCAGTTAGCTTAACATCTCTGAAAATCAAATCGACATTCATTCTAAATGATTTCCTTTCCCTTGCTTTTGAATTCAAAGAGAGTCTCTTTGGTTTAAAAGTCACAAATGGCCGCCTTTTTGGTTAAAGAACCTGTTAGATGTTGAGTGTCATCTCGGTAATTTAATTGGTTTAGGTGAATCCTGCTTTTAAAGAAACATAAGAAGCACCTAGGAAGAGAGGAAAGAGAAGGAAGAGGAAAGGAAGACATTTCTCTCTGTGATTGATGCTTCATTTGCTGAAGCACATTAAGCAGCAAAGACAAACAGGTCATTCAGCTTCTAGGTTCCAGTTCTGTATTCTCCACTAAAGGGTTAGAATGTTTCACAGTGGGATTGTGCTGGTCTCTTCCCACTAGTTCCCATACACAGAGCTGCTCACCTCGTTCCTCCTGCCTACAATGGTGGTATGAATTTGAATCAATCTCAAATAGGAATTGAGAAGGATAGAAAAAACGTAGGGAAAATAGCATGACATGAAGGTAACCCTTAGGGATGGGGCAACAAGACACAAACACAGATCCAAACTCATATTTGGTGTAACTCTGACTCAACTACTTTTAAACTGGAGTTTGAATTCCCCCCCACCTTCCATTATCTGGGAATCTGGATGTCAATCGACTCCTCTTTCGTTGAACCCTTCTGTGGCCTGAATGTACCCAGACCAGAGAGCGTCCCAGAAGTCCGAAGACTTCTCCCCAGCAAAACACATCAAAAGAATGTCCTGGAGGAATTATCCCATAAACACTTCCAACCAAACATGTTCCTCAAAATGGCTCTCTGGTCCCTCAGATATAGGTATTTTCCCAAGGTGTCCTTGTGAAGTTATTTTGCACTTCAGCTGTAGCCTGGATCACTGGGATGAGGTTTCATGGTCTGTGCTGTGCAGAAGGTCAGACAAGATGGTCTGAAACATGTCTGAATCTATGAATTTTAGTCTAAATGGGTCCCAAAGAGAATAGTTTAATGACTCCATTTTGCCCTTGTTTTCACCAGCATTTTCCACAGCAACGTATTTATGGGTCTTCTGTCTCTCCTCACCTAATGTACTCAAAGTAAACATAACCGTGTACAGAAAAGGACTATTTTAACACTTTGGGTGTATCCCTCAGAGAATTTTCCCTTAGATTGGTTGACACCCAGAGATAATACATATGACGCCTGCCTTTCAGAAGGATCTCAAAGCATTTTATAAATGGCATGTAAGAATCCATCATCTACACGCAGCACTGAAACGCAGCACCTTTGGGTTGAAGCCTGTTTGCTGTTTAGCAGGCCTAATTAACACTACACACCAGTTTTAAGAAAGCAACTGACTTGAAACTAAAGGTTTTCATAAATTAACATACTTATCTGCATTGTGATTTGCCAATACAATGGGGTTAACACACTCTTGCCAAGGGTGCCTTGATGTCTTTAATAACTAGAAATGTGAAGACCTTGATTTCCATTTCATCTGAGAGGCGGCACTGGGAGATTGCTTCACTACGACTGCCTCAGCAGGACCCACGTCACCTATAGCATCATGTCTTTTGGTACATAGACATCTCCCATCCATGTACTAATCAAACTGGCCCCTCACCTTAGTTTAGAATGTTTGTGTGGCCAGATTGTGACTTTATCTATCCAGCTATTGATGGTACCTCTCTGACCCCATTACAGGAGTATCTGAGCACATCGCAACCTTTAAAGTATTCACCCTTACAAAACCCCAGCGAGGTAGGACAGTGCTTTTTTTCCCCATTGTATACTGGGGGACTGAGAGACAGATTTTTAAAGGTATTTTGCATTAGCTTTCATCTTAAGAACATAAGAACAACCATACCAGGTCAGACCAAAGGTCCATCTAGCCCAGTATCCTTCCGACAGTGGCCAATGCCAGGTGCTTCAGAGGGAATGAACAGAACAGGTTATCATCAAGTGATCCATCCCCTGTCACCCATTCCCAGCTTCTGGCAACAGAGACTATGGACACCATCTCTACTCATCCTGGCTAATAGCCATTAATGGACAAGGCCACCCAGAGGGGGAGACAAGTGGGGCAATTTGCCTCAGGCCCCAGGCCCCGGGTCCTGCATGGGCCTTGTGAATCCTGGCCTGGCGGTGGTCTGGGTCTTTTGTGGCATTTTGGCGGCAGGGGGCCCTTCAGTGCTGCCAAAGACCTGGAGTGACTGAAGGGCCCCCTGCCACCGAAATGCCCCGCGAGCTCTGGCTCGGCGGTGGTCTGTGTCTTCGGCAGCATTTCAGTGGCGGGGGGCCCTTCATTTGCTCCACGTCTTTGGCAGAATTTCAGCGTCAGGGGGCCCTTCAATGCTGCCAAAGACACAGAGCGACTGAAGGACCCCCTGCCGCCAAAATGCTGCCAAAGACCCAGAACACTGCCGGGTGAGTATAAGCACCACAGCTCCCCCACTTTGACGCAGGCCCCCTGAATCCTCTGGGTGGCCCTGTTGATGGACTATGCTCCATGAATTTATCTAGTTCTCTTTTGAACCCTGTTGTAGTTTTGGCCTTCGCAACATCCTCTGGCAAGGAGTTCCACAGGTTGACTGTGCATTGTGTGAAGAAAAAGACAGATTAAGAGGAACTGAGTGCAGAACTGCTGCTATGTTTACCAGTTTCAACTATGTTTCTGCCCAACCTACTGCTGTAATAATATTCCCCAAATCCCTGGCTTCAAATGGATTTTGACTCCTACAGTTCAGGTAGATACTGATATTATTTGGGGCAGCTTCCTGCAGAGAAACTGCAGAAACAAGAAGGCTGATGATCTTCCATTTCTCTAAATGCTGGCCCAGTCGCCTACCTCTCCCCTGTTAGGCCACAGAGTTGTGGCATTAGCGAATGCATTTTTGATTACAGCCTCACTTAGGCAGATGAACTAATGGAAAGTTGCTAAATGCAAAGTAAACCATTAATTATACATTTTATTGTTATGCTGTTTGTGGGAGGGGAGAAAAACCCAAATCCAGAACTACACTTTTTCTCCACCTCTCACATATTTTTTCCTTTTATCAACAAGGGGCTCCCCCTCTGCTAATTAGTTGTTAGGGCCAATCTGACTCGTAATGAAGTCAGTGAGAGGTGAGGATCCTCATCATTTCCAAGCAGGTACGTAACATCTTGAAGGATCAGGACTTGAGGTCTTTCTGGGAGGAAATTTGTTTGGCCTGTTTTGTCCATCGTCAATTCTCTACGCAGCCATAGCGATGCAGTTTGGAATGTAGTCATGCCTAAAGACCCCGCAAGTATCAGTGCCCCACTGCACAATCAAAGACATGCCCCTGCACCAAAGAGCTTCCAAACTCAATCGAAAGGACAGACTGAGGATCAGATCCTCAGGTGCTGAATATCGTGATCACTTCATCGACTTCAGTAGATTTATACCAATTTATGCCACAGGGAGCATTCAGACTGGTGATGAGGCTTAAATATTTAACAGTGAAAGTAATTAACCGTTGGAACAATTTACCAAGGGTCATGGTGCTTTCTCCGTACTGACAATTTTTAAATCAAGATGGGATGTCTTTTCTAAAAGACCTGCTCTAGGAATTATTTTGGGGCAGTCCTTTGGCCTGTGTAATGCAGGTCAAGCTACATGATCACAATGGTACTTTCTGGCCTTGGAATGTGTAAATCACCCCATTTTCCAGTTGGGGAGCTGAGGCACAAGGAGATGAAGTGACCCACAAGGTCACAGGAAGTCTGTGAATTGAACCCACAGCTGGAAATTGAATTCAATCCCCCCATGTCTAAATCCTAGGGCCACTCTTCCAGGAGGGGCTCTATACATATGTACACAGCACTCCCTCCTTAACTTCAACCACTACATTGCTCTTCATTTTTAAGGGCCTACCTCAGTCGAAACATTGATTCCAGGCTAACACTTGTACAAATGGTCTTAGCCAGAAAGCAATTTTATTTTACTCAACTGACCTAGTAAAGTGTAAAAAGGAAAAAAACAAAAAGAGAGAAAAATAAATAGAAATCAGTTTTCCTGCAGATGCTCTGTAGCCTTTACATAATGAGTTTGTATTTCTAAAAAGAAAATTTTGCAGATCGCTGAGCCACAATGTAAAGGATAAGTGAGTTTGCTACTAAATAATCATTCTAAACAAGAGTTATTTAGGTTTTAAGAAAGCCAAAGCAGATTACTGCACAGGGCTCTGAAAGGACTGTGATAATCTTTGCGCATCATGCAAGCACAAACTGAAAATAATCCTTCAGTACTTAGGCCTGGAAACTACAGCCTATAATGGAGCCATGAACATTTTTTTATTGTAATACAGCTGCAAATGAGCACTAGCATTGACCAGATAGTGTATATTGCAATTGTCTGGATAACCTGAATGCCATGAAGTGTCTAACTGGGCCTTGACTTCAGGCTCCATAACAGCCTGATCAGGGAACATAACAATGGCCATAATGGGTCAGACCAGCCCAGTGTCAGACTAGCCCAGTGTCCTGTCTTGGCCAATGCCAAACGCATCAGAGGGAATGAACAGAACAGGACAATTATCGAGTGATCCATCTCTGTTGTTCAGTCCCAGCATCTGGCAAGCAGAGGGTTAGTTCTGCCCTTATGAAAGGATGTGTTTTAATAACGTCTAATTTTCATTTATTGGACATTCTGTTCAAAGTCATGCTGGAATGGCCTAATAATGGGATGACTTGGGAGTTTGTAATTACTCCCAATATTTGACTTGTTGAGGGTATGGCTACACTTACAGCCGTACAGAGCTGCCACGGGAGCGCTCCCTCAGCAACACTTTGAAGTGCGAGTGTGGTCGCTGCAGCAGCACTGGGAGAGAGTTCCTCCAGCTCTCCCAACGCTGCAAGTACTCCACCTCCCTGTGGGGATTAGCTTGCAGTGCTGGGAGCCACGCTTCCAGCGCTGGGGCAGTGTTTACACTGGCGCTTTGCAGCGCTGTAACTTGCTGCGCTCAGGGGTGTGTTTTTTCACACTCCTGAGTGAGAAAGTTGCAGCGCTGTAAAGCACCAGTGTAGCCAAGGCCTTAAAGTCAAAGTTATTTATGCACCTAACTGCCATTGATTTCAATGAGGTGCCTAAATATCTCTGAGATCATGGGCTAGTCCCTTCTCCACCTGAAGTCAGTGGGACTACCTAGCCACATATCCATGCATCTGGGTACTTATATCAGGTCTATCCCTAGGGTATCTGAGCTTCTAAGGGCAAATTCTCCACTCATGCAAACTAGTGTTAAGCTCCTGAATCTGTCAAATGAGTCAGACCAGGCATGAATACCAGATTGCCTATTTTAGATATTCATAGATTATATTAACACAATTATAGTGAGGTGTGGATGCAATAGGGACATCTTAGTAATGTTTGCTTGTTTCAGCATTAAGCAAATGTATTTGTTTCCTTTTCATCTTTATTCCAGCATCAGTGTTAAAAATTCTCTTCTTGAGATATTCAGACAGCTTAAGTGGTGTCACTTAGCAGCACTTACCAGTAGGCTTACTGTTACCCATTTTACCATGGCCTTATTTGCCTTCCATTGCAGCATTGTGAGAAGAAGGAAGTGGTGTGGCTAAACTGAACGGCACAGGAGTTTGTGTGTGTGCGAGCGCAAAGGAGGCTTAGCACTCCCTTGTCCTCTTCCCTGTCCTGGCATAGCTCTGTAAAAGCCTACTCTCAGCATGCCAGGCCAAAGCAGCCTGAAGGCTGCGCTAATTCATACCTGACTGTAAAAGGCTACAAGCAACTGGAATTACAATTCAGGATAGACATAGGACAGGGTCAGCTAAGTCACACCCCTTTCCCTGTGGCCACCCCCCTTTGCCTTTGTACAACAGCACCACAGAGAGTCTGTGCTTCAGCTCTGTGCTACCAGAAGATCATCCTCATACTGGCATGATCCTCCCTGGGCAAGTTTAGGAGGCATTAGGGCCAGGCAATGTCGGCAGCTGGTGCCAGTACCTTTCTGTTCAGGAGTCATCAGCCCAGACAACTAATTGAGCATTACGCACAGTAGACCAGATCCTCAACTAGCATAAATTGGCGTAGCCCCTAGGAAGTCCTACCCCGATTTCAGCTGAGAATGTGGACATCAGATGTAATAAGCTGACTCGATAGGCTTCAAATCAAGAAATTTATCTTATGGAAAAACTCTCAGTGCAACAGAACTTTAGGGGATATGGTTTTTCTAGTTAAAATGACCTGTTGTAAATTAGTACTCACCACGCGTGATTTCCTTAGTGCTGCCTGTGAAACTCCACAGGACCCTTTAATATTAATAAAGCACAATCTACCCTTACTTGGTCTATGGAGGATTTTTCTGTGAGAGGTGGAGCATACTTCTTTTTCTGTTTCCTTAAGGAATACACAAATTGTCGTGATCTAAATAATACAGTCTTCCTCGGTAACATTTAATTAATCCTCTGTTTCAAAAGAATATTTTCCCACAGTGTCTCTCTCCTTCCCTCAAGCTATGAATTCAACCAGAATAACAATAATAAAAAAAACCAGTCATGCTTCTACTCTTTCTCTCACATGCCCTGCTACAAGATTCTATCTGAGAGCATGCGGAATGCAAACTCTCTAAACTTTTCCTCTGAATATATGCTCGGTGTAGTCGCCCTTGAGGACTGGACAAGCTGCCTGGCTGCTTGACATGATGCAGAAATCAAAAAGCACTGAATTTTAGGCTTAGAGATTTACATTTTCCCACTGATAATATCCTTAGCTCATTGCTGATCACCAAAACATATTTGTTACAGTAATTGGCCAAATTATTTATTACAACTGATATATTTATTTATTTACTTGTTCAGTTTTTTTTCTCCTGAACACGAAACTGTCTGTGTGTTGATCATGGTGTTTAGAAATGAATCTGCTATTCAAAATTGTTTGGTGAATCACCTTTTTTTTTTTATAAACATATCAGTGCCCTGATTGATTGTGACCCAATCAAAGGACGTATGCCTTTAGTTATCCCATATTTGGAATTCACCCCTGAGCTTTCTGATTAGTCACCTAAATCACATGGTATTGTTTTTCTTCCCTAATGGGTCCCACATGTGTTCACAGATAGATCCCAATAAAAGCATATGATCAGACTGGATTGAAACCTGGTTTTCAGAGTTGACAAACAGTTCATGAACTGTCTCTCCCCTTGTTCCATTAACTCTCAACAAAGCTCCATGGCGGATTGGCACGTCCCTCAATGTGGCTATTGGAATTAGTGGACAGGCTCTGAAGTTTTTAAATTTTGTTGAAGCTTTTCCACACAGTTTTGATCAGTTTTGGGGGAAAAATTCTTTTGACTCACATTGAAAGCTGGTGGAATTTTTCCAAAATTTCAGGGTTTCCATGGTGTTTCTTCATTCAGACTTTTCGAACCACTCTGTTGAACTGTTTTCCACCAACACACCCAGAAAGCAAGCAGTTAGACCATCCCATGGGGTTCTTTCCCTTCCCCAGTGGTGTTGCTCATTATGTGCCAACTCCCTGCAGAGCTCCTTCGGTTAAGACCTTGATCCCTACTTAGTGAGTCATTGCAGCCTACCTACATAGCAGGCTATAACAGCTGCTGGAAACCTTTTAAAGCACTGCACAGGGAATGCAGATCCATCCCACAAGGCAGCATCCCGCTTTCTGCCTCTCACCTATGATAAATTGCCCTGTTTAGTAGCTCATAAATATTCACTTCTACTGCCAGACAAATAGCTTTCATCAGTAATCATTTTGACCAGGGCTACCATCGTTCCCAGACTGACATTCCCCTGCAGGAGAAAACCCTTTGATTTGATCCTAGTGCATCTTCAAATGTATGGCCTGATTTTGAAATATTATAAGGGGTAGGGAGTAGCATGTAGCCCAGAATCATTATTTTTCTCACTGGGACGGAAGACTTGTCTGCTTTTTTTTCTTTTATTTTGGACAATGCTGGATGTAATTCTTTAATTCTGTCCCAGACCCACAATGTGCTGAGTGCTTTTGCAAAATGCGCAGCACCCTGAAACCCAGCTGGAGTCAATGGAAGTTGAGGCCCCCTAGTGACTTGGATGATCAGGCTTTTTTAGCCCCCTTCCGGTGAAACAGCTATTCCAAGCAGATTTTGTGCTAGCTACAGAGACTTTTCGGTGCAGACAGCAATGATGGAAGCTCTTTCCATCCACCTTCATCAATGTATTTCAACCCTGGTGTGGAGGGACCATTTCCCAGGCTGCGGCAGGGAATTGGGGGATTGCTTGAACAAAGGAAACTACACAAGGATACTTTTTTTATGTTTTAAGGGATAAACAGGTGATAAACAGTAACTCATTCTGACTAGCAAGTTGCCTTAGAAACAGCACAAAATATGACAGACTGATTTGATGGTGCAAACTGTAGGCAGCAGTTCCTGGCAAGAGACAGGTGATTAGCATTGGCTGGAGGCAGTCTGTCACTGTTCAAGCTTCCCCTTCTTTATGCACACAGAGAGATGGTCTGATCTGTGTTGTACAGTAGCACATTGGCATTATGAACAGCTTGGGAATGGAGGTTGTTCAGAACTCTGAAATGTCCGTAACTCTGAACAAGACATTATGGTTGGTCTTTCAAAAGTTTGCGACTGAGCGTTGACTTAATACAGCATTGAAACTTTACGATGCAGAATCAAAATGCTGCTTCCCAATTATTATTTTTTTTAGTTGTTTAGGTTTATTTAATTTTTTTAAAATTTTGTCTCCACCACTTCCACTTCCAAATGAGGTGTGCGGTGGACTGGTCAGTTCCTAACTCTAGTGTTCGTATCTCTGAGGTACTGCTGTATCTAATATTAATTGACTAGACACACAGGGTAAGTCGATATAATGCATGCTAGTGAACACGAGAGGGCATTCAGGAGAATTAAGGAGAACCTTGCCAGAGCTCTTTATTTACACTTTGTGAATGTGCTACAACAAAGGACAAGATCTAATCCTGCTGAGTTCTTGCTAAGCTCTAGTCAAAAATGCAGAATTCTCCCAGCGCCCTTCAGTCCGAGCCTGGAGTATCTATTACTGTTGTAGTCGCACAGTTCTTCCAATGCACCTCAGTCCTGATCCACCACTGACTAGTCCAACAGTGTATCTCTTGAACAGGCAGTGACAATGGTCTAATACTCTGCCAGCACCTATATACTATGCAGATTGGAGCCATATATGCATCTGAGGGAGACTGAGAAAAAAGATGCTCATGTGCTAACCCATGGCATCAACTGGACGTGTGGCATCAGATCAGCAATTTATCTATGAGCCAGAATGCATCTAGTAATTACTATTGATTTTGCTTGTTAAAATAGACTCTTTAATGTTACAATAAAATACATCACGACAGGGCAGTGTGCAATTTTAGCACTCATTTCCCACTGCAGTAGATATAAGGCCAGACCCTCTGCTGCTGGAAACTGCTGCAGCTCCATTCAAGTCAGTGGAGTGATGCTGATTTACACTAGCTGAGGAGATGGTCTGTCATTTCTTAACTGGCCAGGGTCCAATTGAACGCTGGTGTTCATTAAAGGCCATTGCAGAGCATAGTCAATAAAAACAAGCTGATGCATTAGTTTGAGTTAGCACATCCCTTATGCAGACTCCTGGCAGCGTCGTCTCATTCGCTATCTTTAACTTCTCATGCTAGGACTCTCTGTAGCCTTCCCTAGTCCTCTTATTCCAATGGCTTCTTAACTCCGCTACACCTCACTACTCGTCTCAGTCACACATTCCTCGACAACCTTCCTGCTCCGTTCTGCTGTTTCCTGCCTTTACCTATCCTCAGTAGCCTTTCCCCTCCCTCCGGGGTAGTCTGTCTGTGATGGGCCTGCCCTCACTCCCACTGTGCAAGGAGACGATCAGCTAAGTCTAACCCATCCAGATATGATTTAGGGAGAACAAATGGTCTTGGGACTAAGGCACCACACTAAAGCTCAAGGGAACTGGTGTATCAGTCATGCCCCAGGCTTCCTCTGTGATCTCAAGCAAGCCACTCAAACATTCTGTGCCTCAGTTTCCCCCTCTGTTAAGCATGAGGGAACAGCAATGGTCTGCTTGACAAAGCATCAATTCACTGATCAATGAGTGATGCTTTGGGGTCCTTGGATGGACGGCTGTACAGAAGTGTGATATTGTATGAAGGCACCCAGGTCTGCTCTATGATTCCTGGCTATGATTCCCATCTTCCGCCCTCTCCTCCCCACACACATTTCCTGTGTGTGCAAATCTGTCCCAGTGCAACAAGGCTTGTATCTGTCTCTGCCATAACTCCACCTCTGTTCAAACCCACATCTATGCCTTCATCTCGTCCCCCCATGTCTATATCGGCTCCTATCTCCAAGTCCCAGTTCCTCAGCTATGAAGAAGGCTGATGCCTATCTTTTCATATGCATGAAGATGTGACCATTGCTTTCCCATTCCAACACAACTCTGCTGTCTCCTCATTCTTTTCCCCCCAACCTTATCTTTGTCCTTTTTCAGCACAGTAACTCCTCACTTAACATTGTAGTTGTGTTTCTGAAAAATGCAACTTTATGCGAAATGATATTAAGCTAATCCAATTTCCCCATAAGAATTAATGTAAATAGGCAGGGTTAGGTTCCAGGGAAATTTTTTTTGCCAGACAAAAGACATTTATATACATATACCAGTATACGTTTTTTAAACAATTTTAGACAAACAGTTTAGTATCGTACACAGCAATGAATGATTGTAAAGCTTGGTTGAGGTGGTGGAGTCAGAGGATGGGCTATTTCCCAGGGAATGCCTTGCTCCTAAATGATGAACTAGCACTCGACTGAGCCCTCAAGGGTTAATACACTGTTGTTAATGTAGCCTCACACTCTACAAGGCAGCATGGACTGAGGCAGGAGGGAGGAAACACCATAGTTGCAGGGCAGTAGCTGCAAACACTTTCCTGCAAAAACTGAACATGATGATAAGCCCACGCTCTCCAGCTGGAGCGCCCCACTCCCTCCTCCTGACAGCGCATGCATGGCTTCACAGGTGCTGACTTGCCAAAGTGCTGGGGGGTGCGTGCATGAGTGAGAGAGAGAGAGACATGCATTGACCCTTTAAGTACATTGACCGCACTTCAAGTACGTTGCCCTTTTAAGCAGATCAGCCAGTTCAGACAGGAAGCAACAGCTTCCAGCAAGTTCCCACATCCCGTTCTGTCTGCTTTGTGGAGAGGGGGTACCGATGGGGTGGCAGGAACAAGGGGGCATCCTGATATCAGCACCCCTCTCCCCTCCTTCCCTCTGCAAGCAGGAACCTCTCAGGAGCAGCTCCAAGGCAGAGGGCAGGGCAGGAGCAGGACAGCGGTGGGGGGAGGGACAGCTGATCTGCTGCTGGGCAGCTGCTGAGCCACATACCTTACATGGAATTTAGGGCCCCATCCCAGTTCTAATCCCCACAAGGACAGGCTGCTCTTCCAGACAATCATGCAAACAGTGGACCAAGCAGGCAGCTGCCAAAGGATGTTATAAGGGAGCATTGCACAACTTTAAACGTGCATGTTCCCTAATTGATCAAGAACATAACAAAACAACGTTAATTGAGGAGTTACTGTATTTGGTCACTACTAGCATGGGAACCTTCTCCCCTGAAGCTCTTACCATCACAAACAGCTTCTCTGCATTTCTTCATCTCATTGACTCTATATTATTTTGAATCTCATCAGAAAAAATAACATCTTTTTTTCTCCTTTCACTCCACCTTTTTAGCCAGTAGCTGGATTGTTTAACCCCAGAAGGCATTTGGAGATGCAACCTACCTGAAAGACCCTGCTACTCAGAATAAAGGTGATTGTAATAAATACAGCTAATAGAAAACTGCTGCGGACGAAATGGATGAGTGGATGGAGTCTCACATCTGTATCAGCATTTGAGAATGTAACCAACATTATAAATGAACATGTGCATGGGAGACCAGACCAATAGGAGAACAGCAAACATGACTGCATGTGGGACAGACAAAATTGTCCATGGCCATTGCAGGCTTCGTATCCTTGCTTTGCGCTGGTCATGTTTTTCACAGGAGGTGTTGATGCACCTTGCTTCAAAGCAATCAACGGCAACATGACAAATCTGCCCCCAGCTGTCTCTGTCACAGACTGTTGCTTTGGGATCTATCTCACCTGCTTTCAAGTTTGAGTTCAGTGTATCTTTGTACCATTTGGACTGAGCACCATGACAGTGAGTGTCCTGGCTTAACTGACCATCCACTATGGCCTTGGATATTCCTGAGTTGGCCATATGAACAAGGTGCCCAGAGCAGCACAGCTGAGCTGTTAGGAGCATGCTTTGAATGCTAGCCATCCAACAACAATTCAGGATTTTGGTATTAGGAATTTTGTCCCACTATTTGACCTGGCAAACAGACTGAAGACAGTGAACTGATCAAGCCTGCTGATACAGCAGCAATATGTTGTCCATGTGCTAACAGTGCTTCTGCATGGTTATGAGACAACTGCCCAATTGCTGTTCAGATTAGTTGTTATTCTGATGCCCTTGTCTTTCCATAGAGGGTGTGACAATGTTTCAAATGCAGAGCTTGTTTCGGCCACGCAATGGGTGATCTCAGAATTAATTGAGTAGTGTACTCCCCAGGTAACAGCACATCTTCATGGACTTGCAAAGAGAGTTATTGGTCTTAATAACTAGATGGACATGCACATCCCCTAGCACAGGTTGGTACAGTGCTTCAGTTGTCTTTAGGCTACCTGTGAAACGAAAAGGGTTAACTTCACAAGTTAAGTGACCAGTTACAAACTGACTGTAATAGATCAAGGGAGCAGCCAGCGCACAACCTGCAGCAAACAAAAGCTCCTTCATAAGTAAATTCAGCCACTTTGGTGAAAGCACAGAAATGTTGCAGATTAAACAACTTCCTATTGGTGCAGAACTGAATAAATTCTCCTCTTTAGGTGTTATGAAATGCATCCATGAGCATAGTCAAAAAAAGCATGGAAAAGAGCATGGGAACCAGCACACAGCCTTGTCTGCTGCCATAACTGACTGGAAAACGGTCCAATCTCTTGCCATTTCCCACCACTGTGGCCATCATCCCATCATGGAAGGACCAAGTGACAGAAATAAGATCTGCAGGACATCCCACAATGAACAAAAGTTTCCAGAGTCCCTCAAACTGTACAGAATCAAAAGCCTTGGCTAAGCTGATAAAAAACTGTATAAAGGTCAGGATTTTGCTCCTGTCATTTCTCCTGGAGCTGTCAGGCTGCGAAGATCATGTCTGTAGCACCTTGACCAGACTGAAATCCATGTGGAGAGTCAGGGAAGATGGCTTTTCCAGAGCAAGTCTGACATCTATTCAATATAAACCATGCAAAGATCTTTCCAGCAATAGAAAGTAAGAAATGCTGCAAAGATTATCATAGTTTGGCATCCTGGAAAACCTATGGTGCACCAACTCTTGCTCCCAGATACTGCAGAAGAGCCTGGTAAGATGTCTTGCACTATGGTAGCCACCCTGCATGTAGATCTCTGCTGGAATGGCATCCAGACCAGGTGCTTTCCCTTGTGACATCTGCTTGGTTGCTGTTATGGTTCCATATACGGGCTAGTGCAAGCTCTTCTTTGAACAGGGGTTGTGGAAGAGCATTAATTGCTTCCTTGGATATACTGGAAGTGAACTAAAATGTTCTGTCCATTGAGCACGTATTTCTTCTCTTTTTTTTTTTTTTTTTGTCATTTAAGAGTTGATTGCCATCCAGTGTGCAGACAAGGGTTATCCCATGGCCTCCGGGGACATACACAGCACAGAGACCAGCAAATAAATCAGGCAGAAAACTATTGTGGAGGAAATAAAATGCAACGGATGAATCATTATGTGTTTAACCAAATTCAGGCTGTACAGTCAGCCTCAATCTGTTTTTTACTGATGGTAAATGATGGGCTTATATAATTTCCAGCATCCTGATGGACGATACAGCACCAGTTGTTTAGCTGGAGGAAGACAAAGTGGAAAAACAGAGGCTCTTTAGCTCTTTACTAAACAGCTGGATTTGTGGTGCTTAGGGCCCTTAATGTCCCAGGGGAGTTGGGGACAGTTTAGCACCTTTCAGGAGTAGTCCAAGACCTTCTCAGTATTAGTGAAACCTGCGGCATTTTAGAGGGCTTTGGCCAGGGCGAATTGTAAAAGATCCCCATGTGCGAGCAAGAGGATTGATTACCCTTGTCTGGTTTTAGTGAAAATGAAGGATCCAGGTGGGAGGAAAGTTGTGTGATTACCATGCTGGTAAAAACTGAAACTATCAGCAATGCTCCCCCACCCTCCAAGACCCAGCCTCCTTCCTACCAAGGTCACTGCCATCCACTGACTGAAGGCAGCTGCTCTTAATTGAAAAGCCGCAGATCAGTCATGTAGAAGAGAAAATAAAGACTAACCTCGGCTCCACAACAGCATCAAAGCTGCTGACAATTAAGATGTTCGTTCGTAGGGCCCTGTGTTCTGAATTGCTAATGGAAGGTCATGGGGATCTCACCTATCACTCCTCTTGCCGCATACCAAATCAGACACACCAGCCCAGCTGATGAGGTTAGAGCTGTAATTAAATTAATAAAGCATGCCAGAGATCTGTAAAGGAGAGCAATCATTGCAGGTATTTTCCCAACACACTGTTGTCATTTCATTAATGCTGCATTGATTATTTTCTTTGTTCACTTGAAGCTTCGGATTTTTTATGCTGATCTTTGTCTGAGAGAGGCCACGAATGGAGAAGGAGTAGAAAAACCAGCTCATAGGGCTGGCTGAAAAGTTTCCATCAAAACTGTGTTTTGCAACTGAAAACTGGGAGTGGGATGAGCCAAAAATTTTAATGGAAAGTATCTGCTTCCTTCAAAAAGGTCTATTTTTGGTCAGAATACTGAAAATATTCAGCCAAAACCCAAGTGGTTTCTTTGTTTATTTCAGTTTTAAGTTTTTGGTAGTTTTCAGTTGGCCAATTAAAAAGTCAAAAATTTCCAATAAAAACAGTGATGAAAACAAAATAATTTTCAATTTTGTCAAATGTTCTGCTGACCTCCACTCTCTCCCAGCATTTTCCAGCCCCAACCCGTTCCAAGCCAGAAGCTGCTCACAAAATGGCACCTTGCTTGAAGGTCCATGTTTCATGCACGATGTGCTGAGTCATAACATGAAAGGACTCCATGCTCGTAAAACTAAACTGGCATTTTATTAAAAGAACTAGTTACAGAGAGAGGCCTGTTTTGTGTTCCACATCCCTGTATGGACCAATCTACAATCTAATATTAGGTGTGTGGTTCATGCTGGCTATAACAGCTAGCCTTGAAGCCACGTGCACACAGACTGATGTCCTGGTGCCTCCTCCAAACTTTTCCCTCCTGCAACCTCTGCTCCTCCCTTCAAGTTCCATGCAGGTTTCTATAGTTCAGGGCTGTCTCTTGCTCAGATATTTTACCTACTTACCTCAGGGTTTTGCACAACACCCATCGTCGTAGCCCCTAACTGTCTGATCAAAAGCACAATGGAGTCAGTGAGAACCTTTCCAGTGATTCGGATCAAGAGCTAGCACTTCGGAGCCATGTATTGGGTGAGCTCAGCCTTATGCACTCAGATACATACACAGGTGTTTGGGGACTAGTGTGACACATTCCTCCTAATGCTGAGCAACAGGCAGTGTGTATCTCAGGAGCAAATTGGAGAAGGAATCAGAATTCTCAGAGTAACTGCATTCCATCCTTCATCCCCCCAACTTACTTAGAGGTAAGCGATCTGCCCTTGGTCCATACCCGTAGCAGGTTATCTCCTTCTCCATGCTGGCTCAGCTCCGATGGCACATAATGGAAGTCTGTGCCTACTCAGAAGTGTCCATGGTCCCTATAGACAAGGCCTATGGGAAACCAGGGGCAAAGGGACTTGATGTATATCACACAACTTCTTGGTGGCAGAGTTGAGATTAGAACCCAGCTGGGTCCTGCCTCCTATTCCAGTTTGCTAGCCACTAGATCACACTGCTTTCTCACCACCCAGGACTATTAAATTCACATTAAAAGTAGCAGATCCCAAAGGAGTCACTGACTTGAATTTTGCAAAGGGGTCTGTGACGTGTTCCTCATCCTACGTAGCCTATTCTTGAGGGTCCCATCTGAAGTGTTGCTGATGCTTGCTATGCCAATGTCAATGACCCAGCTGGGTGAGAAGCCCTAGTGACACCAGTCAGATGCACTTGAATTTGGAGGAGAGAGGGACAAGCAGACAGATAGCCCTGCTAGCGGGACACACTCATCGCAAGGCTCAGGAGATGCACTCCACTTTCCCTTCTAGGAGCTCTAGAATCTTAAAATACGACTATTTTATTTTTCATTGTGAGGATCACAGCAAAAGACAGTAATCGATGATTGCAAGTGTAGGTGGAGCAGGTAATTTTTATCCTTCCTGGCTTTTCAAAGCTCACTCAGACAAACAGACATGTCATCTTTCTTCCTGAACTAAAATAAAAATTTAGGAGGTTTGACCTTTGAGTTTACTTTATTTTTTTGCCACCTAATCACAGCCTAAGAGTGCCCTCTCTCTCTTTCCCTAGGTAGCTGAAGTGATATCTTCTGGAACAAAGAAGCTGTGCATATTCATACAACCCCCTGCAATTCACACTGAGATCAACTCAGAGCTTTAAGGTTTCATTGTTAGGGTCCCCCCTCCCACCTTTGCAAACCCTGTGTAAGTTAAAATGTGGGTTAACCCCCACTCCAAACCCTCATTTGACTTTCCCTCGAGTTAGTACAGAACAAGAATTCTCTTCACTTGAGCAGCAGTGCTCGGACTTTTCCTGCCTGTGGTTCTGAAAAGGAAACTCTTTGAGTGCATTATACAGTTGAGTAAACAAAAGGAAGAAAAGCTGCAAATCTGGAACAAAAGGCCCCAAGGCTAAGACAAAACAAAAGGAAAGGAGTATATTTAAAATCCTAACACTTTATTGGAATTGCAGAGAAGCTATGACTGCTAACGTTTCGACTGAAAGTCATTTTCCGAGCAAGCTGGGGGGACCAACCCCACGTTTCTTGGGAATTGAGGGCTCCCAGAATCCCATTGGAGATGCTCAGCACCACATAGCATTGGCCCATTACAATTTATGCTTCGCCTTGTTAGGAATAATTCCAGGTGGGTAGCAAATAATTATTTATATGACAGCTGCAGCCCCACTGTGCTAGGTGTTATATGCAGACATAGAGAGAGATGGTCCCTGCCCTGACGAGCTTACAATCCACACAGACAAAGTGTTAGAGGAAACAGAAGTGAAGTAATTAGCTGAAGTCTAAAGGCAGGTCAGAGCCAGGAATACAACCCAGGTCTCCTGATTCCTAGTCCTGTATGCTTTCCGATAAATTATTAGTGATCCCAGGGCTGAGCAGCAAGGTCCCAGTCTCAATCAATAATGTCCCTGGAGTTTGGTGGTGTTTGGAGACAAGATTTGGCTGCTGTCAGATGTTCAAATAGGGAACAACTGCCAAACTGAGATGGGGATCCAAGCCTGCCAGCTGCTCAGGGGGGCTAAGCTGTGGATTTTTGGCTCATACTCATTTCTACAAAGGATGGGTGAGATGCTGCCACCTGGCACACACAAAACCTGCCAGTGGGCCCCAGCACACAGTCCCCCACACAAAACCGAGATGCCCAAGAGTTAGCGATGCTCCCCAAAGGCAGAATTGCCTTGTCATCTTCCTCATTGGAAGCACAGAACACCTCAGAAACGAAGCATGCGGCAGTACAGAAATCAAAGTATGCGCACTTCCCTATGGGTTTGAAATACATTCTCTGGATGTTATATGTCAGCTCAGGGCTTCCCATTTGGAGTGAGCAGCAGCTCTGCACCGAACAGCAGTCCACATAATGGTATTTGATTGAGCCCTCCCATTCTCTTGCTTTATTTATTTATTTTTGCATCCTCATTCTGCGTAATTGATGTGAATTTCAAGGCTGATACTCAGCCTGACCCTTTTCTTTTGGCTTGTATGTACCCTCATGCAGCTGGGCTTCCAACCTTTTGTTTTAATTAAATTTGCAGAACAATAGCAATTCACCTCGAGAGCAAGCTTATTTCCCAAGTCATAAACAACTGAGGTTTATGCTTTACAGCGTTTAACTTCTGGTTTCTAGGTCCCTGTTCCATGCACATAAATTAGAAATGTATTAAGTATCTTAATAAGAATATAAAACAAAGGAATGCTCTTAAAAGCAATGCAGCTTTTATTGTCTCTCTTGCCATTGTGTAGGATCCTTACGTATTTTTCTCCAGATTTTGCATTTTGTTCAAGGGATGGCAAGCCACACTGGCTCCAGCTAGCACTCTTTCTAACAAGGCCAGGTGTGTGCTAACATGTGTAGAAGCAGCAGGTATAATTGCTGTTTGTTGCAGTTTCTCTTTAATTTTCCCTATGTTAACTGGGAAAGAGGCAACATTTATGTCATTAATTTCCTAAAATGGTTTGGCAATTAAGTTGACTGGGCTTCCTATTCATCTCCGAGGCCACTTTAAAATAGCCTTTCTGGCTACCAAAGCTCTGCAACAATTCATTCTGCCTTCCCTCTCAGACATCACATCCACCGGCTATATATTGCTGCCTGTTCTCTACATCTACCCACTCTGCTCTGCTAGCCTACACCTGAGCTCTCTTATGACCACCTGCCTTTCTAGTCTCCTCTCTCATGTCACTCATGTCCATTTCTTCTCTCATCTCTTCACTGTGCTAATCCAGTCTCCACCCACTCCATTACCATCTCAATCTGCTCTGACAATCCCCACTTTTCCTCCTAGGCCTTCTATACACCATCTGTCACACAAGGTCAATCTAGTTCTCCTTCACCATACTGCATGTTCCACTAACCTTGAGCTCCTCTATGTCCTCTCCCGATCCAAATCTGGATATTGCTCTTTGACTTGCACTGCTCCATCTAATGGGAGGTCTCCATTTTCTTTCTTCCTAGCACTTAAATTATTATGTCAGTCTTCTTCTTCCGTACGGCAAGTTAAAAAATAACATTAAAGACTGACATCCTAGTTTGTCATTGTGATAAATGAAGGGGAAGGGAGGGCTAGCTCCCTTTTATGGACACCCAGCCAGCCAGTTAGCTGTAAAATCCCTCTTGGTAGCTGTTCTCTGCTTGCTTTACCTGTAAAGAGTTACAAAGTGCCCCAGGTAAAGAAAAGGGAGTGGGCACTTGACCAAAAGAGCCAAGGGGAAGGCTAGAACTTTTTAAAATTGGAAAAGAAGCTTTCCCTTTGTGTCTGTTGTAGCTCTCCAAGAAAGAGGGGAACAGAGGGCTGAACCAATACTGGGTAAAGCTTTAAGCCAGGTATGAGAAATCATCAGATCATACCTAGAATTACTTATTTGAACCTCCCTAAATATGTAAGCAAATTAGGAATGTTTAGCTAGATGCGATCAAGTTTATTTTGCTATTTTGGCTTGTGGATCTCCTCTGTGCTAACCCCAGATGCATTTATTTACTTGTAACCTTTAAGCTGAATGTCCAAGAAAGCTAAAATCTAGCAAAAGCCTAAGTTCCAGATGTATTTTCTTCCTTTTTGTTTTTTAATAAAATTTACCTTTTTTAACAACAGGATTTGGATTGTTGTGTCCTAAGAGGTTTCTGCATGTTGTTTGATTAGCTGGTAGCAACAGCTAATTTCCTTTGTTTTCCTTCTCAGTTCTTCCCCAGAGGGGGAGTGAGAGGGCTTGAGAGTACCCCACAGAGAGGAATTCCCACATGCTCCTTCCTGGGTCCCAGGGTTTTCTTTTTTTGCATTTGGGTGGTGGCAGCATTCACCAAGCCAAGGTCAGAGAAAAGCTGTAATCTTGGGAGTTTAGTACAAGCCTGGAGCGGCCAGTTTTAATTTTTAGAATCCTTGAGGGCCCCCACCTTCTGCACTCGAAGTGCCAGAGTGGGTAATCAGCTTTGACAGTCATCTACTCTATGGTTTCTGTTTATGTGGAATGAATCATAGAATAAGCTTGCCCCTCTGGAGAAGGATCTTAGAAGGCATTGGTTCACTTGATGTTGCATGATTTGTGTCTCTTCTCCACATTCAAACACTGGATTTTTCATTTTCCATTTGTGCAGTAGGTAACCGCAATACCCATGTGAGGTTCTGATGCAAGTCACTGTGATCCATGTTTAATGAAGCTGAACATGAGCTCCCAGCGTGATTCTGTAGCCAAGAGGACAAATGTGATCCCTGGATGTATAAGCAGGGCATTATCAAGGGGGAGTGGGGAAGAGGTATTACTTCCATATATGGCCCATTTCTGGAATACAGTGTCTAGTTCTGGTGTCTGCATTTCAAAAAAAGATATTGAAAACAGTGGAAAGGGGTCAGAAAAGGGTTACAAGAATGAGTCAAAGCCTGGAAAATATGCCTTATACCGATACACTTAGGAAGCTCAATCTATTTAGTTTATCCAAGAGAATGTTAAGAGATGACTCGATCATGGTCTATTAGTATCTACCTGGCAAAGACATTTCTCTTAGTAGATGGCTCTTTAATCTAGCAGGACAAAGCATAATGAGATCCAATGTTTGGAAGCTAAAGCTAAAGCTAGACAAATTCAGGCTAGATATAAGGCATAATTTTTTAACAGTGAGGTTCATTAACCCTTTGACTAGAGATATGACAGATTCTCCATCACCTGAAGTCATTAAGTCAAGACTATATATCTTTGTAAACGATGTGCTTTCACTCAACAAGAAGTTAAAGGCTTCCTGAAGGGACTACTGGGTAAGTTTCTCTGGATGGTGTGATGCAGGACGTCAGATTAGGTGATCATAATGGTCCCTTGTAGCCTTGAAATCAATGATGCTATATATTATTGTTAATTATTTGTATTGCAGTAGTGCCTAATCATAGAGCAGGGCACTGGTATGCTCAGCAATATACCGACACTTTAAAGTTTCTTTAAATCTCATCTTAAAATCATCCTTTTCTCTTTAGCTTGGGAACATCACTATCAATGGAGAGCTTTTCAATATAGTGTTACATAAAAATCAGTAGTATGTACTAATTGTTGACTACAATGTGTAAACTGGATTGAAAAGAGACTGAATAGTGCCATGTGTATAGAATCACAATCTATCTTATACCACAGAGGCATTTATTAAAGCAAACAACTGCAGACTATGACAAAGTTCCTCCTCTACCTTGGTGGGTCCTGCGCTTATTGGCGGATTTGCTTGCCTCACAGATTCACCGTGTGGGTCGGGAAACAGCCCAGAGATCTTCCCCTCGGGGAGAAGCCACAGTCTAGGTCAATTCTTCTTGTGTTTGATCAGGAGTTGGGAGGTTTGGGGGGAACCCGTGCCCACCCTCTACTCTGGATTACAGCCAGGGCCCTGTGGACCGCAGCTGTCTAGAGTGGCTCCTGGTACAGTTGTGTGACAGCTACAACTCCCTGGGCTACTTCCCCATGACCTCCTCCCAACACCCTTTTTGTCCTCACCACAGGACCTTCCTTTGATAACGCTTGTACTTCTCAGTCCTTCAGCAGTATGCCTACTCACTCTCAGCTTCTTGCACGCCTCTTGCTCCCAGTTCCTCACATGCACACACTTCCTTTCCTCTGGCTCCCTCTGACCTGACTGGAGTGAACCCTTTTATAGCATCAGAGGGGCTTTGATTAGAGTCTGGTGCTTAACAGTGTGACCTGACTCTTAGCAGGTTAATTTGAGTCAGGTGTTCTCATTAGCCTGGAGCAGCCCCTGCTGTGGTCACTCAGCGAACAGAAAACTGCTTATCCAGTGGCCAGTATATCTCCCTTCTACTCTGCTGTTCCCAGCTGTCCTGGGTCTATCACATGACAAATAGACTTCCACACCTTTCAACTTCCAACTTTGTCTCCCTTGTTTATCAGGAACCAGGCTCTTCCTAGAACGCTGTATGGCGCACAAAGATATCTAGTGGTTGAATAATTTATACAAATAAACATAATATTACAAATGTTTCCTTTTCTGAACTTTGGAGTAATGCAAAAATAAAGCCAAGCTATACTATAACTATTGGATTCAGGATTAATGTGGTAGAACAGTTATATTCAGTAAGGGACTCTCAGTCCTGTTTTTTTTTCTTTATTTCCACCTTATACAGTACCAGGAAATGTATTTAGATGCTCGTATGCCATCTCTGTTTGAAGAAAAAATTAAAGTTCCATTTCTTTATCATCTGATTTACTTTGTTATAATAATCTTATCCAGTGCTGTATATCGAATTATTTAGTTAAAGAAAGAAGCTTTGTACAAAGAAATTAACACAGAGCTGCAACAGTTGTCTTAATTTAAATTCACTGTGAATTCCTTGAAAAATAAATATACCAAATATCAAGCCTACTTCTGAATGTGCTGTGAACGTTGGGTGTTCAAAATCTAGATTGGATTGTGCATCCTTGAACTTTCTCTATATTTTGATTCCAAGAATGGACATGTGCAGTTCTAACAACTGATCCCTTGTTCACCTCACTGAAAGCAAAATGTTGCCAGAGTCTGCTTCATTTCAAAAGAGGCGTGTGTTGTGCAGGTCTTGATATTTGCACAAATAGTGCAGACACAGGGCCAATTCTCTCTCTAGCAATACTGCACAAGTGTAGCTGCGTGAGAGTAATCGCGAACAAAATTAGCACCCATATCCTTTAATGTACGTATGAGGCAAATGAAGGTCTGTGACTTAATTATCTGCAGCACATCAGATTCTGAACCCTGCATTATGCACCAACAGATTAAATATTCAAAAGTGACTAAAGAACGGAGCTGGTCAAAAAAATTTCTGTCCAGAATGGCTTTTTGACCGAATGTAAATGGTCACCCAAAAAAAAATCAATGAAAACTCAAATATTAGTGGCATAATTTCAGTTTATAGAATAAATGGAATAATATGGCAATTCAGCGCCAAACCAGGGAGATAGTCACTATCAACAAATTGGCTTGGAATCTTTCTTACAGTCCTGTTGAATCATTATAAAGCACCTCAGTGGTTTAAAAGATAGCAGTGGTTGGAAAAGTGACTAGACAAAAATGGTGCCATATTACGTGTATATTTCCTTGGTTCCTTACAGTGACATCTGGTGATTTCCTTGATGGAACTGATGTTTTACTTTCCTTAGCACTGCAGAGCTCACAGCTATGGGAGAGTGTAGGGGTTTCTTTTCAGCCTTATGCATCATCAGCAAAAGTGAATCTTTATTCCTGGTGGTGGTGTGAAGTCCAGGAAGAGCCCAGCTTGATTCTCAGATCCCAGGTTGAGTCTGCAGAGTTGACAGTTAAGAAATTCTCTTTTGAGTTGCACACTGAGCAAAATTCGTATTATGAAGAAGAATGTCTACATGATGCCCACTGAAAAGTTAATTTGTAAAGCCAGCATCTTTTAGTGATTACAGTAGTAACTGGTTATGCCCTGTGAGCAACTAATGACAATTAGTTGTGATGATGTAACGCTTGTGGTTCCTCTATCTATATTTGCACCTCAGGTTTACAATTGTATCTATTACAGGTTTTCAGATGGAATATGAATTTATTATACTAATTGTCATTGAAAGGTATCCATTAAAACATACGTTTTTGCAAACAGTTACCACAGGGTGATATCTGAATCTGATTCTAAATAGAGGGAAAGATTATGGCATCTGAGACAGTAGTGTGGGATCACTGCTGGCAAACAATGACTTTTTAAATGGCAGCTCTTGTAACGTGATGTTCTGCTTTAGATGGATAGATGTCCCTTAAATGATTAAGATAGGTAACGTTCTATAGAACCATGCAGAAATGGAATTGTCCCTCGTGTGGCCTGCTCATGTAGTTCGATTTTAGCTCAGTTGAATTAATCACTCTCAAGAAAAAAAATTTGTTGTTCTTCTCCCAAATCACCTCTGGATTCTTAATCCTAGTATCATCTACACAACACCCAGGATGCCTTTTTTTTTTCTGTAGGGAACCAAGCTTTTTATTTAAAAAGGAGTTTTAAAAATGAGCACTGTGACATGTAGAACACAGCTTTGTGATTGCAATGTAACCTTGATTTATCCACCCCTTCAGTTGTCTGAAACTCCCTATTATCCAAAACACGGCCATCTCATCTGATAGCTATTAATTACATTGACAATGCCTCTGACTAACTTTTATCCAGACCTACTCGGCTTCCCCTATGACATCTAGGTAATCAAGGCTCTGCTGTATTTCTTTCAGTTCTCATCATTTTTCTGTACTTTCAGATGAGAGAAATAGTATCTATCTCTTTTTAAAGGTGGACAGAATAAATAGACACAGCCAGATGGGCAACATGACCTCTTTCTGTCCCCCAAACAATACTTTATTCAAATGGACAAAAAAAAGGTCAGTAACGCAGAGTTAAGACTCCCCTCTGGGTGTCTTGTGTGAAACCAGGCTGGCTAGCAGCTCTCTTGGCTAGTCTTTCTGCAGATGAGCAATGAAATCCATCTGCTCGTGGCTGTTAGGCTAGTGCCTATCTAGACAGCTTCTCTCTTTTTTGAATAAGGTTTTTAATATTGCTTCCCCAAAGAGCCTGTCAGTCCCGTGCACTAGCTGGGGGTAAATGTTAAGTGATGGGGTGCACTGAGGCACAATTGGTTTCACCATGGTTTCATCCCCAGGTCTGTGCAAAAAAATCATTGGTAGAAGGAATCGGCTTTAACAATTTTTTTTGTGGGGCCATATCTTGTTCACCCCTTGCTCAAATGACTCCAAATGTGGATCACTAACCTGACTCTGCACCTCCATGAGGCACACTAAATTTCAAGGCAACCTGCGTAAGTCTGCAGATTTTAGAGGACTTAATCCTGCTATGTACTGCTAATACGATTGAGTTGGTTGCATAACACATGGACAACACTGAATAAAAGCAAGATGGAATTTTTCATCCAATTGCTCCTAATTCAAAAAAAAAAAGAAAAGAAAACAATCAATCACCTTAACTGACAGCCATCTTCTAGCTACTTAGATGGTCCCCATCCTACCATCATCTGAGAACTTCATAAGCTTTAACTAATGGATCCTCATAACACCTCTGCGAGGTAGGTGCATGTGCTAATACTCCCTATAACAGGCAGGGAACCAAGGCTCTCAGAGATTGAGGGACTTGGCCCAGAATTGAACCTAGTTTTCCAGGGTCCCAAGTACCTTTTTTACCCCCAAAGCCATGCTTTTCTGCTGAGCTGAGTACTAGTAAAGGCCTGAATGAGTAGACTATCAGACTTGGAAGGGACTTGAGGCAGTTATCTAGTCCAACCGCCTGCTCAAAGCAGGGCCAATCCCCAGACAGATTTTTGCCCTAGATTTCTAAATGGCCCCCTCAAGGATTCAGCTCACAACCCTGGGTTTAGCAAGCCAATGCTCAAACCCCTGAGCTATCCTTTCCCCAATGCAGACTACGCTAACCCTCTCCTAGCTGAGGTGGCCCCACTAGGGCAAGTTTGAAAGAAGTAGCCTAGGGGAGTTTTCACTGCTAATGCCCAAAATATAGGTCTTTCTTTCCAGGACTACCTGCCTGGAGCCCTTCAACACCATTCAGCTCATCTTCAGATAAACTAATGTAATCAGGAAACAAAGCTAATAAATTATCATTACTGTGGTGTATTGAAAATTGTCTTTAAATGAGGTGTTATCACTTGAAGTTCGATGGGGTTTTCCGGGTCCTGTTTGTTGACAAGGGGCCTCTGTAAGGAAGAGTGTAATCTGGGACATTCTTCCACTGTTGTATGCGGTGTTGTTGTAGCCCAGACTATTAGAGAGACGAGGTGGGTGAGGTAATATCTTTTATCGGACCCACTTCTGTGGGTGAGAGAGAAACTTTTGTGCTACAGGGAGCTCTTTTTCAGCGCAGGAAAACTTACTTGACACTCTAAATACATTTACCAGAGCTGAAAAAGAGCTCTGTGTCACATGAAAGCTTGTCTTTCTCACCAACAGAAATTGGCTGAATAAAAGATATTACCTTCCCCACCTTGTCTATTTGGAGTCAGTCTCCAAAGAGTCAGCCAAGAGCAAGGTAGAGCCTTGCAACCCATCCTGAACCCAACTACTAGTGTTGGGTTCAAGCCTAGTTGAAAACAGCTTAACACTCTTGGCTTCAGGTCAATTTGGGCCATCTCTGATCAACTCTTTCTGCCCGTGGGGTTGGAGTGTCTTGACGGTTGAGACAACAGGACATTCCGACAGACCTAACATACTTGTGTTTATTTCTGAAAGTGTGTAGGGAGGGGCTGAGGAACTGTTCATATTTTATGAACTTTTCTTTCCCGTTATGGATTCCAAGACAGAATTTCAGGGTATGTCTACAGTGCAGCTGGCAGTGTGTTTCCCAGCCCAGATACACGCTACCTCTGCTTGACCCAGTGCACTAAAAGAAGCAGCATCTCTAGGGTAGCACAGGCAGCAGCTTGCTGGCTGCCTTAGTAAATACCTGCCCAGACGTCCAGCTACTTACTTAGGCAGCTAACAAACTGCTGCCTGTGCTACCCAGCTACGCTGATAGTTTTTGAGCACCCGCTCAGTCAAAGCTAGCAAGTGTCTTCTACCTGCATTGGGAAGCACCCTCCTAGCTGTAGTGTACGAGGGAGGGGCTATCGTTGGCATTTGTTACTGGGGCATAATTGTCTCACAAAATATTCTGTCCCTCAGACTTCATACGAAAGGAAAATTCAGTAAAGATGAAGACAATAATCCAAGACAGCAGAGCTTTGGGAAAAGGTCACTCATCCCTCTTCTTTCTCTTCAGTATTCAGGCAGGAAGACATACACACGTGGAGAGTGTAATATGAGATATACCTGAATGATGACTTATTTTATATAGGCAGCGTCAGTATTCTAACAACCCCAGTCAAATTAGGAAATATCCTTCTTTCCCCTGAGCCACTGCCCACTAGAGACAGATATTGAACTTTGCACTGCACCTAGTATTCTGCTGTTCTTTGTCATGATGGGTTCTAGTTGTACTGAAGAGCTGGCTCTTTGTCAAGTCTCACACACACACAACATGTGCATTAAAGGGAGAAAGGTGTTGATTTCTTGACTGCTCTGTAAGTATTGAAATCCCCATTGCTGCAAAATAGTTAACTAATGAGTGTCAATAGGTGGTGCTCAAGAATATATCGCCTCGTTCCTGGGTTTTGTAGGATCAATAAAACATGTCGGTATTGTTGCATAGGGCAAATGGCTACCTCTGGAGCTCTTTGCATCAACTCTTAGAACACATTATCTCTGGGCACGTTTATCTCAAAGGTAGTATGGGGAGTAAATTTGCACGAGGGTAACTTCCTGGTTTTGGAACCTGCAATTCATTTCCGAATGCTTCATTTTGCAACAATAATGCACTGATGTATGATTCTGAGTATTTCCCCATACAACTGTCTGACTGTGGACCCCTGCGATATAGCTAGAGATGGGCACTGACTGAAAATGAATTCTCAGAGCAACAACAGGGATGCAAACTTTTTGCAGCTGCTAAACGGAAACTGGGCTCCAGGTAAAAGAGAATATCTGTATCAGAGTTACAGGGTCAGCCTCACCTCAGTCCCTGGAAAAATCATGGAGCAGGTTCTCAAGGAAACCATTTTGAAGCACTTGGAGGAGAGGAAGGTGATCAGGAACAGTCAACATGGATTCATCAAGGGCAAGTCATGCCTGACCAACCTGATTGCCTTCAATGATGAGATAACTGGCTCTGTGGATATGGCGAAAGCTGTGGACATGATATATCTTAACTTTAGCGAAGCTTTTGATACGGTCTCCCACAGTATTCTTGCCAGCAAGTTAGAAAAGTATGGATTAGATGAGTGGACTATAACATAGCTAGAAAGCTGGCTAGATTGTCTGGTTCAACAGGTAGTGATCAATGGCTCAATGTCTAGTTGGCAGCTGGTAGCAAGTGGAGTGCCCCAGGGGTCAGTCCTGGGGCCGGTTTTGTTCAACATCTTTATCAATGATCTGGATGATGGGATGGATTGCACCCTCAGCAAATTTGCAGATGACACTAAGCTGGGGGGAGAGGTAGATACGCTGGAGGGTAGAGATAAGGTCCAGAGTGTCCTAGATAAATTGGAGGATTGGGCCAAAAGAAAACTGATGAGGTTCAAAAAGGACAATGCACATAGGACGGAAGAATCCCATGCACTGCTACAGGCTGGAGGCCTACTAACTAAGCAGCAGTTCTGAAGAAAAGGACCTGGGGATTACAGTGTATGAGAAGTTGAATATGAGTCAGCAGTGTGCCCTTGCTGCCAGGAAGGCTAGCAGTATATTGGCCTGCACTAGTAGGAGCACTGCCAGCAGATCGAGGAATGTAATTATTCCCCTCTATTCAGTACTGGTGAGACCACATCTGGAGTATTGTGTCCAGTTTTGGGCCCCCCACTACAGAAAGGATGTGGACAAATTGGAGAGAGTCCAGTGGAGGGCAACAAAAATTATTAGGGAGCTGGGGCACATGACTTACGAGAAGAGGCTGAGGGAACTGGGGTTATTTAGTCTGCAGAAGGAAAGAGTGAGGGGGGATTTGATAGCAGCCTTCAACTATCTGAAGGGAGGTACCAAAGACGATGTAGCTCGGCTGTTCTCAGTGGTGGCAGATGACAGAACAAGGAGCAAGGGTCTCAAGTTGCAGTGAGGTAGGTTTAGGTTAGATATTAGGAAATACTATTTCACTAGGAGAATGGTGAAGCACTGGAATGGGTTCCCTAGGGAGGTGGTGAAATCTCCTTCCTTACAGATTTTTAAACCCCATCTTGACAAAGCCCTGGCTGGGATTATTTAGTTGAGGTTGGTCCTGCCTTGAGCAGGGGGTTGGACTAGATGACCTCCTGAGGTTTCTTCCAGCCCTAATCTTCTATGATTCTATAAACAGCTACAGATAGCCCCTAAAGACCATGTCTCCTCCCAGATGAGGAGGGATCTCTGACTCAGGAAGTAACCCTGACTTTAGAGTGCAGGTGAAGTGTTTCCTGGCCGGGAAAAGGAAAAGTATATTCTGAATCAGCAGCAGGAGGGGAGCTGCCTCTGCCCCACTCTTCCTGTAATAAAATACATGTTCTCTTGTTTACTGAGCTTTGTCCAGGGACTCTGCCTGCTTGTGTTAATCCAGCCACAAGGACATCACAAGGTCATGCAGCAGTGCTTATCTGGCCCCTGTTACCAGGGTGTCTGAGCGCCTCATAATCTTTATAGTATTTATCCTGACAATGCTCCTGTGAGGTAGGGAAGTGCCGTTAGCCACATATTACAAAGCCGGTGCTGAGGTTAAGTGATGTGTCCAAAGTCACACAGAAAATCTGTGGCAAAGCCAGTTTCTGGAAGGCCTGAGCTAGGGCCCTAACTAGCTCCCCTCTCTAAAATGGGCGATAGGCCTCAACCACAAGTCCGAGATCTGGATTCAGGTTGAAATTTCCACAAGGTCTTCAGATCCAGGTGTTTGTTCATCTCACTGTCGAAATAAAGGCCCAGCCCTGAAGTTCAGATCCAAATCCAGATGAAGATGAGATTTTATCACTGTAAAAATGAAGGGGATCGAACAGAGATAGGGGGAAATGGTTTATGAGAGCACCAAAGGACGAGAGCGGGGCCCAGTCTCCAAAGACAAATAAAGTTCTCACCCGCTAGTGAGGATTTGTGGGGAGCAATAAAGACAGACATGTTAAAAAGCAGTAATAGTGCCGGGGGGGAGGGGGAAAGGTGTCAGATTACAGCAGTTTAATGATTACAGGGAGATTAAAGTGAAGAACAATGCAATAAGGACCCCGCCTAATATAAAAGGGTTGTCAGTAAATGTGTCAGATTACAAGCAAAATCAGATTGCCAAGATACCCCAGAGACAGAGGAAATGAAAATGTTTCGGGAGTAAAGAAACTGCTTGCCTTTGAGTTTAGGAGATTTATTTGTTTGTAATTAACAAAGCTGCCTGTATCACTGGGCACCTATCTGCTCTGCTTTACTGCACAGATAATGGTTTGTTAGCTTTGCAGTAATGCCATTTGCTCCAAGTTATTGAAGCGCGAGAAGTTCTGAACTAGAATCCTAGAAATGTAAGATTGGAAGAGACCTTGATAGGTCGTCTTGTTCACTCCCCTGCACTGAAGCAGGATGAAATGTTATTCTACACCATCCTTGACAGGTGTTTGTCTAACTTATTCTTAAGAACCATCAGTGATGGAGATTCCACAAAGTCCTTACATAATGTACTCCTATGCTTAACTGCCCTTCCAGTTAGGAAGTTTTTCCTAATTTCTAACCTAAATCTCTCTTGCTGCAATATAGGCCCATTATTCTTGTTCTGTCCTCAATGGATAAGCAGAACAATTTATCACTTTCCTCTTTATAGCAATCCTTTATGTACTTGAAGACAGTTATCATGTTCCCCCTCAGTCTTCTTTTCTCCAGACTAAACAAACCCAGTTGTTTTTTCTATCTTTCCCGGCAGGTCAGGTTTTCTAGACCTTTGATCACCTTTGTTGGTTTCCTCTAGACTTTTTCCTGTTTGTCTACGTCTTTCCTGAAGTGTGGTGCCCAGAGTTGGACACAATACTCCAGTTGAGGTCTTATCAATACTGAGCAGAATGGGAAAATTACTTCGCATGTCTTGCTTACAACAATCCTGCTAACATAGGTGCTGAGTCCGTGGGTGCTCTAGGGTTGGAAAAAAAATTAGCTGGTCCTTAGCACCCGCTGTCAGCCAGCTCCCCTCTCCCGCCTTGCAACTTCCACCTACCGGTCTCCATGCCTATCAACTCTCCCCCACCCTCTCAGCACCTCCCAACTGCCGCAATCAGCTGTTTTGCAGTGTGCAGGAGGCTCTGGGAAGAAGGGGGAGCAGCGGAGATGGGGCACACTCAGGGGAGGAGGCGGAACTGGACAGGAAGAGGCAGGCTGGGGTGGGAACGTGGGAGAAGGGGTGGGGCTGGGGTGGAGCTGGGGTTGAGCACCCCCAGGTCCCAGAAGAAGCCAGTGCCTAAGCCTGCTAATACATTCCAGAATGATGCTTCCTTTTTCTGCAACAGTGTTACTTCTTGTTATTCATATTTAGGTTGTGATCTACTATAACCCCCAGATCCTTTTCTTCAGTATTCCTTCCTAAGCAGTCATTTTCCATTTTGTATTTGTGCAATTGATTATTCCTTCCTAAGTGGAGTACTTTGCCTTTATTGACTATCATGCTGTTTGTTTCAGACAATTTCTCCAGTTTGTCAAGATCATTATGAATTCTAATCTTATCCTCCAAAGTACTTGCAACCCCTCCCATCTTGGTATTGTTCACAAACTTAATAAGTGTATGCTCTGTTCCACTATACAAATCGTTGATGAAGATACTGAACCGAACTGGATGCAGGATACATCCCTGCTGACCCCAATTATAATGCCCTTCTAGCTTGACTGTGAACCATTGATACCTACTCTCTGAGTGTGGTTTTCCAACCAGTTGTGCACTCATCTTATAGTAGGTTTGTGTAGGCTATATTTTTCTAGTTTGCTTGTGCGGTAGTTATGTGAGACAGAACCAAAAGCCTTTCTAAAGTCAAGAGAAATCATATCTATGGCTTCCCTTCCTCCACAAGGCCTGTACGGGTTGTTACCCTGTCAAAGAAGGACATTAGGTTGATTTGATGTGATTTGTTCTTGACAAATCCATACTGACAGTTATTTATCACCTGTCCTCCACACATTCTCAAAGATAATTCCTGAAGGCTCAGAGATCTCTTCAGCCAGCTCCTTGTGTATTCTAGAATGTATTTCATAAGGCCCTTTCGACTTGAAGACATCTAACTTGTTTAAGTAATTCTTAACTTATATATATACCACCATAACTCAAACCAATGAACTGGTATACGCTACAGCCTCTGTAATCCTGGAGATGCTTGGCTACACGATCAAGAAGAACAACAGTATGTACCCACCCAGGAAAATGGGGTTGGAGGATAAGATCAAGGCGACTCAGAGAGAAGTTAGTCAGCTGGTGGAACTACAGAAGGGTGTAGAGATTAAGGATAAGACTCGGCTACTGAAAAAATACAAGGGCCTGACTCCATCTGAAGCCCTAGAGA